>NC_056737.1:937742975-938042975 GCF_019279795.1 Protopterus annectens
AGCCTATCTAAGACTGCAGGGGTCTGGGTGTTCCTCTACTTGGACGATTGACTCCTCAACTCACCCACCAGGGCTCTACTTACCCATTGCAGGGATTTCTTGCTTCAGTTAGCTCCTAACCAAAAGCCAGTTGACACAATCACAGACAGTAGAGTTCATAAGGTACTATCTGGATTAAACATCGCAATTTGCCAGGCTTTCAGAGTTGAGAGTCGTATCTCTATGTCAAATAGCTTCTGAGGTCTTATCTTATTCAAGCCCTCCAGCAAGACTGATTCTACTGTGTCTGTGATTAGTGATTGCATCTATAACATTAGCACCTCTGGCAAGATTTTACATGAGAGTCCCGTAATGGACCCTGTTTTTACAATGTTTGATGTTGCAACAACCCTTACATTACCCGTACATCTCACACCAGTTTGCAGGAGCCATATTCATTGGTGGTTGACCTCTCCGATAGTCACATGGGTTTGGCCTTTCACCCTTCCACCCCCAACAGCCACTGTGACTACGGATGCCTCCCTTCTTTGGAAGGTTGGGGTGGGGCATTATAAAAGGAAGATGGTTCAAGGCACATGGTTGACGACAGAGATCAGACTTCACATTGACATCTTGGAGTCCTCTTAGCATTGCAGGCATTCCAGGATTCCCTCCCTAAGGGCGTGATAGCCTTCCAGATGGACAACATGACAGTGGTCTGGTATATCAGCAAGAAAAGGAGGAACCCATTCATATACACTATGCCAGTAACCCATGAGGGTGTTGCAGTGGGCAATGTCTTCTCAGCACTTTCTGGTGGCAATGCAGATCCCATGGATTTCCATTGTTTTGATGGACAAACTGAGCAAGTCTGTCCTACTGCCTCACAAGTGGTCTTTCAGTCATTCAGTGGCACTAGTAACTATGATTTTCAGTTGCTTGATCCAGCCTTTCTGCTGTCTTTTTGCCTCCCACCTGAACGCCAAGTGCAGAAGCTACTTTGACCTAATTCCCTAAGAGGATCAATCACTGAAGGAAGCTGTATCCAGAACTGGCCTCTGGTCTCCTGTATGTTTTCCTACCTTTTCCGCTCATAATCAGGTTTCTACAGATAGCCATGAAATGCAAGGCAATGGTCATTCTCATTGCATCTTTCTTACCCCAGCAGGTATGTTTCCGTTTTCCCACTGGCTTCATCTGTAACATCCTCCCTAGGTGCTGCAACTTTATCCAGACCTTCTTTTTCACCCATCTGGACAGCCTCACCAAGACACAAAGACCCTGAAATTAACCATATGGTTCCTCCAGTTCCAGTGATGGCCAAGGATGCCAGGCTTTCCACTTCAGTTTTACATATTTTGTCTTCATGACAGAAACCTAATACTAGGAAGGTTTACAAAGGCAAATGGAAGAGGCTTGCTGTTTGGGCTTTTTTCAAAGGTTTAACCCCTTTTTCAGCAGCTTTACCATCTATCTTAGACTTCTTGGTGGGTTTGTTTCAGAAAGGTGCTAGTTTATTAATGATCAGAGTACAATTAGCAGCCATATCCTTCTTTCACCTGGAACAAAACCAAACCTCTGTTGTCTCTTTAGAAATTTCTAAGACTTTTTTTGAATGAAACTTTCCATGTTAGACCACCAGTTAGAGATTAATTTCCTCCATGGGATGCTACTGTGATGCTTCAAGCCCCCTAACCAGGTTCCTTTTGAGCCAGCAATCATGGCAAAACTAACATTTCTGTCTTGGAAAACAATCTTCCTAGTAGCTGTCACCTCAGCTAGGAGGATCTCCGAGTTGCAAGCCTTGTCCTGTAGACCTCCCTACTTACGTTTTCATAAGGATAGGTTATCACTGCATACCAATCCAAATTTTCTTCCTAAAGTGGCCTCAGAGACAAGTCTTAGCCAGGCAGTTAATCTGCCAGTTTTATTCCTAAACCTTTCAAACAAAGAGGAATATATTTTACATGTGATGGATGTTCATTGTCATCTAATCATCATCTGAGATTTACCTGCATTGTACCAGACATTGGAAAAATAGACAGTCTTTTTCTTTCCTTTTCAAGGGCCAAATTGGGTCAAAGAGTTTCTAAAGTGACTTTTTCCAGGTTGCTGTATGACTGCATTACCTTTGTGTATATGGTTAGTATTATCTTACAGACCTAGGGCTCATTCCACCAAAGTGGTGGCAACCTCCACTGCTTACTTTGCCTGAGTTCCTATAGATGAGATTTGTGCTGCAGCTACTTGGTCTATTGTTCACATTCTTGCTTCACATTACAAGCTGGATGTTCTGTCTCGATCCCATGCATCATTTGGTTCCACCATCCTTCGGAGCATGCTTGCATGAGACCACCCAGTGTTTTTAGTAGCTGGGGCAACTGTCTCATATGTTGAGTTGGACAGAAAAGGCAAGATCAGATATGAAAGTTATGTACTTACCATAACACTAGATCCGTGTTGTCTTGTTCCATCTGGCTCAACATACCCTCCGTCTGTCCCCCTTCTTAAGTTGTATAGTGGCCCTTGACTGATCAATTAGACCTGATCAGAGCCTTGTCTAGTAGTCAGCCTGGAGCTAGTTCCTCATCCAGCTCATATCTGGTGAGCTGTCCAAAATTCTTTGTGCCTGTTTGATGAAGTGCTAGGTATAAGCAGGCAAATGCAGTCTGAAGAATTCTTGGGATAAGAGGAAATTATGGATAGGGGAAGAGCCTGAGCCCTGGATCTAAGAGCTTGAAAAAAAAAAGCATCTAGGTAGATTTGATTAGATCCAATAACTTCATATGTTAAGCCGGATAGAACAAGACAACATGGATCTAGTGTTACGGTAAGTACATAACTTTGGTTGAGCAGTCATTCCTGCAGTACTCAGAGAGCAAAACACACCTCACTGGGCAAGTATTACAAGAACTCCAACATCCAGGGGCCATAGAAAGAGCATGAGACCAGGAGGAAGGCATAAAGTTCTACTCAAGATTATTTTTAATTCCAAGAAAAGATGGATCTTGAAGTCCCATCTTAAACCTAGCGAGCCTAAACAAATTTTTAACAGTGCCAGAATTCAAAATGATAACCTTGCAGGCCTTGTTACTTCTCATTCACTATGCCTATATGGTTACCATGTATCTTAGAGATGCTTACCTCTACATACCCATAGCCAAGTCACAAAGACAGCACGTATGATTCAAAGCATGGGGGTACTCATTACTAGTTTACTTCATTACTGTTTGGTTTATCTGTTTCACTCCAGTAAGTGTTTGTTGCAGGACCAAGGGCATTCGTATCTTCCCTTACCTAAATGATTGCTTTATTTAGACCCCACCGAAAAGGAGACAGAGTCTGCACTACAGTTCACCTTTGCTTATTTCTGGACTCTGGGACTCTGTCTGAACCTACCCAAAACACAGTTAGCCCCCTCCAAGTCAATCCAGTCTTTCAGTACACCACAATCAGAGAGCTTTCCTTCCCTCAGAGAAAATGTTAATTCTAGCCACTCTTTTCAACTTCATTTAACAACAGAATCTGATGACAATCAGGAAATATCTCAAGATGCCAGACTGCATAGCAATATCAATCCTGATGGTCCCTTTAGCAAAACTTCTTATGAGAAAACTGCAGTGGTACCTACAGAATAGATTATGTCAACATGCCCATTCCCTATAGTGTCTCATCCCTCTTCTGTCATGCATGAATAAAGAACTCTTATGTGTCTTGAGTGATAATTTTATAAAGGTATTTTAAAAAGAATGAACTCTTATGGTGGATCTAACAGGTGAATTTCAGTCAGTGAGTCTTTTTCAAACTAGGTTTGGATGCTTAGTTACTGGTTGCAGAATCATCAGATGTAATTGGGGACTTATTTAGGGAAACTAAGAATTTAGGTGACCTAGAATAGTATGCCGAGGAAGAATATCAACATCAAAAAGATGATAGCTGTAGTTTTAGCCATAAATGCTTTCAAATACATATGGCAACCCGGTACCCTACATATTCGCACAAACAGCACAGCACAGCAGTCATGTGATGCATCAGCAAGCAGGGTGGATCCCACCCTTAGCTGTTGTGCATGGTGGCCATAGAAGCTTGTTGTCTGGCTCAGGAGTCAGGTCTGGTCCTTAGGCCATCATTTATTCCATCTCAAGGGAATATCCTAGCAGATCACCTATGCACAACAGACATAGAGCCTCATGAATGCATAATGAACGGGGATGTATTTCTGGACATGATCAACAGGTGAGATGCACAAGCAATAGATTTTTTAAGCTTTGTAAGCAGCAGACAGCTCAGAAAGTATTGCATCAGGACACCGAATTGAGAAGATGTTGTAAAAGATGCCTTCTCAGTCAGTTGGACAGGTGGGTTTCTGCATGCCTTTCATTTCATACTTCATCTCCTCAGAGAAATTCAGAAGGTACATGAAGATAAACCAGATGTGCTACTTGTACCATCTTTTTTGCCAAGACTGCATTGGTTCGTTTTCCAAAGGATCATGAACAATATGGTGTACAGCTGCTTCAGCATGTGGACCTGTTATCTTAGAACATGGTTCCCTCATGCACTTGACCTGAAGATCTTAAGTCTGACAACTTGTATGATTTAGCACTCATCTTCTTTACATACTACCAGTGATGTGCTTGAAATCATGTAGTAGTCTTATAAACTAAGTACAAAGAATTCATATCTAAGAAAAAGGAAAAGGCTGTCCCTTTGGTGCCATTGTGACGAAAGGAGATACTGCCCACCCAGCTAGCTGGAATTTTGTAAATAATTATATGTCATTGGTGAATATTGAAATTATTTGTGTAAGATGCTTATGTTACAAATGTATAAGAACTGTATGTCATGCGTATATCAAACTGCTTGTACAGACAATGTGTTGAAAAGGGTATTTGCAAAAAACTTGTATTTAAAATGGATCCACAGTGTGCCCTACTGGAAAAGAACAGAAATGTACATGCACTGTTATAGCTGTTTAAATGTATATATTTTAACAGTGGAAACTGGGATACAGGAGGTTAACCTCAGTCTAGTAAATTTTAGAAAAATACCTGAAATTAAATTTCTTTATGGCTAGGCCATAAACGATGGTACCTTACAGTTTCAATACAGCAGCAGACACAATGTTTGTACTAGGAAACTTTCTATATTGTCTTTAGGCTGAACTAATTACTATTTTTGAAATGTGAAGGAATGCAATTGTTTTATGACTTCCAGCATCTGTCAAAGATCTGAGGTTTATATATTTTTACAGGTAGATGTTTAATGCTACCAGCTGTTATCAGTGGTTGTTTTGGGCCTGACTATAAGTCAGATGGCAAGAAATTATGTTATTCTGCAAGCTATCCCAGCAGTAATATTTGATATATTAATTTGAGAAGTCTCTCAGAGAGGGAGAGAGCTTTCTGTATTCGGTCTTGGACCTGACAAGAACCATTTGCCACACATCTGCCTTTCTGTGTAAGTACGTTTCTAGGGTATAGTAACTCTCTTAGATACAGTCAGGAATATGGTGAAGCTTAGTTTAGATATTTTTCTTTATTTATTTGAACTATCCTGCAATGTTATTTTAAATATTGCCTGTGATTTTGAACTCTGATATCATTGTGAATACATACTATTTTCTTGTTCTTTTATTAATTATTATTACATATATTTAAAACTTTCATTGTGGCTGATCTGTGTAGAGATATTTAAGTTTTGAGAATACTTGCATATTTATTTAGTGACACTGCGTGGGCACTCCTAATAGCCTAGCTCTTGGTCAAACTACCATTTGTATTAATATTAATATCAGAGTAAGATTGGACACCCTCTGTTAAGGGTCTTAAAGTAGCTGATAAGGAGTTGACTGGTGGCAGTGGTAACTACCTTATAGTCTGGGTAGAACGGGGCATAGCTAGTAAACCTGTGCAAGCCTCTCCCAGGTGTGTGCGTGTGTGTAAATCAAACCTCAAAGAATGTGTGTGTGACAGCTACTTGGGCAGGGGCACAAAGCACTGGTTAAACAGAGAGGGTGCTGGTAGGTCTTGGCTTGGTCACTCAGCTGAGATCTCAACTCTATAGCTGTGCCAGTGGGGAGTTTTATTGGGGATCTGGAGAAAGATGGCAAAACCAGCCCCAGACTGACTGTGGTCTCTCTGTTTTCTTAAGGTAAATTGCACTTGATGCAGAGAGGTGCATCTGGAGATACTGTGTGTGTACTTGTAATCCTCCCAGTGTACATGCCCCACTGGTGCCAGTGGTGAGGATTGAGGCTCCTTGATTACTGGTCCAGTGGTGGGTCATCACAGCCAGAAAGATGCCTTTTACTCAAAGAAGGCAAAACTCTGTATGGTCTGCATGTACCTGTCAAACCTTCACAGATCAGATATATATATTATGTTTCATTTAAAGCACTTGCATATGCTGTCTCTGCTTGCCTGCCCTGAGATCCACTATTTTACTTGTTAGCATCACTAAAAATGTTCTTTAAAGGGATTTTCCATTTCAGAGCCACATCTATCTAATCTGGTGCTCTCTGCAGATCCCCAGACTTGCAACATTCTCAAATTGTAGTTGTGGAGACAGAGAGCTGCTTTCTAAATTGTAACAAGCAGAGTGCTGCAGTTACTACACACTCACCTCACACTCTAAGCACTTCATAATGCTTCTGCCATGACAGCAAATGTGGTATTGGCATTCATTTATGAAATTACAGGAACCTTATACCATTATAAATCAGTGTCAGTACTGCAGTCCTGCACCACTGGCACCTGCTGATAATACTCCCTAGCAGTTTGTGCCCAGGGCAGCCACCCTTTTTGCCATACCCTCTTATTGATCTCTCCTGCTTAACTATCTTAACTATATGAGTTATGTCCTGCCGAGGATATAAAAGGCAGCCAACTTCCAAAGCTCCATTGCAACTTCCACACACCCAGACCATCTGGCAACTCAAGCTGAGCTGACTAAAATACAAGTTTGGGCATCAAGCCCTTCAGAGCTTGACTGCTGGAGAAGAGTGGACTCCTCTGATGCTTTGAGGATTGACAAGTCAGCATGTTCATAGGTATTTACTAGGCTGACTACCACAAGGGCCTTTTTAAGCCTAGCCATGCATCCCCAATCTATGACAAGTTCTGGTACCCTTAATAAGTGTAAGCAGAGGCTTGGGAGATTGTACATTTGCAAGCACGGGCTTGGGTGATGAACCATTTACAGGTCCATTAGAGACATAGGTGCCAAGCCAGGGATGAATTTCATGTTCCCCATCCAATTGTTCAAGTTACACTTGAATCACATGAATGAGGAGCCTGTTCCAGAGACGGGACAGTCTCTGGGGTACATACATGTCTCTCCTTCAGGTCTTGTTTATATCACAGGCAAGGTTTAAGCCCTTTAAACTGGTAATTCTGGTGTTGTTTGTTTTGTGGATATGCAGGAGGTCCATCAAAGTGGGGTTTGACAATGCCCTGTATGCCAGGCATAGGTCTCCCCTCAAAGGCCTGTTGGAGATAGAATACAGGGATAGGGCCTCGAGGCGGTCTGCATAAAACATTTTACTTATGCCCTGTATCCTTTTAGCTCTGTGGACATTCCATTTGTTGGATATGCCTGGTTAGGTACATACCAAAGGGGGCATTGTACTCAATGATAGGTCTGACGAATGCCAAATACAGTAAAACAATGACTTTCTTGGACCTTGGACATAGACCCATCTACATGGAGGAACTCACTAAGAGCCTACCGAAGGACTAGAAACCTCCCAAGTGCAAACAAATCACATACTTCAAACAGCAACACACATACAAGTGTCTCAACAAATAAGCCCCTATGGCAAAATGCCTCAAAACCTAATGTCCTGGTCATAGGCGATTCCATAGTGATATACACAGATGTCCCCTCACCAAGCTGGACAAGGAGAAAGTCATGGGTAGCTGCCTGTCAGGTGCAAGATCCATCAAATCATGCACATACTCAGGTCACTCAACAACAATTACAGTTATAACTGTCATAGTACATGTTGGAGTGAATGACTTTAGATGTACCTCTCTGGACCAAATGAAAAGAGACATGACTGAACTCTCATATTATGTGTAGCAAACAGGTATGTCCCTAGCACTAAGTAGCATTTTACATTCACCCAGGATGTTGCCACAATACAGACAAAAAAATGATTGACTTCAACAATTGGCTTAGTTTCTGGTGTCAAGCCAAGGGGATACCTGTCAGCCTGGGTAGACATGGTCAAACAGACCGTGCTGCTTTGCCAGATATGATAGTCACCTGGCTTCTCTAGGCTTTTGGATACTGGCAAAGATGCTTGTCTCCCCCATAGTGCCCTTTTTAAGCAATGTCAAAACAAAAAAAAAATTCCTGGCATGAAGAAATCCACTCGAGATAAACTCAAGGTTATGCTGCTTAATGCTAGGAGCCTCAACAGAAAACTGCACTCCTTGGAAGCACTCCTCACCTTGGAGGATGCTGACATTTGTGCATTCACTGAGACTTGGTTCAAGGCCACAGAGAGCATCCCGGCCATACAAGGCTACAACACCTTCCACATGTTCAGACACCAAAACGAGCATGAAAGAACCAAAGGTGGAGGTGTATCCATCTTCATTAAATCCAGATACAGTTCAAGACTGATTAAACAGTACGGCTGTCTAGAGCTACTCCAGTTGCAATTAAATATAGTTAAAATACCCTACCACATCATTGCTAGCTATAGGTCCCTCACCATGAACCAAGAGAAACACACTGACTACCTGGAGCCAAACACTTTGGTCATGAGAGATTTCAAATGTTCTTCCATAGGATTGGACAAAATGCATGAGCAGAAGCGTGATTACCCTGAGGTTTCTGGACTTTAATTCAAATGCTCTGAAACAGCTAGTCTGCACCCCTACAAAGAGCTCAAATGTCCTGGGCCTGATACTCACCAACATGGGGGGGGGGGGGTCACTGCACTACCCCCTGTGAGTTGCCATCCCTGGTGAGGTCAGACCATAAATCTGTCTCATTTGAAGTAAAGATCAGGCTAGACACCCCCCACAGGAGCAAACAGACTGAAAAATTTCTCCAAAGCAAACTTTAACCTGCTAATCGAGGTTATAAAAAGTTTCAACCCCCCTGCTAACACAACCAACAATGACTGCTATGCAGAGGAGTACACAAATGCCCTGTATAGACATTTAAACAACTGTATAGACTCAACTGTACATGTCAGGATCAAAATCGGGTCCTCCTGAAGAAGCCCTCCACAGCTTGAACAAGCAAATCAGATACCTTGTAAAGTCCTCTAAACCCAATTATGAGGCTAAATTAGCATTTCTAGCTAAAGACAGTCATAAGGCTTTCTTTAGCTATGTCCGAAATCTTAAAGGGAATGCCCAGCATTGTCTAAACTGATTGTGGACAGTACTACTCACACTGAACCCGAAGAGATTGCCAAGCTTCTGGGGAAAACAGATTTGGCACAAATTTCACTCCCTGTCCCCACCAGACACACCCCAAAACATCCCTGTCACAAGTCCACTACCTAGCATCTCCAAATACCAGGTCATAGCCGCCCTCTCCAAAGCCAAAAACATAGCCTTCATGGGACCAGATAACATCCCAAGCTGCTTAGTAAACAATTTAAAACAAGACCTAGCAGAACAGCTTGGCAGTCTCTTCAACCATAGCCTGAACACTGGCTTTGTTCCAGAAGAGTGGAGAACAGCAACACTAATCCTCTTACACAAAGAGGGTCCATCAGCCGACCCTGGTAACTATAGAATCTTAAGCCTAACCAGCCTTATCTGCAATACCATGGAAAAAATCATCATGGACCTTATCAACAAGGAATATGATTCATATGCTTGTCTTATAAATGAAGGAGAACTATATGTTATGTGGATGTGAAACTACTGGTGCAAAAGTGTATATTGAACTGTATGTTATGTACTGAGCTTCAAGAATATAACCACAGTGTACCCTACTGGAAAAGAACAGAAATGTATATAAACTATAGTTGGAACATAGAGTTAACTTGCAAACCCTCAGGAAAATAAGTTGAAAAGTAAAGTGTTTTATGACTGTGTTTCAGTGCAGCAAGCAGATACAATGTCTAGGGCTAGAGGTTTTCATTTTGTCTTGAAACAGAAATAATTACCAGGTTTAAAACGTGGAGTATTTTTATTGCTCTGTGACTTCCTAGCAGCTGCACATGTGAGAGATAAGTATTTCTGACACAGAGGTGCTAAATGCTGAGTATCTGTTTAACTTGGGAACTGGAGGCAGGTGACAGAGTGATGTCATCCAAAGCTGACCCCAGCAGTAATGTTTTGATATTAATTTGGGAACTCTCTCAGAGACTGTGCATTTTGTATCTTGTCTTGGATCTGAAAACATCCATTCAACACTTCTCATCTGCATTTGCCTTGCTCTGTAAGTAAGATTTAGGTATAGCATTTCTTTTAGAGATAGGTACGAATATAGTAAAGATTAGTTTAGATGTTTTCTGTATTCATTTGAGAGTGTCTTGCAATGTTGTTTTAAAATATTTCCTGTGATTCTGAACTCTGTAGTCACTGTGCTGAGGTATTGAATATTGTCTTGTTCTTTTATTATTTATTATTAGTTATATTTAAACCTTTTAATTGTGGCTGGTTTGTTTAGAGATATTTAAGCTCTTAGGGTACTTATTTGGTGACACTGTACAGGCCACTCCAATAGCCTTGAAAGTATTGGTCACACTTACCATTTAGATAATAGTAACATCACATAGTAGGATTGGTCACCATTTAAGAAGGGCCTTATAGTAGCTGATAAAGAGCTGGTTGGTGGCAGTGATAACTACCTTTTAGTCTGGGCAGAAGGGGGCATAGCTAGTAAACCTGTGCCAGCCTTTCCCAGGAGTGTGTGTGTTTGTCTATAAATCAGATCTCAAAGTGTGTGTGTCAGCTACTTGGGCAGGAACACGAAACACTGGTTAGACAGAGAGGGTGCTGGAGGTTTTGGCTTGAGCGCTGTGCTAAGATCTTCACATTATAGCTGTGCCAGTGGGGAATCTTATTGGGGATCTGGAGAGGGAGAGAAACCAGCCTCAGACTGACTGTAATCTCTGTGTGCTCTTAAGGGAAATTGTACTTTATTGTGTGTATACTTATCATCCTCCCAATGTGCACATCCCTTACTGGTGCTAATGGTGAGAATTGAGGCTCCTTGATTACTGGGCCAGTGCAGAAGCATCACACTCTGGATGATGGCAAAGCAGTATATACTGCCTATCTTAACTTAACCAATCCCCCAATCAGGTATTATTGAAAACTTTTCCAGCTGGGGATTAACCCATACGTCACTAAATGGGTAGCAAACTGGCTCACCAACAGAATGCATACTGTCAAAGCTGGGGATTCCACCTCCACCAGTAGACTTGTTACCGGTGGTGTACCAAAGGGATCTATGTTGGTCTTTCTATTATTTGGAATCTACTTCCCGGATGGCCAGGCGAAAGTAGATGGCCTGTGGCTTACCAAGTTCGTAGATGACTGCAAACTAGGTGCAATCATTGAGTCCCCCAGCTATGTTAACATATTACAAAAGGGGCTAACACAGACTAATGATTGGTGCCAGAGTCATGGTCTAAACGCAAAAAGGTGTGTCATATCCCCTTTAGCAAGGAAGTGGCCCCTGCAAATTACAGAATAGATAAGACCCCCCCCCCAAGCTCAGATACAATGGTGAGAGATTTGGGAACACAGGTTGATAGCAGTTTAAACTTTGATCACAGTGTCGCCACAGTAGTAAGGAAAGTCTTCTACATTACGCGTCTCATAAATAAGGTCATCACATCCAAAACTAAGGATATTATAACTCTTCTACACTCAGCCCTCATCGCACCACCAATTGAGTATAATGCTCCCTTTTGCATGTACCTCACCAGACACCTGCAACAACTGGAGAAATTACAGAGGTTTCTAACCAAGAAAATCAATGGCCTCCAAAACATGACCTACAAGGAAGGACTGAAGGACCTCTCTCTGTACTCTGTATCCTACAGGCTGCTGAGAGGCGACCTGACCCTGCCCTAATGGGAATACTGCATGTCTGCAAATCAAATGGGACAAGGGTCACTCACTACAGGATCTCAACCTAGCCTGTGACATAAACAGAACATGTTGTAGAGACAGAAATGTCTCCCAGAGATTGCCGCTTCTCCGGAATAAACTCCCACGTCATGTGAAGCACAGCTCCTCGGTGACCCTGTTTAAGCCCAACATTGACAGTTGGATGGGAGACTGTAAATTCACCCTAGGGGTGGCACCTATGTCCCTCGTGGACGGGGGCAGTCAGTGCTAATCACTTATTCTCTCTGCTAACCACAACCATCTAACCATGGTCCTAGGGCCATTAGCCTAGTAACCTCCTATGAACCTATACCTTTGTTTATAAGTTGCGCAACAAAGAATGATTTCCTCACTACTATAGACACATGATGGTCAAAGGATAGATTACTGTCTGTGTGTGTCCCTAAGTCCCCGACTACTGGGTCAGCTCTAAGAGGTTTGTTGTCAATATGATAGCTGCCAGGGATTGATGACTTCCTGAAAGATACTGCTATGCATTTATTGGCGTTTAGTTTTAGTCCATGGCTCTGACACCAGTTTGTCTGTGTCAGCCCTTCCTGGAGAATATTTGCATTGGTGTGGGATTCAATAACAGCTCCTAATTTGCAATCATCTGCAAATTTAGTCAGCCAGAGACCATTGACATTTGGCATTGACTTCAGAGAACTAAATGCCAAAAAGGAGTGGCCCAAAGACCAATCCCTAAAGGGACTCCACCTGTGACTGGCCTCTTTCTAGAGGTGGACTCCCCAGTTCTAACTTCCTGTGTCCTGTCTGTGAGCCAGTTGGCTATCCACTGGTTGACATAATGGTTTGTACCTAACTTCTTGAGTTTATCAACAATGCCCGAGTGGGGTGTTGTGTCATATTCCGTGGCCAGGTCAAGGTAGGCAGTGTGAACCATTTTGCCCTCATCCATTGCTTTGGTGACCTTCTCAAAGAAGTCCACCAGGCTGAGTAGGCATGACCCGGCTTTGATGATACCAAACTGGGTTGGGTCCAGTGTCTGGACATTTACTATATTATTATTGATCATTTGCATGATAATTATTTCCATGGCTTTGCAAATAAGATTTATGAGACTTGTGGGTCTGTAGATGGCCTACCTAAGTGCAGAGGGATGACTGTTGCTACTCTCCATTCATGAGGCACAAAGCCTGTTTGGAGGCTACAGTTAAATAGCAATTCCAGAGGGCCTGATAGGTCATGTTTCATGCTGTTTAGAAGGCATCCTGGGATATTGTCTGGGCCCATTGATGCAGTGTTCTTGGCCTTAGAGAGAGCATTAAGGACCTGTTTCATAGTTGTAGCAGGGAGTTATATTTGATGGAATTTCCTGTGGGAAGGTTGAGGGGGAGAAAGGGGTAAAGCTGGAGCTGAATTTGTTGGCCAGTCGGTTTGCTATATCTTCTGGCTCAGTATAGGTGGCTCCATTTGCAATTAACTCTGAATGCAATTGTGCATAGCCTTTGAATTTGTGAACACAGCTAAATAATGCCTTGTGGTTGTCCTTTGGCCAGGGAGGCCATATTTACCTCAAATTTGGCTTTGGTAGACTTTATTTGTCCTCTGAGTTATTTGTTTAGTTTGATGAGAGTGCTTTTACCCTGCTGGGTGCTGCACCTCTTAATATTTGCCATGATTAGCTTCCTTCTGTTATACAGCCTATTGATTTTGTGATTCCACCAGGGCGGCTTGTTTGTTTTTTTTTTTTTTTTTTAGTTAGTTCTGTACTTCTTCCTGGTGGGTACCACTACCTCCTTGCAGCTACTAACATGCTTGTATCAGGTTTCTGTGAACAGTTCTGCATGGCAGCCGTGTTCACAGGGTTTATGAGGGCTTGAAATTTTGCCAGGTTGTAAAAATCTACTGCCAATCATTAGCGGACCGGAGTTCCGCTGTGGCGACCCCTAACCGGGAAAAGCCGGAAGATGCAGCATCAACAACATCACTTAATAGCAGGAGGTTAGCCTTAGAGTAGTTCCTGAATATTCCAGGGTTAGCTGGGGGTCCAGATTTTATTTCTACTTCAAAGGAGACCATTTTGTGGTCTGACCTTACCAGGGAAGACATTACACTAGGTGGGGTGCAGCACTCTCCCATATTAGTGAGGACCAGATCCAGTACTGTTGCAGCCCTGGTTGGTGTATTGACAGTCTGGTCCAGGAAGTTTGTGTTTACAAAATCCAGAAATCTCTCTGCCTGCACATTTGGTGTCATATAGGATTCCCAGTTAATAGTGGGGAAATTAAACTCGCCAATGAATATGGTATTGGGTTGGATGGTGAGTGTTTCCTATAAGTTTAAATACATGGTATGGGTTTCCTGCGTCATAGAGGGGGACTTATAGCTTGCAAGGAAGTGGTATTGGATTTTGCCTACGGTGATATGAACATGGAGTAGCTCAAGTACATTGTCCTGTTTGACCAGGCTTGAGGTATATCTATTTTTGATATAAATTGAGACACCTCCACCTTTAGTCCCTGTCTGTGTATTAACTGATCTAAATGTGTGGAAGGCATTATAACCTTGGACTGTCAGTGTGATGTCCGTGGCTTTACACCATGTCTCAGTGACTGCACAGATGTCAGCATTCTCTAGGATGAAGAGAACTTTTAGGAAGTGGAGTTTTTTGTTTAGACTCCTAGGACTGAACAGTAATACTATTAGATTTTCTTGGTTTTGATTTGCTGTGTCAGAGGTACTTTCATTTTGGCATTGCCTTAAAAAGGCACTATGGAGAAAGATAATGTTGTAGCTAATATTTGAAAGCCTAGAGGGAAGAGGTGCAGACCATCCCTAGCAAAGCAGCATGGTCTGTTGAGCATCTCCTTCCATGCTGACAAATATTGCACCCCCTTAGAATGACACCAGAAACTAAACCAATTATTAAAGTCATTCATCTTTTGTTCATATTGTGGCATCATCCTGGTACTTGTGGTCCAGTGACCCGAGTGTGCACGTAATGTGGCAGTTCCTAGCCCCTGATAAGCAACTAACCTTGACTTTCTCCTTACTCAGCCTGGTGAGAGGGACATCAGTGTGTGTAATAATGGAGTCTCCAATGACCAGATTGTAAATTGTGTGGTGGCTTGCTTTATGGGCTTTGAAGTAGAGGCTCCTTGAGATGTGGCTGTATGTAATGATGTGGATATTGTTTGTGTACTTTGTCTAGGAGGTCTTGGGGGGTTAGGAAGGTTACATTTAAGTTCCTAAGCATATGGGGGGGTCTATATATCTCCTTCAGATTGTGTGTAATGGGTGCAGGGAGTATACTACTGACAACCTTATCAACATTAGGAGTAATTTTATGTGAGAACTTTGCCTGCAGTGACATTGTGTAACTATATCTCTCGCGTACCATACCAGTTTGTTTGAGAATTAATTGGTTGTCAGTAAACATTAGGCAATTTCTGCATTGCCTCAGGATGCCCATATCCACCAAGCTAGTAACGGAGATAGTGGGACAGTTCATATCCATGACAACAAACCCTTTTTTATTGATTAGACAGTTGGAGTGAGAATATAATGCGGTGTCAGGAGTATCCAGTTTGGAGCTCTGGGGATAGTGCTTGTCACTGCAAATTAGTTGTCCTGTGTGCAACTAGGTATTGCTGACATTTCAGTTGTGCTTTTACAAGAAAAATGTCACGCAAGGTGTCTGTGTCTATACAGAGCACTGCCAAACACTTGAGATGAAACTAAAAAGTAGACCCTGAAAATTTAAGGATGACGTATTTAGGCAGATATTCTGAAGTTAGAAACAAATCAAGCAGTACTTACTGAAAACAAAGAATTAGTTTATCAAGAATGATGAAATGAGGGGAGTTGCATGAATGGTTACTGGCTGGGTACTACTAGTGCCGGTCTCACCACAGCTTCACTCTGCTAGGATACAATGTTCCTTTGCTTCTTTTCTCACCAGAAGCAAAGCATTAGCACCAGTCCCAAGATGATAAGCAGTCCATAGCCTGTTTGATGATCCACAATCTTGTCCTAGATGATGCAAGGGTCTGTAGGATTATTTTAGCCTTTTCCTGGTAGATGCCTTGAATAGCAACCAGACCAATCAGGAACGTCAAGCACAGACACTCACTGTCCAACCAGAAGCAGTCAGGAATCAATGCACTGTGCTCCTTCTCTCACCAAGAGCAGAATATAAGTACATATTCCAAGCTGTCGTCTATGAAGCAATTATTAAGCTTTCCAGTGATCATCAGTCTCCAGGAAATAATGTGCTATCCCTTTGCTGGGTAGATAAGTTCCATTTGGGGAAAAACTTCCATTCATTTTTTTGTTTGTTTGTTTGTTTATTGTTAATACTTTACTCTTCAGTAAAGTTAGTTTAAAGCTAACTTGTGTTTTAATGGACTGTTACGAGAGAGCACTGTACTCTTAAACAGTAGCATTAATTTTCCCTGTCAGTTTAAATGATGTTTAAAGTAACTGAAAACCATTTTTCTGTGGAAAAATTGTGTTTATTTTACTTTGTGGGGCTGGCAAAGTGTTTAAAGTGTTTTTACTATGTTTATCTTTGAAAAAGTAACCTTTAAATACTTCTATTTTTTACCTGCATTTGCTGCTTGTTTTCCCTGGGAAGCAGACACCATTTTCAGCTTGACCATGTAACAATCTGTCATTCCTCCAGTCATTCTTTTTTCCAGTAACAAAAAGAATAAGTCAAGCAAACAGCCTTTGCCATTGCAACAGGCTAACAGTTTGCCTCAGCTGCAGGTGGGTGACTGTGCTATTAGTTGTACCTCAGACCACTCATGTTTACCCTAGATTCCTCTGGTGTGGTACCTACAACCACCATGGACTGAGGGTTAGCCACATCCTCTCCAGTTTTATGGTCTCCTCAGCTGGCAAAGGAGAGCCACTCTTGTCAGTCCTGGGAGAGGGAACAGAGAAGACTTCCCTGTTCTGTCAGAATATTGTACCTATCCTTGAGGAATCTGCTGTTGCCATTAATAACACTGCTGGTCACAATTTTCCTGTCAAAAAGAAATGGAAAACTAAGCAAGTATCTACTCTTCAAATTTCCTTAGACAGGAGTAGTTTATGGAGTCTGGCTGGGGGTGTAATTCAGAAAATAATGTGACCTGTTACAGAAGGCATTTCCAGTGCCTACACCTATTCCTCCAGTTTTGTCAGCATTGGAGGATATGTGTTACTCCCTGCAGTGTTCCTGAGAAGTCAGCTGGTTGCCCCCTAAAAAGGCAGACAGGATGTATAAAGTTCTTCAGTGTAAGAATGTGTGCAGTCGTCCCAAACCTGATCCAGCAACTATAACTTTAGTTTGCCGCTAAATAGTTAATTCTAATCCTGCTCTCTACTATAGCTTTAGTTATTCCTTCTTCCACTAAACAGTTAATTCTAATCCTACTCTCTCAGATAAGGATGGGAAGATTATTGATAAGTATGGGAAAACATAAATGCTTCTACAATTATTTTTTTTTTTTCAATAATTTTTATTTTTATTTTTACATTAATAAATGTCACAAATAAAAACCATCTTACAACATGACCGTGTGCATTTATATATATATATATATATATATATATATATATATATATATATATATATATACATATACACATACATACATACACACACACATATATATATATATATATATATATATATATATATATATGTACATACATACATACATACACACATATACATATGTTATACATTGATGTCAAATACCACAAGATATAGGTCATACAACATATCTATTTACACTATGTACATAGATGCTTTCATTGTTAATTCCACAGTTATATAGACAGTATATACATTCGTAATATCCAAGTTATTATTTAATATCTGAACTTGTATGTGTTCTTTGGTTCCATTATAGTGTATTTCTAAGTTGCTGTGTGATGAATTATGCTAATATGATGTTAAAGGTTTGTTCCCAAATTTCTCTGGATTTCATGTTTTTGTTTCTTTTATCTATTACTATTTTATGAGCTAAAAGGTGTTGTATAGCTACTTGTTTAAAACCCTCCCAAGAGATATTTATCGTATCTAGCCATTTAAAAGCTATATACAGTTTCATTAGTAGGAAAATTGTTAAAAGTGTATTTGCTTGTTTTCTTGGGATGTTGGGTGGGAGAATGTGTAACAGAGTGAATTCCCAAGTTAATGTTGATGTTTGATAACCCGTTTTTTGTAATTGTGCCTTGAGAGAGTTCCAGAGTTTATAGACACATTTACAGCTCCAAAATACATGGATTAAGTCAACTATCTGGTCCTTACAGTGTGGGCAGAAAGGTGATTTTGATGTGTTAAATTTGTGTAGGATTGCAGGTGTAAAATAAGCATTATTATTGATCATGAGCTGAGTGTATGCTAACTTTTTGAGGGGTAGAATCTTCAGTGTTAGATTGATTGCCTGGCTTATTTGTTGATCATCTATGGATGGTTTAATTTTTCTCCAGTAGTTAGAGAAGAGGAGGTCCTTCTGGTATTTGATTTCATTTATCATTTTATATGAATTGGTAATAGTTTTCTTTGTTGTGATAATAGTTTTCCAAAGCCTGCTACAAGTTTCTATGTCACTATTGGTCATAGTAATATTTTGGAGATAACTGGAACACAGTTCTTTGATTTGTCTTAGGATTATTATGTGTGATTTAGGGAGGTTTAAGTTGGTCCTCATTTCTTGTATTGAACAGTTAAGGTAGGGGATAGATATCTTGGATTGTTTTATCTTTTAGTTTGGGAAAAGGGACTAAGTCCAGCATCTTATTGTTTATTTTTAAATTTGGGTTTTTATGAAGGGGTTGCAGTATTGTCATGGCATGTCTAAGGTTCAAGAATTGAAAGAGTTTTTGCGCTAGGTTGATAGAATGTTTTAAGGGCTCTATAATGTTATAAGTTGTATTTCTTTCTGCTTCAGGAATGAAAGTGCTTTGGGATTGAAACCTAGAGCTTTAATATATCTATAATATATTGTCACCCAGAGAGGAGACCAATTTTCCATTGACTGGTTATGTTCAGCTATTCTCAATATTCTGTTAGTGTTAATGATCGAGTAGTACATTTTAAAATCTGGTAGATTTAGTCCTCCTTTGCTTCTACAATTTTGATTTTCAGAATTTTGACTTTTCAGAATCATATGTTAAGGTTTGTTCTAATTGTACAAGTATGATAAATGTTTTATCTGTTTTAAATAATTTAATTTCTTCTATTATTCAAGTCACTACTCATTGTATGCAGTGTATATATGATTTATATACTTCTTCAAGGGCTGTGAACACTGGTACTGTTTAGAGGAGGTTTGCATGGCTGCATTCTCAGAACATCCCAAATGATGTTAAAAATGAGATTTTAAATTCTCTTTCAGACAGAGATTTAGTTTTGGCCCCTCTGCCGCAGCGGAGATCAAAAAGTGTGATGAAAGTGGAAGCTGATTCAAGGAATCTTTAAGAATTTTCAGCCCTCCATTTCCACATTTTCCAATGGATTCTCTAACTCCTTTTCCAGTTTTGGTAAGAAACAAAATAAACAGTTTCAACAAAATATAGGTAAACAGATATTTAAGAAGAAATTGCAAGGGGTTCCATAAAGAATTCTGGAAACTCCCAAAACCAAGGACAGTCTAATATATCTGAATCATTATTTAAGAAACTTTACCTCCCGCCCACCCCACCCCGGCAGCCTCTTGTTTCTTCCAGGAAGTATAAATCGCTATGTTTCTCTTTGGCAACAGATAGTTCCAGACACGTTCTAAGGTTCATTCTTCAAGGTACAGATGGCAGTGGTAGGGAATTCCTCCTTTCCTGGGGATATTCTTCAACCTCCAGACCAGAATCTTTTGTTTACATGTGTCCTTCATCACATGCTGCCCCAGGAAGTGATATAACCTGTTCCCCCTTCCCAGATAGGAAAAGGGTTTATTCAAGGATATTTTTAGTGCCAAAGAAAGAAAATGCTTGGAGACCAGTTCTGGATCTTTCTTTCCTAAACCTGTACTAACTATTCAGCTGTTATGGGTGTTTTTTCCTCTGCGCCATTGGCTGAGTCAGCCTTCAAGGCTGTAGAGAGGGCCTTGGCTGGACCAAGATGACTGGTGCATGAACAGAGTTTGTATCTGTCCCAACTCCTGTTGGAGCATGCTGCTTTTTCCTCTCATTCTGATTGACAGGAAGAGACAGATCCAGTTAGCTTTGAGACCACTCGACATTTAAACTCCATGTCTGATTCTGAATTGTCTCCTTCAAAAGCCCAAGGCATATTCCCTAGAAGAGGACTTGCAAGCAGAAGTATATTGACTCCTCTCCTGAGTCTGTCATTGAAGACTCCGACTTGTATGTTGGAGAAGACTCCCAAAGATTTCTCCTTTAGAGATATCCTAAAATTAATGAAGTGGAGAGAGGAATGGTCCATTGAAATTCCTTTTGCTAATGAGATGGTGTTTCTTGAAGCTTTTGGATCCAAACTTTCGACATCATGGGTGGACCCATCTCCTCACTCCTTAGTTGACATAATAGGCCAGAAGACATATAAGGAACCTGATGTGGCAGAGTCTATTCTGAAAAAAGCAGATAAGATTTTAGTTGCACTCAAGCACAGAAAACATTGGGCCAAGGGGCCAATGTAGATGTCATGGTGGTAGCAACAGGCACAAAAAAGGAACTGTCTGAAAAAAATTCCTCTGTCTATGCCTCTAACAGGGAGTTGATGGCATTGGACAGACTTACACTTCAGTGACATTTGCACTCTGAGTGCTGAACTATCTAGCACATCTGACAGGATTCTAGAGGGATTTGATCAAGAAGTTTTTAAATTCCCTGGTAGGTAACTTACCTTCAGATATCCAGAAAACATTGGATACCCAGTTGTCTGCCCTACCGTCTTCCTCAAATTTGGACATCAGACTGCTGTCTAATGCAGCAGGTGGCACAGCTTGGGTAGCTGGCACAGGTATTACCACGCAATATTGTACCTGGATGCAGCTGTGTGATTTTGCGGAAAGCTTTAAGATGGCCTTCATAAATGCCACTATGATGGTTCCACCTTATTTGGACCAAAAGTGAAGGAAATGCTTACAAGGAGTGAGCAGGATGATAACAAGTATGCCATAGGAATCAATTTTTCTACTCCTCAAAGATCCTTTTCTAGGAATCGTAGAGGAGAGAGGAAAATGTGGTTCAAGAAATCACAAGATTTTCAGGAGGATGCTGCTAGGGACAGGCATCCCTAAGGCAGAGGCAGTTCCATAGGACATCATCCACGGGGCAGAGGCAGTCTGCAAATCCAAGCTTTCCATGGACCTTTCACAGAAAAACCTTATCAGCATCCCGGAACACTTGCCCAACTGTTGCACTCCAGAGGGGGATGCTTCTCCTTAAACCCTTTAACATGACAAACTATCACTTCCGATTCTTGAGTGCTAAGGATTATTACTAGAGGTTAT
The DNA here is from genome assembly GCF_019279795.1 of Protopterus annectens. Classification (NCBI taxonomy): domain Eukaryota; kingdom Metazoa; phylum Chordata; order Ceratodontiformes; family Protopteridae; genus Protopterus; species Protopterus annectens. The sequence continues at coordinate 937,764,481 of NC_056737.1, forward strand.
ACAACGCCCTTTATAGAATCTCCAAAGACAAAACAAAACAAAAGATTTCCAATACTCCACCCACCCATTTGGAATCTGCAGCAACAAAGGTTTCAAGGTTGCTGGACAAGAGTCATCCAGCCAGTCCCCCAAGACCAGCTAGGATCCAGAGTTTATTCAAGATTCTTTTTAGTTCTAAAAAACGAGGGGACTTTAGACCAGTACTGGATCTCAGCAATCTGAATCAGTTTGCAAAACAGACAAAATCCTGGATGGTCACTGTACAGTTCATTCTACCTCTGATGAGTAAGGATAATTGGATGTGCTCTGTCAGTCTTCAGGATGCCTACTATTATAGATCCAACAGCAGTCCAGGAGATTCCTCCATTTCTAGCTGGAAGCCAGTCACTATCAGTTCAGAGCATTACCATTCTGTCTCATCACAGTCTCCTGGTATTCACCAAGATAATGGCAGCTGTTACAGATTACTTCAGGCTATAAGGATCCACATCTTCCCATATTTAGATGACTGGCTTCTAACTGCTGCCTCCAAGGAGCTATTACTGTGACATCAGTCAATACTTCTGTACCTGACAACTCACTTGAGCATTTCGATCAACTTCCAACAAAAGCAAGCTATCTCCTTCTCAGATCATAGAATTCAATGACTGCCACGTAGACACAGTGCGTCAGACTGCAAAACTTTGTCTGACATGAGTCAAATCCTTAAGGTCTGTAGCTCTCCTTGTAATAAAACACCCTTGGCCTCAAGCATGACTCATTCTGCGAGTCATAGGACTAATGGCCTCCTCTATAAGTCTGGTTCCTTTGGCTAGATACCACATGAGAGTTCTACAGCAGACACTAGCTGTACAATACTCCTAAAAGTTTCATCCTCTTCACAACAGGATTCTGCTCACCCAAGTCTGCAGAGACCATATTCAGTAGTGAATTTCATCCGCGATAGTTTCTCAGGGCAGACATTTCTGTGTTCTTACTCCTAAACCCACAGTTATCATGGACTCTTCCCTTTTTGGTTGGGGGGGGGGGGGCATTTCAAGGAATGTGGTCATCGATAGAGGCCAAACTTCACATCAGTGTCTTGGATTTGAGGGCGGTCTTCCTAATGTTGCAGGCATTTCAGGACCTCCTACCCAAGGTTATGATAGCCATCCACTTGGACAACTTGTCAGTGATTTGGTATATCAGCAAACAAGATGGAACCTGTTTGTACCGTGTTTTTCAAGAAACCATGACAGTTTGTCAATGAGTGATGTCTTTGAACTGCTTTCTAGAGAGTCCAATATTCTAGTGGATGAGTTTATTAGAATCGTTCTGTTGCCTCACAAGTGGTTTCTTAACAAAGCAGTGACAGTGGAAATTTTCAGCTGCTTGGGCCAAACTTGCTGTGATCTTTTTGCATCATACCTCAACAACAAATGCAGCAGTTAGTTTGCCCTCATCCCTCCACATGGGCAGTCACTGAGAGATGCTGTAGTCTATCATCCCTCCACAGGGACAGTCACTGAGAGATGCTGTAGTCCATATTTGGCCCCCAGGTCTCCTTTATACCTTTCCACCAATTCCACTCATCACCAAATTCATTCAGAAAGATATGGAGTGCAAGACAAGGGTAATCAATTTGCCCCCCTTCTAGCCTCAGCAGGTATGGCTTCCATTTCTTTGGCCTTATCTTTTGCACCCACCATGGGTTTTGGATTCCTTTCCGGATCTCCTCATTCTCCCATCCAGGCTACCTCTACTGGATATGAAGGCCCTAAAACTGACTGCATGGTTTCTCTAATTTTAACAATTGCCAGAGATGCCAGGCTTTCATCCCCAGTAGTCTGTATAATTTCTTCTTCTCAAAGGGACTCAACCAAGTAGATTTACAAAAGTAAATTGAAACATTTTTCTATACGGGCCTCTTCAAAGGGGCAAGACCCTTTTTCAGCAACTTTACCTGAAATTTTGGACTTTCTATTGGAGCTGTTTAGGGCTGGCTCAAGTAACTACAATAAAAGTTCAAATAGCCACCATTTCAGATTTTCACATAGGGCACAGCAATACATTTAATTGCTCAAAGTGACAGTGGTCTTCCTTAGAGGAGCATTCTTATTGAGACTGCCAGTTTGTGATCCGATCCATCCTTGGAATATTACAGTTTTGCTGTAATCATTAACCCAAAAACTCGAGTCCACAGCATCAGTAGATCTGAAATTTCTATCATAGAAAACTATTTTCTTGGTTGCTTTTACATCCGCAAAATGCGTGTTGGAATCACAGGCACTCCTCTGCAAACCTGCTTTCCTTATTTTTCACAAGAACAAGTATGTCACTGAGAACAAAACCTTTATTTCTTCCCAAAGTAGCTTCAGAATGTAACTTTAACAAACATTGATTTACCAGTTTCTTTCCAAAATTTACTAACAAAGGAGAATATACTCTACATACCTTAAATGTCCATAGGCAACTCAGGTTCTGTCTTCATTGTACTGAGAGCTTCAGAAAATCAGTTCAAATGTTCATATCCTTCTCCAAGACAAAACTTGGACAATCTGTGTCTAAAGCAACCTTATCAAAATAGTGGACTGCGTTTCATTTGTTTATAAATCAAAAAGCATGTCCTTACAAACAAAGCCTAAGGCTCATTTTACTAGGACAATGGCAACTTCAACAGCATTTGCAAAAAGAGTGCCTGTCAATGACATATGTGCTGCAGCAACTTGGTCTTCAACTCATACTTTAGTGTCTCATTATAAATAAGATGTTCAGACTAGGATTCATACATCTTTTGGCTCTGCCATACCAGGAAATGTACTTCTTAGAGTCCACCCAGGTCCCTGTTGAGTAGCTTGGGAATCTGTCCCACATGTTGAATCAGACTCAAATAGACAACATCAGATGCGAAAGTCATGTATTTACCATAACAATACATCTGTGTTGTGTTATTTTCATCTGGTTCAATTCCCCTCCTTTATAAAGCCAGATAGTCACTTATCCTTTCTAGTGATCGACCAGACCTTCTCTGGACCCTGTCTGACCCTTTGTACCACTTAGCTTATATAGTGGTCTCATTTTCCTTCTCTTTATTATTTTCTACATGCTTTATCACCATTTGGGGTCAGCCAGCAAACTTGATCTGAGGTCATTCAGGCAGAAGATGGGAACTGCGGGGAGGAGAGGAATTGGAGTTCTCAGATTCAATACTTTGGTATAAGGCACCAAGGCTGGATCTGACTGGATCTGACAACCTAAATGTTGAATTGGAAGAAAATAAGACAACACAGATCTGTCGTTATAGTAAGTACATAACTTTCATATTTAAAAGATGCTTATCACATTCCTGTTCATCCAGACTTCAGGCATTTCTTAAGGTTTTGTGTGTCTAGATCACATTATTAGTTCTCTGCCTTACCCTTTGGAATATCCACTGTACCAAGAATGTTCACAAAGTGTCTAGCTCCAGTTATAACTCATTGCAGGGTATCCTTATTTTTTTCATATTTAGACAAATTGCTTATCTTTGCAGAGTCTTTTTCAAAGTGTCAGGAATCTCTCTCTTGGGTGAGAGATCTCTTACACAAGTTGAGATTCCAAGAGAATATGCAAAAGCTTTTCTTGACTCCTGTATCACAGGATTGTGTTTCTAGGATATCAGCTAAACACCACAGTTCAAAGAGCTTTTCTTCCACAGGAAAAAAAATATCTAGATCTAGATATGTTTCTAGGGTTTTCCACTCAAACATCGGACACTGCAAGGGAATACCTTGGTATTTTGGGTCTTATGGCTTCTGTGATTCTCATGATACTGTGGCAAGTCTCCACAAGTCACATGGAAATATCACCTACCACAATCCCCCAACCATTACTAAGGAACAGGTCATCAATGCACTTTCCAAGGCCAAAAACACTGCATCAGTGGGCTCTGATAACATCCCGGGATGTTTAATAAATAGTGTGAAGCATGACCTGTCTGGTCCATTTGAATCACTTTTACAACTGGAGCCTTCAGTCAGGTTTTGTGCCCAAGGATGGAAGATGACTACAGTCATTCCCCTACACAAAGCAAGTTCAACCACTGTTACGGGTAACTACAGACCAATAAGTCTTAGATTCATATGAAAAAAAAAAAAAAAAACACAAGTAATCTCCGTGGTATCCCCGAAGTCTCAAACAACCTACTGAACAAGTATAGTGGGTCCAAAAACAAAACAGTGTAAGAAGCGTCTCTGTGTGGAAGATTTTCAGTCCATATATCTCTAGTTAATCACTGCATATTAATCAGATCAGACAATAGTAGTAGAAGTAGCGAACTTAAACTCGTCTTAAGTGAAAAAAATAATAAATATATGATTTGAAATATTGTACAGAATTAGTAAGTATTCTAAAGTAATTCAAGCAAGACAGGCAGTCTGTTTCCAATCGAAAATCTTTTATTAAGTACACAGACAAGCGAGCCAAGTAAAACAAAAATAACAGAGTAATAGTTTCCTCACAAGCTTTCTAAATACATATATACTTTTTGTCAGGCAAGGGAGTGGTTTATTGTGCTGTAAAACAAAGTGTTATTGGTACACATGTTAAATTCACATCCCTTCCCCCATCAGTGTGACATTCGAGTGGTCCTGCCCTACTTAGTAGCTGTCATAATAATATAACCCTTATGTACTTTAAATAAAATTTATAATGATGTGGTACCTCTTATTTAACCAGATTATTAAGTAGATTATTAAATCTGTGATTTTATCTGAGACAATATACTACATGGCTGGAAATATATCAATCTTAGTCCATTTGGCAATCAAAAAAATATATACATACGCACTTTGCATGTATTGGCATAAAGATCGCTTTAATACTAATTATACAATATTATTTTTATAGATAATTTTTAGGGTTCTTGTACACAGACCTGAAGAATTCTAGAATGACGAAAGCGATCTTTGTTAACAATAGTTTATGAAAATAGAATATGATTTTTACAACTGATTTTTTTACATGCAAAGTGTATATGTATATATTTATATATATTTTTGATTGCCAAATGGACTAAGATTGAGACATTTCCGGCCATGTAGTATATTGTCGTGGATAAAATCACAGACTTAATAATCTGGTTAAATAAGAGGTACCATATAATTATACGTTTTATTTAAAGCACATAAGAGCTATATTATTATGACATCTACTAAGTAGGGCAGGACCAGCTCGAATATCACACTGATGGGAGAAGGGATGTGAATTTAACATGTGTACCAATAACACTTTGTTTTACAGCACAATAAACCACTCCTTTGCCTGATAAAAAGTATATATATATATATATATATATATATATAGTTAGAAAACTTGTGAGGAAACTATTACTCTGTTATTTTTCTTTTACTTGGATCGCTTGTCTGTGTACTTGATAAAGGATTTTCGACTGGAAACAGACTGCCTGCCTTGCTTGTAATACTTTTAAATACTTAGTAATTCTGTACAATATTTCAAATGATATATTTTTTTATTATTTTTTTTTACTTAAGACGAGTTTAAGTTCACTACTTTTACTACTATTGTCTGTTCTGATTAATATACAATGATTAACTAGAGGTATATGGACAGAAAATCTTCCACACAGAGAAGTTTCTTACACTGTTTAGTTTCATAAGAAAGGCCACAGAAATAATTATCATGGATATGAGTAAATGAGGACATAGGTAACCTGTAAACAGTGGACCCATCGCAGTTCGGTTTTGTTAAAGAAAGGTCATGCTTATGAAATCTGGTGGACTTTTTTGAGAGGGTCACCAAAGCACTGGATGAAGGTAAGACTGTGCACACAGCTTACCTCAACCTGGCCAAGGCTTTTGCTACAATACCCCACTCACGCATTATAGACAAGCTCAATAATTTAGGTAGAAACCCTTTTAACACCAACAGGATAGCCACCTGGCTCACTGATAGGACCCAGGAGGTCAAAATAGGTGAGGCCACCTCCACCAAGAGGCCAGTCACTAGCGGAATCCTCTAGGACTCAGTATTGGGCCTGCTTCTTTTTGGCATCTATTTCTCTGAAATGGAAGCAAGTGCTGAAGGTTTATGGTGGACTAAGTTTACAGCTGATTGTGGGGGGGGGGGGTATCATCGACTCCCCTGCAGATACTAGCATTCTTCAAGAAGGTCTGTCTCTGACTAACAAATGGTGCCAAAGCCATGGTCTTAAACCCAGTGGTAAGAAATGCATAAATGTACCCTTTGTGAAGTCAACCATCCTGGCTAATTACCATATTGATAATACTTCCTTAAGAGTCGAGCCAGTGATTAAGGATCTGTGTATGCACATAGATAGTAACCTTGCCTTCAACCACCATATGGCCACAGTGATGGGGAAATCCTTTTATGTTGGCAACTTATAAGTATTGGCATGGTATCTATGTACAAAGAAGTAATTATTCCTCTCTATTCCACCCTTATCAGACCAACCATAGAGTACAGTGTTCCCTTTGGTGTGTACCTGACCAGGCATATGCAGCAAACAGAGCAACCACAGAGGTTCCTTACAAAAAGAAAATAAGGCATAATAAACCTGACATATGCAGAGTGCCTTAAAGCCCTTTTCCTCTACTCAGTCACCTACAGATTGCTGAGGGATGATCTATGCCTGGCTTACAAGGCATCTGCAAACCCCATAGTTATGAATCTCCTAATATTTGTAAGTCAGAGTACCAGAAATACAAGGTCTAGGGATCTGAGTTTTGTCTGTGACATAAACAGAACATGTTGAAGAGACAGATGCGTGTCCCAGAGACTGCCTCTTCTGTGGAACAGGTTTCCCATCCATGTGAACCTGAGATGTTAAGTTGTCTATCTCACCTTCATTCTTGCTGTTTGGGATCGGAGCCAATCCTCAGCTTCGACTCGGCCATCTTCAATGGCTCGAGAGCTGTTTACTGCCTTGAGGCTACCCCTTATCCCATGATGCCTAGCGACAGCTACCCAGATCTCGTTTGCCGCTTCAACTGCAAGGTGTGTCGTTTTCTGGCTCAGGCTTGTATATTTTCAATTTTTGTGTAAAAATATTCTCTTAGACCCTTTAAACTAATAGATATTTTATTTTTCTTTTGAATACTTTTACTGTACGTGTTGTTGAGTACTTCATTCTTCTTAGTTCCCCTTTAATTAGAACTCGTTTAAGTTAGAGAGTTCTCCCCCCTCCCCCTCTCCCTAGGATAGCCGTTTAACTTAGAGGCTTTCCTTTTTTGCTATCGTTTAAAAAAAAAAAAGGTTATATATATTTATACGTGTACTTGTTTAGAGTAGTACTTATTTGTCTGTCTGTGTTTCCCTTGTGGTACTTAGTTTTTTTGTAGTTGGGTCATGTCTAAGGAAGCTGAAGTATCTGGCTTTAAAAAGTGTGACTTGTGCTGTCAGAAAATGTCTCTGACAGATGGGCACACTAGTTGCATCTATTGTTTGGGCACTGTTCACCTGCAGGACTCTTGTTCTATTTGCCATGACATTTAGTCCAAGAGTCCTGCAGGAGCGTAAGAACAAATTGATCCTTAGGGGTCTGTTAAAACCTCAGGATTCACCAGCAAAGAGTTCCCAGCCAGTGAAATCCCCAAAATCCACTAAGCCATCGGCTCCACCTTTGGAGCCGACTCTTGTACAGGATTTACCGAGTATGTCAGTTCCGGCTGGCACCGACAAGACAACCCCTCCGCCGCCTCCATCAGATGTTTCGGAGCCGTCTCGGAGCCATAAGAGGCTGAGGTCCCCTTCATTAGAGTCAGTTCATTCGGCTCCTCGGTCTCCATTATTGCAAAGTGAACGTAGCCACCATTCCTCTCACTCCTCTCGATCCTCTAGGCTGTCGGATCATGATGTGGAGAGAGTAGTAAGTAGGTTGCTAAAATCACAGGCACTAGCAAAATTATTGTCTAGCCCTCCTCAACAGGTATCTGCTCCATCCACCTCCCTTTCTGTTCCTCCTCCGACTCCATTGAGTTCGGCGCCAGAGTTCGTTGGGGTTCGAGTAGTGGAACCGTCGGCTTCGATCACCATCTCTTCTTTGGCTCCGATTTCGGCTCTGATTACCTCAATAGTTCCTTCGATCGAGGAATCTGGACGTCAGGGCTCCCGCATCGGCTCCGAGGAGGCGAGTGGCATCGGACCCTTGTCCGACCCCGTTCTCCCTCTCGGAACATCGGCGCAGGTGAGCTCGGCCTCAACATCGGCCTCGGAGCCATCCCACTCAGCACGGAGAAAGATTCCTATTTCTTCGGAACCGGAGCTTTCTCTGCCTCGAGGCAGGGACGCCTTTGAGGTCATGCGGAGTGTGCTGTCCCCCAAGACAACTCCACTGCCAGCTCCATCGGCTCCATCCCCCGTAGTGTCTGTGCCAACCTCTGCTCCTCCTCCAGACCCCAAGCGTAGGGAACCGATGCCCCAGGACACCCCACTGGGTGTTTCCTCTTCTTCCGAGGCCTCCCTTGATCACTCAGAGGAGCCCCCTCGGAAGAAGTGCAAGAGGAAGCACATTGACTCCCCCGAGTCTGTCACTTCTGATACAGACTTAGATGAATCGGAAGGGTCCCTGAGATCCCCCTCTGAAGAGGTTTCCTTTTTGGACATCCTTGAAATGCTTAGGCAAAGGGGGAACTGGACTCCCCTAGCCCCTACCGAGGATGAGCCTGTATTCCTGGACGCTTTCAGTTCCCGACCTTCCACCTCCTGGGTTTCTCCTCCTATCGACCCACTTATGTCTGTAGTGGCTCGAAAGGTTTGGTCAGCTCCGGACACAGTGGAACCAACTCCAAGGAGACCTAATAAATTTATTACAGCACCTCAGGATAAGCAATTCCTTTCTAAAGGTGTGCCCATTGATGCCATGGTGGTAGCAGCAGCCACCAAGAAAGAGTTAGCAGAGACCTCTTCATCTGTTCATCCCCCTAACAAGGAGTCTAGGACGATGGACAGGTACGGAAAGCGAATGTTTACTTCAGCAACCTTCTCCATGAGGTCCCTGAACTATCTATGTCATTTTACTCACCTTCAAAGGGATCTCCTTAAAGAGCTTGGAGATACCCTTCAAGATCCTACAGCTGAGGGAGTACAAGCCAAAGTAGCTTCCCAGTTAGCGGCTCTTAATTCTGTAGTTAACTCCTCCATGAGGCTCATTTCCTATGCAGCTGATGGAGCGAGTAGAGCCGCAGGCACGGGTGTGGCCCTCAGGAGGCATGCTTGGATGCGGCTGTGTCACTTTGCGGAACCCTTTCGAGCGTCCTTCACCAATACCCCCTCCGATGGCTCCTTTCTCTTTGGGCCACAGGTGAAAGACACGTTGACTAGGTGTGAGCAAGAAGGTAAGACTCTCTCTGCCATGGGAGTCCGTTTTTCCACTCCCTCTAGACCTTACCCCAAGGGTCAGAAGAGTTGGAAGATGTGATTCTGCAAATCTCAGGGAGCCTTGCCTGACACACGTAGTGATTTTTCCTCCAGAGGGGGAAACAACAATAATAGACGCCTCCCTCGTGGCAGAAGGGGTCCGCAGAACCAGGGCAACAGAGAATCCTTCTCTGACAAGCCCTTCCAGCATCCCTGAAGGGTTGCCCGGCTGCTCACCTCTGGAGTAAATCGGGGGAAGACTTTTGCTGTACCCAAAAGCCTGGCAGAAATTTAACGAGAGACAGATGGGTACTGTCCATTATATCCGGAGGTTACAAAATTCCCTTCCATCAATCCCCCTTACAGTCAAAGAAGGCCCTTCCAGATGTTCCACCCAATCTGAAGGAGCAAGCAGTAATAGAAGTTTCAAAACTGCTAGAAAAAAGAGCCATTCAGGAAGTCCCTGCAGACCAGCACAGATCCGGAACTTACTCAAGGTTCTTTTTGGTACCAAAAAAGACAGGGGACTGGAGACTGATTCTGGATCTCAGCAGACTAAACAAATCTGTACAAAGAATAAAGTTTCAGATGGTCACTCTACAGTCCATTCTACCCTTCCTGGGTCAGGACAGTTGGATGTGCTCGATAGATCTTCAGGATGCGTACTACCATATCAAGATGGACAGACGCTCCAGGAGATTTCTTTGCTTTCGGGTGGGGGCCAGTCATTACCAGTTCAGAGCTCTGCCCTTCGGTCTCACCACAGCCCCCAGGGTGTTCACCAAATGTATGGCAGTGGTCACAGCTCACCTGAGACGTCAAGGATTTCAGGTATTTCCATATCTAGATGACTGGCTCCTCACTACTACCACCAGGCATCAACTCTTACAAGCGTGGGATTATACAGTCACATCTTGCACCCAGCTAGGTATTACAATAAATTTCGAAAAATCTGCCTTGTTGCCCTGTCAGTCTATCACTTACATAGGAGCAGAATTAAACACAAGGGAAATGTTCGCAAGGTTACCACTGGAAAGAGTGTCCACAATTCGTCAACAAGTGCAAATCCTAATGCAGAGCAAAAGGATCCAAGTCAGGTATGTCCTTCAAACTGTGGGCTCCATGGCAGCTACCATTCTTCTACTTCCATTAGCGCGTTTCCACATGAGAATTCTTCAGTGGCTTCTTTTCACACAGTGGTCTTTCCAGGAGCTACCCATGTCTCACATGATCCTGATCACGGAGGCATGCAAAAGGCACCTTTCTTGGTGGATGGTCTCCCCACTAGTGACTCAGGGCAGACCTTTCATACAGCCCCCTCCAGTAGCCACAGTGACTACAGATGCCTCCCTGATAGGGTGGGGGGGCATTATCTGGGCAGGACAGTCCAAGGCACTTGGCAACCTCACGAGTACCATCTGCACATAAATGTCCTAGAAATGAGAGCTGTGCTCCTAGTGTTGCAAGCCCTTCAAGACTCTCTTCCTTCTGGGACCATTGCAATTCAAACAGACATGTCAGTGGTGTGGTACATCAACAAGCAGGGCGGAACCAGATCCTACCCCCTGTGTCGAGAAGTACTCAGACTTTGGCAGTGGGCGATTTCCTCCCATCGGTTTCTGATTGCGATGCACATCCCTGAGAGATCCAACGTCATAGCGGACAGGCTCAGCAGAGCTATCCTCATGCCTCACGAGTGGTCTCTGAATCAGGAAGTTGTGGATCTTATCTTCCGCAAATGGGGACAGCCTTGCTGCAATCTTTTTGCCACCCCTTTCAACAGCAAATGCAGCAACTACTTCTACCTTCTTCCGCTTCCAGGTCACATACTCAGAGACGCTGTAGTCCACGATTGGTCAGAGGGACTTCTTTATGCCTTTCCTCCGTTTCCCCTGATACTGAAACTCATACAGAAAGCAAAATTGTTGGGTTGCAAAATGATCCTCATTGCCCCTACTGGCCTCGACAGATGTGGTTGCTGTTCCTGCACCCCTACCTTCACGATCAGCCCATGACTCTGGACCCGATTCCAGATCTCCTGATTCATCAATCAGGCTGGTTGCATCAATCCCTCCAAACTCTCCAGCTCACAGCTTGGTTGCTCCACTTCCAACCTTAGCCAGGCTTCCCAGCATTTCCCCAGCAGTCCACGAGATTATCCTTTCCTCTCATAAGTCTACAATGAGAAAAACGTAAGCTTAGCAAATGGAAACGTTTTTCTTGCTGGGCAGAGTCTAGGAATGTGGATCCCTTCTCAGCCCCAGTCCATGAAATTCTTGAATTCCTAGCACAACTTTTTCACTCCGGGGCCGCTTCCGCTACGATTAGGGTACAATTAGCGGCCATTTCTAATTATCATATCGGTTTGACAAATTCTAACATCATGTCTCATAAGCTCTGTAAAGCTTTTTTGAGAGGAACATCTCTTCTTAGACCTCCATTGAGAGATCCCCCTCCTCCTTGGGACCTTAATTTAGTCCTAACTTCTTTAATTCTGCCTCCTTTTGAACCAGCAGCATCCTGCTCCATCAAGTTTCTGTCTTGGAAGACAGTCTTTCTGGTTGCTATCAGTTCAGCTAGGTGTGTCTCAGAACTTCAAGCACTATGTGTTCGTCCTCCCTACCTGGTGTTTCACAAGGACAGAGTTGCTCTGAGGACTAATCCTTCGTTTCTTCCTAAAGTCTGCTCAGAAAATAATTTAAATCAATCTATAGAGCTTCCTGTGTTCTTCCCAAATCATAGCAACAAGGCAGAGTACAAGCTTCACCAATTGGACATTCATAGACAATTGCGTTTTTACCTACATAGAACTAAAGAAATAAGAAAGTCAGACCAATTATTCCTTTCTTATGCCTTAAACAAACAAGGTTTCCCAGTTTCCAAGGTGACCTTATCCAGATGGTTGTCCCACACTATTACATTTATTTACCAGTTATGGAATAAAGAGTTACCAACTAAATGAAAGGTAATTCTACCAGGGCATTAGCCACCTCTGTAGCCTTTCAGTCTAGGTTGCCCATGGATTACATCTGTGCAGCTGCCACGTGGGCAAACCCTCATACCTTTATTTCTCATTACAAGGTGGATATGGTCTCCTGGAGCAGAGCTGACTTTGGTTCCACTGTTCTGAAGAGTCTGTTCCACTGAGCCACCCAGGATGTTAGGTGCTAGGGACGCTGTCCCAAACAGCAAGAATGAAGGCGAGATAGACAACTTAACATTAAGAAGTTATGTACCTACCACAACGTTCCATGTTAGTTGTCTTCATCTCGACTTCTTTCTTGCGTCCCTCCCTCCGTCCTCAATCCTAGTGGATCGAGAGGAGTCCTTTTTCACTGGCTGAGTATTCTTTTATTGTTATTCTTCTGGCTAGGTCTTCCTAACCTATTCTAGATATTAGGATGCATGGAACAACCAGTTTTTTGATAACGGATTTCTCTCATATTATGTCTGGATTAGTTATTTCAAACGAGATCTGGGTAGCTGTCGCTAGGCATCATGGGATAAGGGGTAGCCTCGAGCCAGTAAACAGCTCTCGAGCTATTGAAGATGGCCGAGTCGGAGCCGAGGATCAGCTCCGATCCCAAACAGCAAGAAAGAAGGCGAGATGAAGACAACTAACATGGAACGTTATGGTAGGTACATAACTTCTTATTCTCGTGTTACCCAGTATAGTCAGCGTATACCAGTGGATGGCGAATAAGAAATTTACACCAGGCCTGACATCCATGTTCCTTATAGACAGAGGTAGCTTATAAATGCCTGGCCCTCAATGTCCTGTTTGGATACAGGACATCATTATTCTTTCATCAAAACCTGGCTAGACTTAGAAAGGCCCACTAGGGTCATTAGCCTAGTAACAGTCTATGTATTAATGAGAAAGATACAGTGGTATTTGAAGTCTGTTTGGTCCTAGCACCAACACATTTTTCTTTTCAGATCCCAGTGCTGGAGTTTGTCAGAAGGTATATCACTTGGTGGAGACAATAGATATCCATAAATCTAGGTCTGTTCTTCTCCCTCCCTATTTCAAAGAAGTCAGTCACCACAGATGCCTTAGACATTGCTTTGGAGCAGTTTCTGGAGGGATAAAAGTGCAAGGTGTGTGGTACACCAAGCACAGATGCAAGCACATAAGACACAAATATAAAAGAGATGCTTGCCCTGATCCAGACACTCAACTTTCTCAATCATCTTTGGTCTATGGGACCACTTCATCTTGTAGCAGACAATACCACAGGCATGTGGTACATCAACAAACAAGGTGGAACTAGGTTGATACTCCCTTTGCCTCCTTTGCAGACTAGCCTTGTTAGCTTGGGATTTAGCTTTGCAGTTGAATCTCACTCTACAGACATCCTATATTGCGTCAGAGCAAAATTGTATAGCAGACAACCAAAGCAGGACAAGGGCAAACCCTCACGAATGGAAACTAGATCAGGGAGTTCTTCCAACATTAGATCCATCTGTGGGGAGTTCATCAAGTAGACCTCTTTGCCTCCTCTCTGAAAAATCAGTGGGCAAGACTCTGGTCCATGACTGCGTGTAAGAATGCCTGGAAGACAGATGCCTTTTCTTTTCAGTGGACAGGAATGTTCCTGTATGCTTTTCCGCCCTTTCCACTAATATTCTAGGTACTTCTGAAGATTCAGAAAAAATCCCCTAAGATCATTGCAGTGACTCCCTCCTGGCCCATTGAACTCTGGTTCTGCCTTCTTTTTGAAATGACCAGTGGCAATTACCACAAGCTTCCTCACAGACTGAATCTACTCCCATAGGAATAGGAGTGTTTGATACACCCTAACACCAAACAACTTCAGTTAACTGCTGGGATGATGGGGTCTTAATTCCCTTTAGGTACCTATTTACTGAGGACGTTCTGCAGGTACTAATGGAGGCATGAAAGCCTGCTAATAAAAAATCAAATATTAGCAAATGGAAAAGGTTTTCTAGTTGGTGACAACAAAATAACCAGCACTCATTCAGTTAGTTGTTCTCTGGTTTTACCGTATTTGTGTAAGTTACTATCCTGTGGCCTTTCTCACTCCATCCAGATTAATTTGTAGGCCATTGCCCCCTCCTTGGGATCGTAGTGTTGTGTTACAAAAGCTAACACTTCTGAACTAGCTAACCTGGATGACTTGAGATATTTATCATGCAAAACAGTTTTACTGATTTGTCTGACCTCTGTCAGAAGAGTATCTGAGTTGCAAGCTCTTTTGGGGAGTCAACCCTTTCCATTTTCCATAGGGACAGAGTTTCTTTGAGAACTAATCCTTTTATGCATAAAGTGGTATCTGAGTTATTTTAAGCAAAAATCAGGGAGAAAGCATGCTACATGCCTTAAATGTCTACAGACAGCACTGGTACTATCTTGACAGCTAAATCTTTCAGATTTTTGGATCAATTGTTCATTTCTTGTGAAGGTAAAAAGAAGGGACAACCTGTGTCAAAACAGACTATTTCCAAATGGTTGTGTACTGTTTTTACCTTTTGTTATACTCACCAGAATGTAACTATTCCGGGCAGAGTCGAGGCCCACTCTTGGCTTCATGTATGGCTTTTTGGAAAGGATTGGGTTGTAGAAGTATTCTAGAAACTGCAACTTGGTCCTCTATTTTACAAAGCAGTATAAGCTTTAGTAAGCTAGGGTAATCTACCTATACAGCTAAGTCTACTGCAGCAGTGATCAATGTGATGAACATACAGTTGTGTAAATAAACTTACCATAACAGTAGATGTTCGAATGATCAGTGCTGCAGTAGCTGCTCCCTCCTTCCATTCATCCTTTTTTTTGGTGTGTTCTTTTTGTCAGAGAGTGGTTATTTATTTTTTGCTTTTCGTAGTATTGTCCTTTCAGGGTTCAGCCTCCCTCTCTGTCTGTTGGCAGGTGAGCTCTGAAGGACTTGATGCCTAAACTTGTCTTTCAGTCAGCTCAGCTCAAGCTGCCAGACTGTTTGGGTGCAAGGAAGGTGCCCTGAAGCTTTGGAAGCTGGCCGGCTGTTATGCCCTTAGCGGGTTTTAACCCGTATAGAGGTAAGGCTACTGCTGCATGGATCATTCAAACATCTACTATTATGGTAAGTTTACTTACACCACTGTACTTCATAGCTCTGCTCCAGTTTAATCTATCCAAGAAGGAACTGTGTTTCCATTTGGGATCCAGACTGTGTGCTGGAGGAAACTAACAATGCAGCCATGTGAACCATCAGCTTTAAAACCTCTTACATTTTGATATGAAACACTCTTTTACTACTGTCAGTAACCTCTGCCCTAAGGATTTATGATTTTCAGGCTCTTGTGCTAACAGTCCTTTTTGTTATTCCACAAGGACAGGTGTACCCTCTGCACCAAATCAACCTTCATGCCCAAGGTAGTGAAAGAAGCTACTCTTAGACAGTCAACCTCACTGTGTTTTACCCTACCCGCAGAACAATTGGGAAGGGATCTTGCATACCCTAGACTTGCATAGGCAAGTTAAATTTTACCTAAAAGTGACAAAAGAGGTAAGAAAGAGGTTCTGGTATTCCTAGCTTTTTTCCAAAGACAAAGGGGGCAAGCCTATATCAGAACAGGCCTTCTCCAAATGAGTAGCCCAATACATCTCATTTTATTTTTTTCCATGGAAAAGCTATACAGGGGCATGTCAGTTCACATTCTACTAGGACAACAACCACAGCCTTTCCTAGAAGGGGCACAGTACCCAGGCTGCTTGGAAGCAGCTCTTTGATCATCTAATCATACCTTTTCTAAACACTACAAATTTGACATTACCTCCAGTGCCAAGACGGATTTTATCACCGCCATCCTGCATGGGGTTTTACAAGACATTATGTCACAAGGCCAGCTACTGAATACTATACAAGTATGCCAAGCGCTAACACTTCAGCAGTGAACAGTACAAAGAACTTAATGTAATTGCAGATGTTCATGTATGTTCAGTGTTGCATTAATATTTCCCTCCCTTCAACTCACTGTTCTGGAACTGGAACTGTCCTGACATTGGGGCGAGTACCCAGTCACCTTTTATCCTCACCCTCTTTCTCTTGTGACCCTTCATGGTGCTCTCTCCTTCACATGTTTATTTAATGCTTAGAGTGGGAACTTTGAGGGTTTTTCTGATTGGAGTGGTATCCCTGGGGGGTATCAGACGGCGCAGTGGTGCAGCGGTAGCATTGTCACCTCACAGCAAGAGGTTCTTTGTTCGATTCTCGGCTGGGGTGCCTTCTGTGCGGAGTTTTGTCCTCCCTGCATTCATGTGAGTTTCCTCCGGGTGCTCCGGTTTCCTCTCACATTACAAAAACATGTCTGGAGTGTTTCTTCCCAGGCCTTCGCTGAAAATTGACTTGTTCCAAGTCGGACTTTCTCAGCTAACAAATGTTAAATAAATAAATAAATTGGCCCCTGGTCGGCCAGTGCTCTGCTGTCAGTCAGACACCAGTTTCTGCAGGCACTAGAAAGAACTAAAGATCCATTGTGTATGACAGTGTTCTGATATCCAGGTGGGAGGACATCTGCCAAGCTAAGGAGGAAAGAGTGAAATGTTCTGGATGTCAGTTCACAATCAGGCCTGCGAGGGAACTTACTTGAATATCTACACTTATGTTGTGTTTGTACCTTGTAGAACAGTAATATCTGAGAACAGTAGGCTACCAATGACACATACAAACAAAGACACACACACACACACACACACACACACACACACACACACACACACACACACACACACACACACACACACACACACACACACACACACACACACACACACACACACACACACACACACATTTCCTCCAAGATGATTGATGGTGTATGGTCAAGCACTGTTCTGATGATTCCGTTTGGTCGACATATTGGCTGGTTAGTATTGCCAGTGCTAGATTGCGGGAATTCTTGGGGAGGCTGAATGCTATCATTAAATCAAAAGGTGCTTCAACAAAATATTAGTTTAAGGATGTGCACACACAACAAAGTATTAGTTTAAAGGTGTGCACACTTATGCAACCAGCGTATTGTACGTTTTTTTTTTTTTCCTTAACAGAGTTGTTTGTTTTTTAATTGAATTGTACAGGTTATAGGTCACATTTAAAGTTGGGAAAAGTTTTGAAATAATTTATTGTGGTCTCATTTTTTTATACTACAAAAATCTGACATTTTAACAGGGGTGTGTACACTTTTTAAATCCACTGTATATGTATAATATATACATAATATATATGCAATCTTAAATATATATATATTGTGTATAAGCTATCAAATTATTGACTTAACACTATCATCATTGATTACCTGAGAAATTATAAAGGACAGGTTAAAAGTAAGATTAAAAAAAATCATGAACATTCTGCAAATTCAGGGACGTTTGAGATGTATGGTCTTGAGCCATTTACCTCTTATTGTACTGTTGTCTGTATTTATTCTCTGTAATTTGTCTGTTGCAACTAGAGGATTTATACAGGCTGTCTGCAATAATTTTCATAAGCTGAAGAATAATACAAAAAAATGTCAGAAAAGGTTGAAAAATAATATGGATTATATGGAGAGGCTGTGTTGAGGAACCAGAGGTGGAGGCACTATATGATATGTACGGGAGAGGAGAAGTGGGAAGCATGGAGTTAGGTGTCATGGAACCCTTTGCCTAAGGCACCTTTTCACTTTCAACTGTTTGGCTTTTTGTCAAGTAAGATCTTTGCGTTGCTGTGGTGGTTATGCTGCATTTCTTTCTTTTTTTAATAAGAAAATGTAATTAAAGGTTCTTCAGATTTCACTAGCAGTGTTTCTAGGTATGATTTGGGTTGCAAATATGCAGCATTGAAACTGGTGGGCATTTCATTGTGATATTTGGTAGCATTTTGGTCAGTGGGCCAGAGGCATTATTTATTCATCAGACATACATACATACATAAATAAATTATTCATTAGACTTTGAGCATACAGTGCATATTGAGCCAAAATCATCTGTTATTAAGCAGAACAACTAATTCTACAAGTTCTTTTCACAACGCAGAGAAATGTACTAAAATGATCCTATTTTAATCCCATAACAGTGATGGCTTAACTGCATTCTTCATCAGTGACGCTAAATGTATGCATATGCTTTCTGCCATTTGTTTACACCTCCATTAGCACCTTGCAATTGTGAGTAGAGCTTGATTTATTATAGGCCTTATATAACATGTATATAATACACACACACTCACACACACAGTGTGTGTGTGTGTGTGTGTGTGTGTGTGTGTGTGTGTGTGTGTGTGTGTGTGTGTGTGTGAAATATGTTATCTGATATTGTCAGGTTTCATTTTATCCCTGACATGTGGGTTCAGTTCCGACCCTCAGAACCAACTCGGCTATTACTACAGCTCGCGCTGACCAAAAACTCTCAAGCTTCACCTCTACCCATAATGCTTGTCTCCCAATTACCTCAGATCATGTTTGCCATTTTTCTGAACAGACGCGTTCACCAGAGCTCTCGAGCTTAGTTTCACCTTTTGAATAATTTATCCCTCTACCTTTTGAATTGCTTCTCTCTGAGTGTTTATTCTCTTTCTCTGTGTTCTCTGTCCCTTATTTAGTATTACTGCATCCGTTTCCATACACTCTGGTGTATTCTGTGCTATCATTGCTGATAGGGTTCTACCGTGCACTTCTATGTACTTTTTAAATCATTGATAGATTCTTTCTTTCATTCCTTCTTGTTTTTCACTACAAAAAAAGTGTGGCCATAACCTGCATCTTTTATTTCTATATTGTTTGGGTCCTGTGCATTTACAGGAGGATTGCAGTATCTGCCATTGTTTTAGCCATAGGGCTCTTGTTGAGAGCAGGAACATGTTGATTTTAAAAGGCTTGATTTCATCCGCCTGTGGAGATGCCATATCTATTCGCCCGTCTACTTCTTGGGTGACTCTGCCTGCTGATGAACTTATCCAGATGATTTCTTAACGGGCATGGAAGGCTCCAGACACCACTGAACCCATCCCCAAGAGACTGGACAAAGTTTTATCTGCATCTGAGAATTTGCGGTTCTGGGCTAAATGTTTAGCAGTCGATGCCATAGCCGTAGCGGCCACCATGAAAAAGAAACTCATAGAGGAGAGTTCATCTGTCCATCCAACCAACAGAGAGTCTTAGGCGATGGATAGATTTGGGAAGTGAGTTTATGCTTCATCAACCTTCACCTTAAGGTCTTTGAATTTCTGGGCACATTTCACCAAACGTCAAAGGGCTCTGATCAAGGAGTTGTCATATACCCTGGTGGGATCTGTTACTGAGGGAGTCCAAGAGAAGTTTGCTTCCCAGTGGGCCGCCCTGGACTCTGTGTCAAACCCTTCCATGAGGCTGATTGCGCATGCAGCCAAAGGGACCTCCAGAGTGTCTGGTACAGGTGTAGCCATAAGGAGACACTCCTGGATGCGTCTGTGATTTTGTGGAACCATTTAAGTCTTCATTCATCAGTGCACCTTTTGACGGATTGTCTTTGTTTGGCCCGAAAGTAACAGAGAGACTTTATCAGGTGTGAGATGTGAGAAGGATGGTTAGACTCTTTCTACTGTGGGCATACTTTTTTTCCACCCCCCCCCCCCCAAAGATCCTTTTTTAGGAATCAGAGGAGTGGGGGAAAGATGTGGTTCAGAAAATCCCAACAGCCTTTCCAGGACGCACGTGGAGGCAGTTCCTCAAGGGGCAGAGGGGGGAGCCAGAATGGAACGTGGCACACGTGGTCCGCAGAATCAGGGCTTTAGAGACTCCTTCCCGAGTAAGCCCTTTCAACGTTCCTGAAAGGAGGCTTGAATGTTTTCCTCTGGAGGCAGTCAGGGGATTCTTATCCTTGCACCAAAATGCCTGGCTGAATATAACAACAGATTTTTTAAGACAGGCACTGGGTGGCAGTGAAGAGTTACCGAATAGCTGGGTAACTACAGCAAAGCTAGTAAGAGAGATGGCTAGAAAGGTGCTTGGTATGACATCTGGAAAGAGGAAGGAGGACAAGGAGACTTGGTGGTGGAATGAAGAAGTGCAGGAGAGTATACAAAGAAAGAGGTTGGTGAAGAAGAAGTGGGATTGTCAAAGAAATGAAGAAAGTAGACAAGAGTATAAGGTGATGAGGTGCATGGCAAAGAGAGAGGTGGCGAAGGCTAAGGTAAGGCGTAAGAAGAGTTGTATAAAAGGTTGGACACTAAGGAGGGAGAAAAGGACCTGTACCGATTGGCTAGACAGAGAGACCGAGCGAGTAAAGATGTGCAGCAGGTAAGGGTGATAAAGGATAATGAGGGAAACATACTCACAAGCGAGGAGAGTGTGTTGAGCAGATGGAAAGAGTACTTTGATTGGTTGATGAATGAAGAGAATGAGAGGGAGAGAAGGTTGGATGATGTGCGGATAGTGAATCATGAAGTGCAGTGTATTAGCAAGGAGGAAGTAAGGATAGCATTGAAGAGGATGAACGGAATGGCTATTGGTCCAGATGACATACCTGTGGAAGCATGGACGTGTTTAGGTGAAATGGCAATGGAGTTTTTAACTAGATTGTTTAATGAAATCTTGGAAAGTGAGAGGATGCCTGAAGAATGGAGAAAAAGTATTTTGGTACCGATTTTTAAGAATAAGGGTGATGTGCAGAGCTATAGTAACTACAGAGGGATTAAACTGATCAGTCACAGCATGAAGTTATCAAGGATCAGCTCTGAGCCCTTTGTTATTTGCAATAGCAATGGACAGGTTGACAGATGAGATCAGACAGGAGTCCCCGTAGACTATGATGTTTGCAGATGACATTGTGATCTGTAGTGAGAGTAGGGAACAGGTGGAGGAGACCCTGGAGAGGTGGAGATATGCTCTAGAGAGAAGAGGAATGAAGGTCAGCAGGACTAAGACAGAATATATGTGTGTGAATGAGAGGGAGGATAGAGGAATGGTGAGGATGCAGGGAGTAGAGGTGGCAAAGGTGGATGAGTTTAAGTACTTGGGATCAACAGTTCAGAGTAATGGTGAGTGTGGAAGAGAGGTGAAGAAGAGAGTACAGGCAGGATGGAGTGGGTGGAGAAGAGTGTCAGGAGTGATTTGTGACAGATGAGTACCAGTAAGAGTGAAAGGGAAGGTCTACAAGAGGGTAGCGAGACCAGCTATGTTATATGGGTTGGAGACAGTGGCATTGACAAAAAGGCAGGAGTCAGAGCTTGACGTGGCAGAGTTGAAGATGTTAAGATTTGCACTGGGTATGGCGAGGATGGACAGGATTAGGAATAAGTATATTAGAGGGTCAGCTCAGGTTGGAAGGTTTGGAGACAAAGCCAGAGAGGCAAGATTACGTTGGTTTGGACATGTGCTGAGGAGGGATGTAGAGTATATTGGGAAAAAGATGCTAAGGATGAAGCTGCCAGGTAACAGGAAAAGAGGGAGGCCTAAGATAAGGTTTATGGATGTGGTGAGAGAGGACATGCAGGTGGTTGGTGTGACAGAGCAAGATGCAGAGGACAGGAAGTAATGGAAACAGTTGATCTGCTGTGGCGATCCCTAATGGGAGCAGCCGAAAGAAGAAGAAGATTCCTGGGTGCAATGAATCATATGCAGAAATTATAACTTATCCTTTTCCCACCTTCCCCCCTTATGCAAAAAAACTCTGATGTTCCACAAAGTCAGAGGGAACCAGCATTTCTAGAAATTCAAAAATTGCTAGACAAGAGAGTCATCCAAGAAGTCCCACCAGACCAGAGAGTATCCAGAATTTACTCAAGATTTTTTTTTAGTGCCAAAAAAGACAGGGGACTGGAGACCAATTTTGGATCCGAGTGTGTTGAACAAATCAGGTCAACAAATGAAATTCCAGATGGTCACGGTAAAGTCCATTCTTCCGTTTTTAGGAAAGGACAACTGGATGTGCTCGATAGATCTTCAGGATGCGTATAACCATATTAAAATGGACAGACGCTCCAGAATATTTCTCCACTTCTGGCTGGGAGACAGTCATTACCAGTTCAGGGTGCTACCCTTTGGTCTCATCACAGTCCCCAGGGTGTTCACCAAATGCATGACAGCAGTAGCAGCTCACTTGAGACTGTGAGGATTCTGGGTGTTTCAGTACTTGGATGACTGGCTCATTACTGCTCCGACTAGGCATCGACTGATAGAAGGAAGGGATTATGTTCTCCAGAAGGAAGGGATTATGTTCTCCAGACGTGTGCATACTTGGGAATAACGATCAACCAAGAAAAAGTTCAACGGTCTCCAGCCCAGAGTTTGGAGTTTATAGTGGCATTGCTGAATATGACAACAACCATAGCTTCCCTTCCCCCAGTGAGACTTCAGAACATCATAACCCAAGTTAAAACAATTGTACACAGAAGGAAGGTTCCCACTTGCCTACTTTTACAGGCCCTAGGTTCAATGGCAGCAACAATTATTCTAGTTCCCCTAGCCAGATATGACATGAGAATTCTACAATTGCTACTGGCTACTCAATGGTCTATACTATGTCAACCCATGTTGGACCAGATTCTGATCACCAGTCTTTGCAGAAAGGATTTGGCTTGGTAGATTTACTCCCAAAAAATTCTCATAGGTCCCCACTGTCCTTTCAGAGCCAAAGGCCATAGTGACCACAGACTCCTCCCAGATGGGGTGGGGGGGGGGGGCATTTTCTGGGCAAGACTGTCCAAAGCACTTGGTCCCCTACAGAAGCCAACTTGCATATCAGTGTTCTGGAGCTAAGAGCAGTGTTTTTAGCAATGAAAGCCTTTCAAGCTGCTCTTCCTCTGGGAAGAATTGCGATTCAAATTGACAATATGTCAGTGGTTTGGTACATTAGCAAACAGGGAGGAACCAAATTGTATCCTCTTTGTCGAGAAGCAGTCAGAGTGTGGCAGTGAGCAGTCTCTTCCAAACACTTTTTGATAGGAACACACATTCTAGGGAGTTCCTGTGTGATAGCAGACAAGCTGAGCAGCTGTATTCTACATTCTCACAAGTGGTCTGTCAATCCAAAAGTGACAGAACAGATCTTCCGTCAGTGGGGTCACCCTTCCTGTGACCTGTTCACTTCTCTCCTAAACAACAAGTGCAGCAAGTACTTTGCCCTGATTCCGCCTCTGGGAAAGTCACCAAGAGATGCTCTTCTCCATATTTGGCCCTCTGGTCTCCTGTACACCTTTCCCCCTGCTACCTATATCCCAAAATTCTTACCGAAAGCACTCAGGTTGAAGAGCAAAGTAATTTTCATTGCTCCACTTTGGCCTGGACAGATATGGTTCCCCTTTTTTTGGCCTTATCTGATTCAACCACCTTGGACTCTGGACCCAGCTCCAGACTTCTGTCCCATCTAGTTGGGCTAGTTCACCCAGACATTCTAAACCTCAAACTGACAGCATGGTTCCTCCAGTTCCACTAGTGGCCAGGCATCTTAACCTTTCTTCCCAATACACCAAATTTTCCTAATTTCTCATAAACCTTCCACATGGAAATGATGCAATAATAAATGGAAAAGATTTACCATTTGGGCACGTGTAAGGGATAATCTCCCTCTGTTGATAATATTTAAAGTTTTTAGCCTCTCTTTTCAATGCAGGAGCTTCTCCTTCCACAGTCAGAACACAGCTAGCAGCAATTTCAAATGTCCTTGATGATTTGGAAGAACGTTCCGTAGCTTCTCATAGACTCTGTAAGGCATTTTTAAAAAGAATACTTTTGCTGAACCCCCATTTCAAAGATCCTACCCCACCTTGGGACCTAAACCTAGTGTTGCAAACTGTTGTACATTCTCTTTTCAAACCATCTGCATGCTGTAATCTGAAATATTTGTCATGGAAAACATTATATGTTACGTTGTCCTATCCCGCCTTCATTTCCTTACTGGTTGGGTTTGGAACCGAGGATTGGTTCAGACTCAGCCTTATTCAGAAGCTCGAGAGCTTCCACCGGCTCATGGCTACATCCTATCCCGTGATGCTCCGGGACTATTCCCTAGATCTCGTTTGCCACTAAACATGATCAGGTGACTTCCATGCAGGCTCCTGCTTAAGTGGAAAATGTTTCTTATACTTGTTCTGTTTTCTCATTAAATCCATAATATTAGTAGTTGTTGTTGTTGTTTAACTTAGCTGTATTTTTAGTGGTGCTTATGTAAGCTGCTACTGTTTGCTGTTTTTTTTGTTTGGGCCATCGTTCTTTTGCTAGGCCTGTTATTGTGTTGAACTACCCTATCCTGGCTTTCAGGCTTATTTTAGTTAGAGAGCTTGTTGAATTCCCCCCTTTTCAGGGTAGCTCGTTTAAGTTAGAGGGCTCCCTGTGGCATGTTTAACTTAGAGGGTCGTTCCCTTATTCTCTCTTTTTCCCCTCTTTAGGTTAGTGTAATTAAAAAAAAAAAAAAAAAAAGACTTGTTGAGTTTGTTGTTCTGACTGTAAGGTAGCACATTTATTTATATATATATATATATATATATATATATATATATATATATATATATATATATATATATATATATATAGTATTCCTGGTGTTTGTTGTTACTTGTTTCTGCAAAATGTCAAAAGATCCTAAAGAGTCGAAACCTTCGGGTTTCAAGAAGTGTGATAAGTGGAGTCAGAAGATGTCTCTGACAGATGGGCTCACCAGTTGCGTGTAGTGCTTGGGTGCCCTTCACTTACAAGAGTCTTGCTTGTTTTGTCTTGCCTTTAGCTCCAGAGTTTTGATGGAGCATAAAAATAAACTAATTGTGAGAGGCTTTCTGAAAGTTCCCTTTACAGAGGCTTTAGAAGGGAATCAGAGCACTAAATCTACAGACAAATCCCCTTCTTCATCTAGTTCAGAGAAGTTGGGCAAAAGGGCTTCATCTTCGGCTTCGACTTCAGAGCCACCAAAAACAGTATTGAAAGAATCTGTATTGGAACCAAGGGTTTTTGGTTCCGGAAGGTCTCCCTCATTGGCTCAAATTGTGGAGTCAGAGCCGACAGAGTTCCAATTTAGGACCTGGTCCCCTGTGTTGGAGCCGGTATCTCCTAATTTGAGGTCTCCAATCCTGCAAAGAGCGAGATTTCCAACCTTGTCCTCCCGTTCCTCCAGAAGCTTATCAGATGACGACGTGGAGCGGAAGGTGATGAGATTCCTTCAAACCCCGGCGCTAGCAAAAATTCTGTCAACTCCAACCCAAAGAGAACCGGAGCCGGCAAAGAGCACTTCCCCTTCTTCGGTTCCTCCTCCGACCAGACCTGGGGTTTCAGAGCAGGAGCGCTTGGACCAGATCATAGTGGAACATTTGGGACCGGGACCTGACACACGATCGTCGATTCAGACTACTGCTCTAACTTCCTCGGTTACATCGGAAGTGGAGGAGTCTAGGAGTCGACGTTCTCCCTTCGAGTCCAGGGAGGGGAGTTGGATTGGACAGTTTTCCGACCCGATTCTGCCCCTTGGGGCCTCACGTGGTTGAGCTCAGCTCCTACAGCGGCTTCAGAGCCAACCACTCTGTTTCAGGGTTGGTCTTCTGGTTCTTCGGAGCCGGGGATCTCCTCTGAGAAGAGCGAGGGAGCTTTTCAACTGATGGAGAGAGTGCTGTTATCTCAGACCGCTCCTCTCTGTGGTCCAAGTACTCTTTCCCCAAAGGTGCCAGTGTCTGTCTCAGCTCCATCACCCCCCTCAAGCACAGAGACTCTAAAGCCCAGGAGGCCCTAGCAGGCGAAACTATCTCTTCTGAAACCTCCCCACAGTACCCCTCTGAGGAGGTCACTTGGAAGAGGTTTTGTAAGAGGAAGCACATGGACTCCCCGGAGAAGTCCATCACCTCAGGCATGGACTTCGATGAGTCAGAAGTGTTCCCATAGTCACCCTCTAAAGATGTCTCCTTTACAGACATTCTGGAGATCCTTAAGCAGAGGGGTGGCTGGAAGCCCACCAGTCCTTTTGAGGACGAGTCAGTGTTCCTGGAGGCTTGTGGGTCTCGCCCTTCCACCTCTTGGGTGTCTCCGCCTTTTGACCAGTTATTGAATGTAATCAGTTGAAAGGCGTGGGGCTGTCCAGATTCAGTTGAACCTGTTCCTAGGAGGCCAAATACGTTCATCCCAGTGCCAATGTCCCAGTAGACGCTATGGTAGTGGCAGCGCCCACAAAGAAGTAATTGTCGGAGACTTCCTCATCTGTTGATCCACCAAACAAAGAATCTCGAATGATGGACAGATATGGAAAGCATATGTTTTCTTCAGTGGCATTTACCCTTAGATCACTGAACTACCTGACCCATTTCACGAGACTGCAGAGGGATCTCCTGAAGGAGCTAGGAAATATCCTTCTAGGTACTGTAGCTGCAGGGGTTTCAGATAAGGTTTCCTCCCAGTTCTCCACCTTAAACTCCTTGGTAAATTCCTCCATGATCTCTTATTTGACTGATGGAGCAAGCAGGGCAGCAGGTACAGGAATTTTCTTAAGGAGACATTCCTGGATACACTTATTAGTTTTCGCAGAACCCTTCAAGTCTTCCTTTATTAATGCCCCTTTTGATGGTTCGTCCTTGTTCGGGCCCAAAGTTCGAGACCTTAACCAGGTGTGAACAGTAGGGAAAGACTCTATCTGCCATGGGAGTCCGTTTCTCTCTCCCCACTAGACCTTATCCCAAACGTCAGAAGGGAGGGAAAATGTGGTTCCGTAAGTCCTAAAGAGCCTTCTTGGATGCACGTGGTGATACTTCCCATAGGAGCAGAGGGGGAAGTAAAAATGGAAGACGCTGACCTTGCGGCAGAGGGATTCTGCAGAATCAGGGTGGCAGGGACTCCTTTCCTGGAAAGCCTTTTCGGCGCTCCTGAGAGAAGGCCCATCTGTCCGTGTCTGGAGGTAGTTGGGAGTCGCTTGTTGTTGTACCCAAACTCCTGGCTAGAAATCACAAAAGACAAATGGGTACAAAAGATCATATCCAGAGGTTATTACATACCCTTTTCCTCTCCTCTATTAGAAAAAAAAATCAGTCCAAGATGTTCCACCTAGTCAAAGGGATTGTGCAACTCCAGAGGTACAAATGTTGCTAAAAAAAAAAAAAAAGTCATCCAAACTGTCCTTGCAGACCAAATTGGATCTGGAATTTACTCAAGGTTCTTTTTAGTTCCAAAAAAAGAAAGGGGACTGGAGGCCCATTCTGGATCTCAGCAAGAAAAACAAGCCCATCAAGAAATCAAAGTTCCAGATGGTGGCACTGCAGTCGATACTCCTCTTTCTGGGGAAAGACGATTGGATGTGCTCAGTAGATCTCCAGGATGCATACTACCACATAAAAATGGACAGGTGATCCAGGAGACATTTGCATTTTCGGCTGGGAGCCATTCACTACCAGTTTCAAGCCCTGCCTTTTGGTCTCACTACAGCTCCCAGAGTGTTCCCCAAATGCATGGCAGTGGTTACAGCTTACTTGAGACATCTAGGATTCCGGATGTTTCCATACCTAGATGACTGGCTCTTAACCGCCATCACCAAGCAACTACTAACAAAAACAAGGGACAAAACCATTCATCTGTACTCTCAGCTAGGCATTATAGTAAACTTCGAAAAATTTGCCTTGTTGCCATCACAGCATCTTGTGTTCATAGGTGCAGAGTTAGACACAAGAAAAATGTTGGCCAAACTTACCTCCAAGAGAATTCAGACCTTGCATTATCAAATCGAGAACCTTTTATCCAAAAAGAAAGTGCAAGCAAAAATTGTGTTGAAGGTTCTGGTTACCATGGCAGCAGCAGTAATTCTGGTACCTCTAGCTCGTCTATATATGAGAGTTCTTCAGTGGCTGCTTTTTTCCCAGTGGTCCATGCAGGATCTACCTTTGTCTCACAAGATCATCATCACAGAACCTGCGCTGGTGGCTCCACTCAACTCAATTGACCTCAGGCCGACCTTTTGTCTTCCCACAACCAGTAGCCATGGTGACCATGGACGCTTCTCATATAGGGTGGGGGGAATTATCTGGGAAAGAATGTCCAAGGTGTTTGAAAGGATCACAAAAACCACTTGCATATCAATGTCCTAGAGATGAGAGTAGTGCTTTTCGTGCTGCAGGCATTCCAGGACTCTCTTCCAATAGGAACAGTTGCAATTCAGACAGACACTATGTCAGTAGTGTGGTATATAAACAAACAAGGAGGAACCAAATCCTACTCCCCGTGTTGAGAAGCTCAGAGAGTATGGCAATGGGCAGTCTCTTCTCAACGCTTTCTGACAGCAACACGCATCCCGGGGAAATCCTTCGTGGTAGTGGACAAACTCAGCAGAGCTAGTCTGATGCCTCATGAGTAGTCCCTTAAACAGGAAGTTGTGGAAGAGATTTTCCACCAGTGAGGCCAGCCTTGCTGTGACCTCTTCACCATGTCCATGAACGCCAAATGCAGCAGCTACTTTGCCCTAATTCCCCCTCTGGGGCAGTCACCAAGGGATGCACTTGTACACGGTTGGCCCCCAGGTCTCCTTTATGCTTTTCCACCCTTTCCCTTGTTACTGAAGGTCCTTCAGAAAGCCAGCAGGTTGAGAAGCACAGTGATACTCATTGCCGCATACTGGCCTCATCAGATTTGGTTCCCCTTTCTGTGGCCCCATCTCCAGGAGTAACCGTGGATGGATTCTGGACCCAGTTCCAGGCCTCCTGACTCATTTGTCAGGGACGTTCCATCCATCGATACAAACCCTAAAATTGACAGCTTGGCTGCTGCAGTTCCACAAATAGCCAGGCTTCCTTATATCTCCCCTGCAGTTAGACATATTAATTTCTTCTCATAAGGTGTCAGCCAGGAAATTATACTCTAGCAAATGGAAGAGATTTTCCCGGTGGGCTTCCAAGAACTACATTGATCCATTTACTGCCCCTATTACAGCAGTGTTATATTTTCTGGTAAACTTTTTAATGAAGGTGAGGCGGTAGCTATGATTCGAGTTCAATTGGCTGCTATATCAAACTATCATGTTGGGGAAATGGGGCTAAAAATCATGACCGACAGGCTTTGTAAAGCATTTTTAAAGGGTACATTCTTACTAAAACCTCCAGTGAAAGAACTTCCAGCACCATGGGACTTGAATTTTGTTCTGTCTCTTCTGATTCTACCCCCTTTGAACCTGCATCATCATGTGACATAAAGTTTTTGTCATGGAAGATAGCACTGCTAGTTGCCATAACATCTGCTCTACGAGTGTCTGAACTTCAAGCTTTTCTATACATCCTCCATACTTAACCTTTCACAAAGATAGAGCTTCCTTACGGACAAACCCTTCCTTCCTACCAAAAGTGTGTTCAGAGGCCAATTTAAATCAATCCATTGACTTACTAGTTTTTTCCCAAACTGTGGCAACAAGGCAGAATATAAATTGCATCAGTTGGACTTGCATAGACAATTACTTTTCTACATGCATAGAACAAAAGATTTCAGAAAGACCAGCTGTTTGTGTCTTTCTAGGACAGAAAGAAAGGGTTCCCAATTTCAACGGTGACACTTTCTAAGTGGCTTACGGACTGTATCACCTATACGTACAATTCCCAGAACAGACAACTCCCGGTGAAAGTTAAAGGCCATTCCACAAGAGCTATCTCAACTTCACCTGCCTTCCAGGGGAGGCTAACTATGGATTCCATTTGTGCAGCAGCAACATGGGTAAGGCCTCATACCTTTATCACTCGTTACAAAGTCAATTTGGCCTCCAGGAACAGAGCCTCTTTTGGGTCCACTGTTCTGAAGAGTATTTTCCCTTGAGCCACCCAAGAAAGAAAGTGCTAGGGATGCTGTCCCAACCAGCAAGGAATGAAGATGAGATAGGACAACATAATATTAAGAAGTTATGTACTCAACATAATGTTCCATGTTTGTTGTCCATCTCACCTTCATTCATGCGTCCCACCTTCCTTTCCCCACCTTGGAGATTGGGCGGTCTTACTGGCAAAATTGATTACAAAAGTCTCTGAATCTCTTCTTAGTCTTTGGATATGTTTTTTGGGTTAAACATAATAATTATGTTTTTATATGCAAACAAGATCTGGGGAATAGTCCCGGAGCATCATGGGATAGGGTGTAGCCACGAGCCGGTGGATGCACTTGAGCTTTTGAATAAGGCCGAGTCGGTACCGATCTTCTGTTCTGAACCCAACCAGCAAGGAATGAAGGCGAGATGGACAACAAACATGGAATGTTATGGTGAGTACATAACTTCTATTTTGGTGGCAATAACCTCTGCTAGAAGGATTTCAGAAATTCAGGCTTCATCATGTAAACCACCTTACCTGATCTTTCATAAGGACAGTCTCTCCTTACTAACAAATCCCAGTTTCCTTTCTAGTGTCAGAGTCTGTCATCAGTCAGATGATTCATTTGCCAGTATTCTTTACAAATTTTTCAAACAGAGGTGAACACTGTCTGCATTTGTTAGATGTTTACAGACAATTACACTTTTCCTTCAGAGGACAAATGACATGAGAAAATCTGATCAACTATTTGTCTCCTTTTAAAGTGCTAGGTTTGGTAAACCAGTCAGCAAGGTGACCTTCGCCTGATGGCTCAAGGATTATATTTCCTTTATCTATGACAGTAGAAAAATTGCCTTACTTAGACCCGTTAAAACACATTCTACAAGATCTGTCGCCACTTCAGTAGCTTTCCAGTCTAGAGCTTCAGTAGATGATATCTGTGCAGCAGCTGCTTGGACTTCTCCCCATAACTTTATTACTCATTACAAATTGGATTTGGTCTCTAGGGGAAGAGCATCCTTTGGTTCAGTGGTGCTCTGGAGTATTCTTCCATGAGTCTTCCCAAGGTCTAAGGACTCAGCCCCACAGTTCAAGGATAAAATGAAAATTGACCACATCAGATAAAGAAGTTACGTACTTGTCAAAGGAAAAAACTTCAAAGACCAATTCACGTAAGGTTCAAGCAAGGCACCCTTTATTAACTTTTAGCAAGGAGACAAAGCATGCTGGCAGAATGGTTTGTCTGAACATTAATAATTAGTATGGCATTTTTATACAGTTCTTTCCATGTCACACAGAAATGTTACTTCTATTGCTGACGTAGTTAGACACAGCTTTCTGTATTGTTCTACAGAAAATGTTACTAGACTAATTGCTGACTAGTTGAGAATAACTGCTGATTTACAAACCATTTGAGAAAAACAACCTGGCCTTGGGGCTTATTTTAGCCGACCACAAACTTTCAATTCTTCAGTTGTGCAGTTCTAATATATGTTACATTTTGCCTAGATTCAAGGTACATTTCTAGCTTAGGTACAAGTAATGCTGACTACGGTTTATACTTTCAAGCATCCATTGTGTTCTTTATCAAAGCTTCTAGCAGCTGTGTACTTTCTCATGGCATAAGCAGAAAATCAATAACTCTTTGTTAAGTCTCATGACACTAGTAGAAATGAAACACTTCTTATTATTTTCATGACCTTAGCAGAAATCAAATGCTCCCTGTTAAGTTTCTAATAGCTGTGCAGATTCATGCAGTGTGAACAGAATAAGTGTATTAACCTTTTAAACCTCGAATGCACTAAGCATGCATATTACTAATACATATTTTTCTAACATTTCCCCCCTTTTAATACTTTTATTCTACTTTCAAAATAAGCATAAACAGTTTGTTTTTTTCTTCCCCTAACCTCTTCCTACTCAGGATTTGCAGTTAAGAGAGTCATTCAGTTTAAACTTATGAAAGCATTTTCAATTTTTCAACAATTCTTCAAGTTCAGCGCCTTGGTATAAGGTTTCTGAAACTGACATGTCTATAAAGTCTTTAATCAGTCTTTTCATGCAGGGGATGCAGCAGCACACACATACCACCAGCAGGATCATTCCTACACAGATGGCAATCAGGATGTTCATTAGGATACTGCCCCACCCCCCAAACAATCTCTGGAAAAAGTCTGTCAATGGATTTGGTCCTGGCTTGGTCATAGCTGACCCCTGCTGAATTACCTCAAGGTGATTGTCTATCTCGTGTTTGTGGTCAGGAATATATGAAAAGCACTCCTCCTGGATTAAAGCGCAAGTACCTCCTCTCACCGCTAGGGTGAAGTCAAGAGCCATACAGTTTTGAAGCACTACAGTTCTCATGGCAGTCAATTCATCAGTCACCAATTCTAGAGCAGAAAAGGTTGCATTGCTCATTATTTCAAGAAGTTTAGACAGTTTTCTCAGTTCCCAGATTGATTTAGTTGCTCCATATGCTGGCAGTACATCTGCCCACGAGATGATGGTATCACCCAAGTCCATATGTGATGGTCCATTTTTCCCTAAGCCCACAGCATGATGGTTTTTCCAGCCCGCATTGATTTGCCCCACTGGGTTGACAGGCTTCTTGATTTCTCATCGAACATTCCAAATTTTCCCCTGAGGTAAAACTGCTGTGTGTCGTATGGCCGGAACCAGGTACCCCAAATAACAACTGCCGGACCATTTCTTAGGTAACCACTTATATGCTTTCTTACCACACACAAAGTAGCAATCTTCTACTTTGGTAGTAACTTTAATATGTCCTGGCTCTGGATGAAACATTTTTTTGTCAACTATAATCAGTTGTTTATAGAGGTCAGCATTATGTTTTACTTCATCAGTTGTCCTATGCATCAGTTCAAAAAATTAATCATAGCTTGTGTTGCAATAGGAACCTGTGTTGTCAGCTTTATTGTAGCATCTAAAGGGAACAGTCACATTGCAATTGCTCCAACCCACCTGAACTGTATCATTTTTGTAAAAACACACAGTCCTCTTCTGTCGAACAGACAAGTGCAATGCTACTTTATCTTGTGACGTGACATCTGCTGTATTATAGACCAAGTTTTCCCAGGTTTTGTTGGCTCCTAGGGGGACTGAAGTTAACAATAACCCCCCGTATGCTGTTGGCAAGGCTGTGCAAATCCAGCAATTCGAAACATTGAAGGTCTCAGCATAAACATATTTGATTGCCTGGTAAGTGTTGAAGTTTGGGTGCCGCTCTACGTGCAACTCTCCACGCTTATTCAGTTCAGTTTGTGTGGTTGGGAAAAGGAATGGCCACAGCAAAAAGATTATTGTCACTAGTACAGTCAACAGGATGATTATGCAATACTTCTGAGAAAACGGTTGATGTTCTTCATTCCACATTGCTGCAGTCCTAACTATTGGGTAGTCCGCTGTCCAGTCGGCCCGAATACCAAAGTATATGGCTGACGTCGGTCACGGCGCATTAGACTGACGTCAGTACGTCAGGGTACTAATGCGCATGACCGACGTCATATCCTCAGTCTTTTTTGCCGCATGGTCCGATGCAGAAGCAATTTTGCGAGTGCAGGTTGGCGTTCTGAAAGTTTCTGAAGTCAGAGTTTCAGACCGAATCAAAGTTGGCTAAGTACCCCGTTGGGGAATATTTTGGTTTTTTCTTGCCTCAGTATTTAACCGGATGTCAGAAAAAGTGAATAACTGTATTTCTTGTGGGAAACAGATACCTCATAGGGATTACCATACTTTGTGTATACCTTGTTTAGGGCCTGAGCACGACGTTGTTGGATGCCGCTCTTGTGCTAGATTTAACAAACGCACTATTAAGAGAAGGTTAGACTGTGCCAGGTTAGTGTTTGGGAAGCGTTGTAATTACAAAATGCCGTCGGATGCTCCGACGCCCGCTTCAGCCAAAAAGCGCAAGGACAAAGCAGCGAAGCCTAGGGGAAGAACCGACAGTCCCGGACGTCGGTTCTTTAGAGGGCTCAGTGGAGCCGGAGGTTCTGCCAGGAGTTTCTTTGGAGTCTCAGGGAGAAACTTTATTGTTGCAGGATGTTTCCTCTCAGGAAGTAGGCCAGGCTGAAGGGGCTTCTCAGGTGGCTGTTCTTCCCTCTTTTCCTAAGGTGGTTAGGGCCTCGCCTTCTGTTGCCAAGGCTTCTTTAAGAGGCAGGCCTACTTTAGCTTCTGTGGGGGTTTCTCCAAGTGTTTCAGGGTCTTTGCCTAAGAAGCATATGCTAAAAATGGCAGAGGATTTGATTACTATGATTAGAGGTTCTATGCCCCCTCCTGATAAGAGGCCTAGGGTGGAACCTGAGTTTGAGAGTTTTGAGCAATGTTCGGAGGCTTCTGAGTCTTCTGCTGAGGACTTGCAGGAGTATCCTCCTTATTCTGATTCTGATATGGATGATTCTACTCCTTCAGCTTCGCCTCCTGAGGATTTTTCTTTTTCAGAGACCCTGCATTCCATGAGGGAGCATTTTAAGTGGGAAGGTCAAGATTTCTCTGATTCCAGGAAGAGGCTTAGAGAATTCTTGTTTTTACCCCAGCATAGGCCTTTAGCTATACCTCCTGTTCTGAATGTTGTAGAAGATGTTTTTGCAGAGGCTTCACTAAATCCTGATTCTTTGCCTCCTGCCCCAGTTAAACCGGATAGGTACTATAGGGTACCTGAAGCCCATAAGTATCTTTTTAAGAGTCCTAGGGCGGACCCAGAAACTGTCTCTCAGGGGCCTAAAGGTGTGAAGGCTTCTGTGGTTAAAAATCCTGTTCCTCCTGATAAAGAGGCAAGGGCTTTGGATAGATGGGGAAAGAAAGTGTACACTTCTTCCACTTTAGCCATGAGGACGTTGAATTGTCAGTTTCATATGTTAAAATATCAGAATTATCTCCTTTCACAATTGAAGTCTAAGGTGGATGCTCTGGCAGAAGGTATTGAGTGTAAAGAGCTGCAGGATTTAGTTCATGTTTCTGAACAAGTGGGAAAGCATTCTTTGCAGTGTGGTTTTGATGCTGTGCAGGCCTCCTCGAGGGTGGCTGCCACTGGTTCTGTTCTTCGTAGGCACGCCTGGTTGAGAGATCAGAACTTAGCTGAGCATGTTAAGACAAGGATTTTGGATGCTCCTTTACAGTCTGATGTGTTGTTTGGTTCGCCTGTGGAAGCAGTTTTAAAGAAAATGGAGGACAAGGCTAAGTCTATGCAAACTGTTAAGGATTTTTTGCAGGTGCAGCCTCCAAAGTTTAGTAGAAATTGGCCTACTAAGGGGTGGACTTATCCTGCTTATGATTCCCAGTCTAGGGGTAGGTCTAGACGTGGTAGGGGCAGAGCTCAAGGTTCTTTTAGGCCTAGGACAGGGAGTTCACCTGCTCAGACTTCTGGTGAGGGCAGGGGTCAGTCCTTTCGTAAGCAGACCCAATGACCTGCCTTTTCAGCTGCCAGTACATTCTCGCCTGGCGGCACCTCTAGGAGGAAGGCTGTCTCTTTTCAAAGAAAATTGGGATTTAATTACCCAAGACAAATGGGTTCTGGATATCATTCACCACGGTTACAGGTTTTATTTCCATACCTTGCCTCCTTTCAAAGGCATGCCAGACATTCCTCCTCTACAAAGAACAGAGGCTCGCAAACAAATTTCTCTGTTGCTCCAAATAGGAGCCATTCAGTCAGTTCCTGTGCCAGAAAGGGGCCTAGGATTTTATTCTCGCCTGTTCCTAGTACCAAAGAAGGGGAACACGTGGAGACCAATTTTGGATTTATCTATCCTCAACACTTATCTGGACATTCCAAAGTTCAAAATGTTGACGTTATAACAGCTTTTACCTCTGCTGGGCAAAGATCACTGGATGGTAACTTTAGATCTCAAGGAAGCTTACCTTCATGTGCCTATAAGACTAAGTTGCAGAAAGTATCTGCGTTTTCGAGCTGGAGATTCTCATTATCAGTTCTCTGCATTGCCCTTTGGCTTATCTACTGCGCCCAGAGTATTCACAAAGGTTCTGGCTCCAGTGATAGCTTACTTCAGGCTAAAAGGAATTCAAATCTATCCTTACTTGGACGACTGCCTGATTCTGGCTCAAGAAAAGGAAGACCTTCTACAGCATTTGGAATATGTCATAGCAGTGCTAAGATGCCTAGGGTATTCTGTGAACGAAATAAAGTCCAGTCTAGTACCCTCTCAAGACATGTGCTTTCTGGGTGTGAGACTGAATACAGCAGCCCAGATGGCCTTTTAACCCCGGACAAACAAAAGAATCTTTCCAGTTACTTCCATCAATTATCTCTTCAGTCCGGGCTGACTGCAAGGACAGTCCTTCAAGCCTTAGGGTTCATGGCATCTTGTATTCTGGTGCTTCCCAATGCCAAACTGCATATGAGGAAGCTACAATGGTATCTCAAAAATTTATGGACACAGCACTGCCAGGATTTGGACACTGTCATTCAAATAATACCTTGCATTCAAAAGGAATTTTGTGGTGGGCTCAGGAATGTCACCTAAACAAGGGACTCTCTGTGACCCGGCCAGAGGCAAGTCAGATTCTAACGACAGATGCCTCAGACATTGCTTGGGGAGCTCATCTAGATGGAAAGTGGATACAAGACAAGTGGCCTGCCAGACTACAGCATCTACATATCAACATGAAAGAGATGTTAGCAGTCCAGTTTGCATTAATGGCTTTCAAGGAGTTACTTCTTCCAGGGCAGGTGTTGATTCTAACAGACAACACAACTGTCATGTGGTACATCAACAAACAAGGGGGAACACATTCTTACCCATTGTGCAGGCAAGCAATGATTTTATGGGAGACTGCGCTCAGCTTGCAACTAACTCTTCAGGCAAGGTTTCTGCCGGGAGCTCAGAACTCCTTAGCAGATGTGTTAAGCAGACAAATCATGGATCCCCACGAGTGGAAACTGGATCTTCATGTATTTC
The DNA here is from genome assembly GCF_019279795.1 of Protopterus annectens. Taxonomy (NCBI): domain Eukaryota; kingdom Metazoa; phylum Chordata; order Ceratodontiformes; family Protopteridae; genus Protopterus; species Protopterus annectens. The sequence continues at coordinate 937,801,466 of NC_056737.1, forward strand.
AAAAATTGACAGTGTCATGGGGAACTCCAGACATAGATCTGATGTTCTTCGTTTTCCATTGCTGCAGTCCTTACTATTGGGGTATAGTCCGCGTCCAGTCGGCCCGAATACCAGAGTATAAGGCTGACGTCGGTCAGGGCGCATTAGACTGACGTCAGTACGTCAGGGTACTAATGCGCATGACCGACGTCATATCCTCAGTCTTTTTTGCCGCATGGTCCGATGCAGAAGCAGTTTTGCGAGTGCAGGTTGGCGTTCTGAAATATTTCAAACCGAGTTTCAGACCGAAACAGAGTTGGCTAAGTACCCGTTAGAACATTTTGGTTTTTCTTGCCTCAGTATTTTACCGGATGTCAGAAAAGTGAATAACTGTATTTCTTGTGGGAAACAGATACCTCATAGGGATTACCATACCTTGTGTATACCTTGTTTAGGGCCTGAGCACGACGTTGTTGGTTGCCGCTCTTGTGCTAGGTTTAACAAACGCACTATTAAGAGGAGGTTAGACTGTGCCAGGTTAGTGTTTGGGAAGCGTTGTAATTATAAAATGCCGCCGGATGCTCCGCCCGCTTCGCCCAAGAAGCGCAAGGACAAAACAGCGAAGCCTAGGGTTGATGAACCGCAGTCCCGGACGCCGGTTCTTTAGAAGGCTCAGTGGAGCCAGAGGTTTTGCCAGGAGTTTCTATGGAGTCTCAGGCAGAAACTTTACTGTTACAGGATGTGCCTTCTCAGGAGGTAGGCCAGGCTGAGGGGCTTCTCAGGTAACTGTTCTTCCCTCTCTTCCCAAGGTAGTTAGAGCCTCTCCTTCTGTTGCCAAAACTTCTTTGAGAGGTAGGCCTAGTTCAGCTTCAGTGGGGGCTTCTCCTAGCATTTCGGGTTCTGTACCTAAGAAACATATGCTTAAAATGGCAGAAGATTTGATTACTATGATTAGAGGTTCTATGCCCCCGCCTGATAAGAGGCCTAGGGTGGAACCGCAGTTTGATAGTTTTGAACAGTGTTCAGAGGCTTCAGAGTCTTCTGCGGAAGACTTGCAGGAGTATCCTACTTATTCTGATTCTGATGTGGATGATTCCACTCCAACAGCTTCTCCTCCTGAGGATTTCTCATTTTCAGAGACTCTGCATTCCATGAGGGAGCACTTTAAATGGGAAGGCCAGGATTACTCTGATTCCAGGAAAAGGCTTAGGGAATTCTTGTTTTTGCCCCAGCATAGGCCCTTAGCTATTCCTCCTGTGTTGAATGTGGTGGAAGATGTTTTTGCAGAGGCTTCCCTGAGTCCTGACTCTTTGCCTCCTGCTCCTGTTAAGCCTGATAGGTATTATAGGGTGCCCGAAGCTCATAAGTATTTGTTTAAGAGTCCTAGGGCGGACCCAGAAACTATTTCTCAAGGGCCTAAAGGTGTTAAGGCTTCTGTGGTTAAAAATCCTGTTCCCACTGATAAAGAGGCAAGGGCCTTGGATAGGTGGGGAAAGAAAGTGTATACTTCTTCCACTCTAGCCATGAGAGCGTTGAATTGTCAGTTTCACATGCTAAAATATCAGAATTATCTCCTTTCACAATTAAAATCTAAGGTGGATGCTTTGGCGGAAGGTATTGAGTGTAAAGAGTTGCTGGACTTGGTTCATGTGTCTGAGCAAGTGGGTAAGCATTCTTTGCAATGTGGTTTTGATGCTGTACAGGCCTCCTCGAGGGTGGCTGCTACTAGTTCTGTTCTTCGCAGGCATGCCTGGTTGAAGGATCAGAATTTAGCTGAGCATGTTAAGACAAGGATTTTGGATGCTCCTTTACAGTCTGATGTGTTGTTTGGATCGCCTGTGGAAGCAGTTTTAAAGAAAATGGAGGACAAAGCTAAGTCTATGCAAACTGTTAAAGATTTTTGCAGGTGCAGCCACCAAGTTTAGTAGAAATTGGCCTGCTAAGGGGTGGACATATCCTGCTTATGATTCCCAGTCTAGGGGTAGGTCTAGACGTGGTAGGGGCAGGGCTCAAGGTTCTTTTAGGCCTAGAACAGGGAGTTCACCTGCTCAGACTTCTGGTGAGGGCAGGGGTCAGTCCTTTCGTAAACAGACCCAATGACCTGTCTTTTCAGCTGCCAGTAGATTCTCGCCTGGCAGCTCCTTTGGGAGGAAGACTGTCTCTTTTCAAAGAAAATTGGGATTTAATTACTCAAGACAAATGGGTGTTGGATATCATTCACCACGGTTACAGATTTTATTTCCATACAATGCCCCCTTTCAAAGGCATGCCAGACGTTCCTCCTCCACAAAGAAAGGAGGCTCACAAGCAAGTTTCTCAGTTACTCCAGATGGGGGCCATTCAGCCAGTACCTGTATCAGAAAGGGGCCTAGGATTTTATTCTCGCCTGTTCCTAGTACCAAAGAAGGGGAACACGTGGAGACCAATTTTGGATTTATCTCTCCTCAACACTTTTCTGGACATTCCCAAGTTCAAGATGTTGACGTTACAACAGCTTTTACCTCTGCTGGGCAAAGATCACTGGATGGTAACTTTAGATCTCAAGGAAGCTTACCTTCATGTGCCTATAAGGCTAAGTTGCAGGAAGTATCTGCGGTTTCGAGCTGGAAATTCTCATTATCAGTTCTCTGCATTGCCCTTTGGCTTATCTACTGCCCAGAGTATTCACAAAGGTTCTGGCTCCAGTGATAGCTTACTTCAGGCTTCAAGGAATTCAAATCTATCCTTACTTGGACGACTGCCTGATTCTGGCTCCAGAAAAGGAAGACCTTCTACAGCATCTGGAATATGTTATAGCAGTGCTAAGATGCCTAGGGTATTCTGTGAACGAAATAAAGTCCAGTCTAGTACCCTCTCAAGACATGTGCTTTCTGGGTGTGAGACTGAATACAGCAGCCCAGATGGCCTTTTTAACCCCGGACAAACAAAAGAGTCTGTCACTTTACTTCCATCAACTATCTCATCGGTCCGTGCTGACTGCAAGGACAGTCCTTCAAGCATTAGGGTTCATGGCATCTTGTATTCTGGTGCTTCCCAATGCCAAACTGCATATGAGGAAGCTACAATGGTATCTCAAAAATGTATGGACACAGCACTGCCAGGATTTGGACACTGTCATTCAAATAATACCTTGCCTTCAAAAGAATTCTTGTGGTGGGCTCAGGAATGTCACCTAAACAAGGGACTCTCTGTGACCCGGCCAGAGGCAAGTCAGATTTTAACGACAGATGCCTCGGACATTGCTTGGGGAGCTCATCTAAATGGAAAGTGGATACAAGACAAGTGGCCTGCCAGACTACAGCATCTACATATCAACATGAAGGAGATGTTAGCAGTCCAATTTGCATTAATGGCTTTCAAGGAGTTACTTCTTCCAGGGCAGGTGTTGATTCTAACAGACAACACAACTGTCATGTGGTACATCAACAAGCAAGGGGGAACACATTCTTATCCTCTATGCAGGCAAGCAATGATTTTATGGGAGACTGCGCTAAGCTTGCAACTAACTCTTCAGGCAAGGTTTCTGCCAGGAGCACAGAACTCCTTAGCAGATGTGTTAAGCAGACAAATCATGGATCCCCACGAGTGGAAACTGGATCTTCATGTATTTCAGAAATTGACAGTGTCATGGGGAACTCCAGACATAGATCTGTTCGCTTCTCCACTAAACCACCAGCTGCCAAAGTATTGCACAAAGGGGTTTCATCACACAGCTTGGAAAGTGGATGCTCTGTCTTTCAGTTGGAAAAACCTTCATGTGTATGCCTTTCCACCTCTGCCTCTTCTTCCAAAGGTACTATTAAAGGTCAGACAAGACAGGCCAAGGATGATTTTGATAGCTCCAGATTGGCCTCGCAACACTGGTACCCACTACTACGGAGTCTGGTAAAGAAGCCTCCATGGCCTTTACCTCTGATTCCTCATCTGTTATCTCAGAAGGACGGTCATCTGCTCAATGTCAAGCTTCACTCTCTTCATCTAACAGCCTGGCATATTCTGTGTTGAAACACAGCAGGTCTCAACTTCCTCAACAAGTTTTAAATGTGATTATGGAAGCTAGAAGACCTAGTACAAGGAGAGTGTACGCAGAAAAATGGAAGAGATTTTTATTTTGGAGTACAGCAAAGAATTTGGAGATTTCTGAGCCTAATTTGAGTGTGGCTCTTCAATATCTTACTGAGTTATTGGACAAAGGTTTGTCCTTCTCTTCCATTAAGATTCATGCTGCAGCAATTTCAGCTCACTATGATTGTGACCCACCTTTGTTTTCGCATCCTTTGTTCAAGCAGTTTCTTAGAGGGCAAAGAATATAAGACCCCCAATAGAGCTCCTACTCCTGCTTGGGATCTCAATTTTGTGTTGGAAAAACTTACTCTACAACCTTTTGAGCCTGCAGCTACTGCTGAATTGAAATACTTGTCATGGAAGACTGCTTTTCTGTTGGCTATTACTTCTGCAAGAAGGGTGTCTGAGTTGCAGGCCCTTATGGCAGTAGAGCCCTTTTGATTTTCCATAAGGATAGGGTATCATTACGTACTAATCCTTCCTTTATGCCTAAGGTGGTTTCTAGTGTAGCTTTAAACCAAACTATTCATTTGCCTACGTTTTATGCAGACCCTCAAAATAAAGGGGAAAAGATTTTGCACACTTTAGATGTACACAGGCAATTGCGTTATTATTTAAGCAGGACTAAGGATTTTAGGCAGTCTCAGCAGTTGTTTGTTTCTTTTGCTTTGAGTTCACAGGGCAAGCCTGTGTCAAAACAAACTATTTCTAGGTGGATTGGCTTTTGCATTGCATTTTGTTATTCCCATCATGGCAAGGAGATTTCAGCTGGGATTAGGCCTCATTCCACTAGGGCTACTGCCACTTCAACAGCATTTCTAAGGGGGGTGGCAACTAAGGATATTTTGGAAGCAGCTACTTGGAGTTCAGTGCATACTTTCTCTAAGCATTATCACCTTCCTATCTACTCTAAGTCTAGGGCTGGTTTTGCCACAGCTGTTTTGCAAGGCATGTTGTCAGCTCCTACTTCTTTATGATTTGCCAGCCTCCTTACCTCTGCTTTGGGATTCTACCCAATAGTAAGGACTGCAGCAATGGAAAACGAAGAACATAGTACAGTTTTGTACCTACCATAAATGTAGATGTTCGAGGATTCCATTGCTGCAGTCCAATTTACCCTCCCTCCTTCCCTCTGTGTTTAGGGGTGGTTGTGTAGGTGAGTTTACATGCTTATATTTTTGTATATATTCTTGTATATATTGTACATGTTTTTGGTGCAGGTATTTTGGGACTTGTCTTTTTAGGGTCTTCTGACATCTGGGGCAAGAAAAGACTGAGGATATGACGTCGGTCATGCGCATTAGTACCCTGACGTACTGACGTCAGTCTAATGCGCCCTGACCGACGTCAGCCTTATACTCTGGTATTCGGGCCGACTGGACGCGGACTATACCCCAATAGTAAGGACTGCAGCAATGGAATCCTCGAACATCTACATTTATGGTAGGTACAAAACTGTACTTTCGCTTCTCCACTAAACCACCAGCTGCCAAAGTTTTGCACGAAGGGATTTCATCACACAGCTTGGAAAGTGGATGCTCTTTCTTTCAGTTGGAAAAATCTTCATGTGTATGCTTTTCCACCTCTGCCTCTTCTCCCAAAGGTGCTTCTAAAGGTCAGACAAGACAAGCCAAGGATGATTTTAATAGCTCCAGATTGGCCTCGGCAGCACTGGTACCCATTACTGAGGAGTCTGGTAAGGAAGCCTCCATGGCCTTTACCCTTGATTCCACACCTATTGTCTCAGAGGGACGGTCATCTGCTCAATGTCAAGCTTCAAACTCTTCATCTAACAGCCTGGCATATTCTGTTTTGAAAGACAGCAGGTCTCAACTTCCTCAACAAGTTTTAAATGTGATTATGGAAGCCAGAAGATCTAGTACGAGGAAAGTGTACGCAGAAAAATGGAAGAGATTTTTATTTTGGACTGCAGCAAAGAATTTGGAGATTTCGGAGCCTAATTTGAGTGTGGCTCTTCAATATCTTACTGAGTTATTGGACAAAGGTTTGTCTTTCTCTTCCATTAAGATTCATGCTGCAGCAATTTCAGCTCACTATGATTGTGACCCACCATTGTTTTCACATCCTTTGTTCAAACAATTTCTTAGAGGGGCAAAGAATATAAGACCCCCACGTAGAGCTCCTACTCCTGCTTGGGATCTCAATTTTGTGTTGGAGAAACTTACTCTACAACCTTTTGAGCCTGCAGCTACTGCTGACCTGAAATACTTGTCATGGAAGACTGCTTTTTTGTTGGCCATTACTTCTGCAAGAAGGGTTTCTGAGTTACAGGCCCTTATGGCGGTTGAGCCTTTTTGATTTTTCATAAGGATAGGGTATCATTACGCACTAATCCTTCCTTTATGCCTAAGGTGGTTTCTAGTGTGGCTTTAAACCAAACTATTCATTTGCCTACTTTCTATGCAGATCCCCAAAATAAAGGGGAAAAGATTTTGCACACTTTAGATGTACACAGGCAATTGCGTTATTATTTAAGCAGGACTAAGGATTTTAGACAGTCTCAGCAGTTGTTTGTTTCTTTTGCTTTGAGTTCGCAGGGCAAGCCTGTGTCAAAACAAACTATTTCTAGATGGATTGGGTTTTGCATTGCATTTTGTTATTCCCATCATGGCAAAGAGATTCCAGCTGGGATTAGGCCTCATTCCACTAGGGCTACTGCCACTTCAACAGCATTTCTAAGGGGGGTGGCAACTAAGGATATTTTGGAGGCAGCTACTTGGAGTTCAGTGCATACTTTCTCTAAGCATTACCACCTTCCTCTCTACTCTAAGTCTAGGGCTGGTTTTGCCACAGCTATTTTGCAAGGCATGTTATCAGCTCCTGCTTCCTTATGATTTGCCAGCCTCCCTTACCTCTGCTTTGGGATTCTACCCAATAGTTAGGACTGCAGCAATGTGGAATGAAGAACATAGTACAGTTTTGTACCTACCATAAATGTAGATGTTCGAGGATCCACATTGCTGCAGTTCAATTTACCCTCCCTCCTTCCCCTCTGTGTTTAGGGGTGGTTGTGTAGGTGAGATTATATTCTGGTACCTTTGTATATATTGTATATATTTTTGGTGCAGGTATGTTTGGTGTGTTTTGGTTTTGGCCTTATCTTTTTAGGGTCTTCTGACATCTGGGGCAAGAAAAGACTGAGGATATGACGTCGGTCATGCGCATTAGTACCCTGACGTACTGATGTCAGTCTAATGCGCCGTGACCGACGTCAGCCATATACTTTGGTATTCGGGCCGACTGGACAGCGGACTACCCAATAGTTAGGACTGCAGCAATGTGGATCCTCGAACATCTACATTTATGGTAGGTTCAAAACTGTACTTTCTGCATTCCTGTTTTCTCCGACTCTTCCGAGTAGGTGTATTTGGATTTTTCTGGATTCCATCATTTTTGCTTTTGACATGTGATCTTACTCCCTGCCCTAATAGGACCTTCAGCACCAATGGTTTCTTCACTGGGGTTGAGACGGATCAGTCCTATTGATCTGACCCCCCCCTTTGTAGCCAGACTTTGTGCTGAGGGCCCCGATGGAAAGGTAAGATTTTTGTCCAGTTCAAAGTTCTTAACTAGTTTGCAGTGCGTCAGATGGATCCACAAAGCTCGCTCTGCTATTTTGACTGCAGTGGGTGTTGAAAGAAGCACCTGGTATGGACCTTCCCACCTTGGTGATGACCAATTCTTCTTCTTTATAACTTTTATCCACACCCAGTCTCTGGGTGTCACTGCCACTTCTTGATGTCTCGGTTTGTTTTCTATCTGAAACAGAATTTGACTGCAACAGATGTTTAGAATTCATTAACTTCCTCATATATTCAGCTAGTATAAAATCAGCTTCCTGGTCTGAGGACATGAGAAGTTTCCACTGGGGTGTATAATAAGCCCTTCCAAATAGTTTTTCAAAAGGAGTCAATCCTTTTGCAGTCGGAACAGTTCTCATGCTCAACAGCGCCAGGGGCAAACAATACAACCAATTCTTACCTGTCTCAGCTATTAACTTTCTCAATTTGTTTTTTAATATACCATTATGCCTTTCAACTAGCCCTGCAGATTGCGGATGGTATGCACAATGATTTTTTAAAGAAATACTAAAATGCTTACTTAACTGCTGTATGGTTTGGTTTACAAAGTGTGTACCATTGTCACTGTAGGTACTTTCCGGAATGCCGAATCTAGGGATGATTTCTTTGACAAGTACTTTTGCCACCGTGGCTGCATCTGGATTTTTGGTTGGAAAGGCTTCCACCCATCTGGAAAACATATCTACAATGAGAAGACAATACTTCTTATGTTCACATTTGTTCAATTCTATGAAATCCATACAGATAGTGTGAAATGGATATGGTGGTGTAGGGAAACTCCCTTGCTTGGGCTTTAACGCCCCTTGTGCATGATGTTTGTTGCAAATCTGACACGTCAAACAAAATTTTTTTAGAGTACTTTGTAAATCCGTACGTTGTGAACACCTGGTTCACCAGCTGTACCATCCCCCCTGTTGAGACATGGCACTGCCCATGGCTCAACAAAGCTGCATATCTAAACAAATTAGATAGTAGTATTGGTTTCCCTTCTTTAGAGATGTACAGCCCCTTTTCGAGAATTGCTCCTCGTTTTACCCATCTTTGTTTTTCAGCTTGCGTAGTGAGTGTCTGCATTGTTTTTAACATTTCTAAGTCTAAAATCTCAGAGGGTTGTAGTTCCTCATTTAAAAGAAATACTTCTGTAACTGCTTGTTTTGCAGCTGTATCAGCTCTCGCATTACCTTTTGAAATCCTATTTTGTTGCTTGGTGTGAGCTGTGCATTTACAAATGGCTACTTTCTGAGGTAACTGAATAGATTCTAAAAGATCTAAAATAAACTGTGCATGATTTATAGGTTTGCCAGTAGATGTTATCATTCCCCGGTTTTTCCACTGTTGCGCAAAAACATGTACAGTAGAAAAAGCGTACTGGCTGTCAGTAAAAATGTTTACACATTTACCCTTTGCTAAGATACATGCCCGTGGCAAGGCAATCAATTCTGCTGCCTGTGCAGATAAGTTGTGTGGTAAAGGTTTTGCTTCTATAATCTCAGTGTCAGAAACTACTGCATATCCTTCTAGGTTCTGTCCTGCAGGACCCCTTTTGCACGAACCATCCACGTAGTATGTCACCTCAGCATCATCCAAGGGGACATCCGTGAGATCTTTTCTAGGTAGTGTCTTTTGCTCAATTACCTGCAGGCAGCGGTGCGGTGTGCCGTCTGCAGGGGTCGGGAGCAGAGTAGAAGGGTTCAAAGTCATGCATCGCTCAATTGTCATGTGAGGTTGGCTCAACAATATAGTCATACAGGAAAGATGCCTAGCAGGGGAAAGATATGCCACCTTTTCTTGTAGTCAAATAATTGCGACTGCATGAGGCACTCTCAAAGTGAGAGGGTGGAATAAGACTACTGAGGCCGAAGCCTGTACTGCCATTGCAGATGCAACTACTGCTTGTACACAGTGGGGTAAGGACCGTGCCACTGGGTCTAGTTGTGATGAATAGCAAACAATGGGGCGTTGCTTATCCCCATGCTGTTGTGTTAACACTGATGTCATATAACCTTGCTTACAATCTACAGTTTGGAAAAAACGTTTATGGTAGTTTGGTAATCCTAGAACTAATGAGGATGCTATTAACTGTTTCAGTTTGCAGAAAGCAGATTCTGCCTCTGGTGTCCATTGTAACAAATCCTGTGCTGCCATAGGCTTCTTATATATAAGGTCAGTTAGTGGTGCAGATTCCAAAGCATAGTTTGGAATTCAGCTCCGGCAAAAATTAGTTGTACCCAGGAAGGACATAATTTCCTTCTTGACAGTGGGTTTTGGTGCTTGCAAAATTGCTACTTTTCTGTCCTCATCTAATTCTCTGCCTTCCTTGGATATTACATATCCCAGGTATTTAACTTGTTTTTTCCAAAGCTGCAGTTTACTTTTATTTACCTTATGTCCTTTAGCGGCTAAGAATTGTAGAAGTGCTATGGTGTCTTCTCTACAATCCTGCTGGGTGAGGGCTGCCAGCAAGATGTCATCAATATAAAGTAAAATCTGACTGCCTCTTGGTGGGGTGAATCCCGCCAAGTTGCTTGCCATTTCTTGTGAGAATATCGTTGGACTTTCACAATACCCCAGTGGTAGTCACGTGTATGTATACCTTTTCTCCTGAAATGTGAATGCAAACCAATACTGGGTGTATCGGTATCGAAAAGAACGCATTGCTGATGTCTACCACAGAAAAATACTTCTGTTGAGGTTTTAAATCATTCAACAGGGTGTGTGGGTCTGGCACCATAGGTGCCCTTGGTATTACTGTATCATTTACAGCTTGTAAATCTTGGACCATACGTCATTCTCCATTTGCTTTTTTAACTGGAAATAGGGGTGTGTTACATGGTGAATCGGGAGATTCTACTAGTATCCCTCCTTTAAGTAAGGCTGCTATAATAGGCTTTATTCCTGCCTCTGCAGCTTTTCTTAAGGGATACTGTCTTTTCTGTGGTCTAAATGCTGACTTTGGCGTGATAGTTACTGGTCCTGCTGTACGAATAAGTCCTACATCTGATTTTCCTGTTGACCAGAGAGTCTCTGGTATATTTTGTAAGGCATTCTCTTCCTCCTTTAATAGGAGTGCTAATCAGCTGTCCTTGCTAGACTGCAAGTGCACGGCTGGGTGGGTCTGAGTTATCCAATTCAACTTCTGTATTTGTATTCCCTGTTCTGACAGTTCTAATTCTGCCTGTTTCTCCCATCTCGTGACTTTTTCTCCTAGGTCTGCCCATTCTATATTTTTATTCTTGGTTAAGCTAACATGTGGTAATCAATTAGATTTATAAAGTGTAAAGAACTCCTGGGGCAATAAACAGCTCGCTACACTGTTCCCTTCTGTATCCCAGTACATGTTACGCAATATCAATCGGTTTGCATGATTTTTAAACAATTCTTGCTCATATTCCTTATCAGGTCCTGGTGTGTTACAATAATACAGGGTACAGTGCAACAGGTGTTGCTTATCAATGTCAAGGGAGGGGAACTTGCTGATGGCTACATTCATTAATTCTTCGGTCACAGTCCCTGGACCAGTCGTAACCAAGTCCTGGCTGTACCAATAAAACATTTTACCCTCCAATTGCACTGCAAAGGTATCAGTTTGTTGCTGTGCTTCCATACCCTGCATGGTTGGGACTACTGCTATACCAAATAGTTGCATGAGGTCTCTGCCCAAGAGGTTTACTGGGCATTTTGCAGAAACAACAATTTTGCTTTTCTGAGTCAATCCTGAAACTGGATCGGTTATTGCAATATTACGGGAGAGGGGCTCCCGATACAGCTGTCCATTAGCTGCTTTTACCAGTATGTAATCAGGTGACTCAGTGTTTTCTGGCAGTTTGGAGGGATGTATCAGGGTTCATGATGCCACTGAGTCACACAAGAATTTGACTTCCCTCCCTTCTACCAAGAGTGTAACTTCTGGTTTCGTGTCTGCTAAATAGAGCTCCAAGCTCAATAAAGCTAGGTCTAATATTTCATTTTCTTCATTGTCACTGACTTCCTGCACTCCCTCTAGCACATTCTCATTTGTCCTTTCTTCGCTAACCCCTTCTAGTGATTCCTGACTACCATATAGTCATTTTACGTCTTCTGTTAACGGCAGATTTTGGGGTCTTTTTGTGCAATTATTACCCATTTTGTTCTACCCTTTTGATCGTTACGTAACTTCTCTTATTTTTAACGTGGTACTACGGATTTTGTTATAGTTTGTTCAGAATGACTGCCTACTTATTCTGTTTCTCCTGATCTATGACAAGACAGTAATCTTTTCTGTCCCTGACTTGTAAGAAAAATACAGTCCTGACAAAAGCAATACAAATCTAGTCCCTGATCTAAAACAGAAAACAGGAAAAAGTAGATTCACCTTACCTGAGCCTACGTGATTGATCACCTGATTTGCGGAGACCCGTCCTTCAGTCGCAGATCAGAAAGTGGCTGGCCTCTTTTGAAAGACAATTCAGTCGGAAGGCTTTTCAAATAAGAAGAACCGATTTGGTTTCTTCCCCGTATGGTTTCAACCATCTGGCCCGTCTGATCCGAGGTGAAGAGAGGGTTCCGGTCCGAAGGATCAATCTGTCAAAGGGAAAAACTTCAAAGACCAGTTCACGTAAGGTTCAAGCAAGGCACCCTTTATTAACTTGCAACAAGGAGACAAAGCATGCTGGCAGAATGGTTTGTCTGAACATTAATAATTAGTATGGCATTTTTATACAGTTCTTTCCATGTCACACAGAAATGTTACTTCTATTGCTGACGTAGTTAGACACAGCTTTCTATATTGTTCTACAGAAAATGTTACTAGACTAATTGCTGACTAGTTGAGAATAACTGCTGATTTACAAACCATTTGAGAAAAACAACCTGGCCTTGGGGCTTATTTTAGCCCATCACAAACTTTCAATTCTTCAATTGTGCAGTTCTAATATATGTGTTACATTTTGCCTAGATTCAAGGTACATTTCTAGCTTAGGTACAAGCAATGCTGACTACGGTTTATACTTTCAAGCATCCATTGTGTTCTTTATCAAAGCTTCTAGCAGCTGTGTACTTTCTCATGGCATAAGCAGAAAATCAATAACTCTTTGTTAAGTCTCATGACACTAGTAGAAATGAAACACTTATTATTATTTTCATGACCTTAGCAGAAATCAAATGCTCCCTGTTAAGTTTCTAATAGCTGTGCAGATTCATGCAGTGTGAACAGAATAAGTGTATTAACCCTTTCAAACCTCGAATGCACTAAGCATGCAAATTACTAATACATATTTTTCTAACAGTACTCATCATAACTTTCTATCTGTGTTGTCCATTTTCATTTATCCTTGACTCCCCTCCCTCCATCCGCCAGCCTTTGAAGCTTTGAAGTCTCTTTGGTGGAATGGATAATGCACTTATTTCTTATGGTAATCTTCACGTCTTATGGTAATCTTTAAGATATTGCAAATATGGCTTCATTAAGGTTTCTTTATATATATATATATATATATATATATATATATATATGTGTGTGTGTGTGTGTGTGTATATAGATATATGTAGATATATATATATATATATATATATATATATATATATATATATATATATATATATATATATATATATATATATATATATATATATATATATATATATATATATAGATATATATATATATATATATAGATATATATATATATATATATATATATATATATATAGATAGATATATAATCTGCAGACTCAAATCTGAGGTAATTGGGAGATGGGCATTATGGGTAGAGGTGAAACTCGAGTTTTTGGTCAGCGCGAACTGCAGTAACAGCCGAGTCAGTACAGAGGGTCGGAACCAAACCCACATATCAAGGATAAATGCAAATGGACAACAAAAATGGAATGTTATTGTGAGTACATAACTTCTTTTTTACTGGGTAGTGCACTGATAAACACTTACCAGGTTCATGATGAGCCTAAATGAAATTCAAAACATTTCATAAACAAAAAAGACAGATATGAAAGCAATAACACAAGTAGTTTAGATTAAACTGTATACGTACATTCTAGTAAACAGAATGTAATGGTACAATATTTACATTAGTTTGTAAACTGCGCAAACCTCCAGTAGTTCTTTGAGAGCAGCAGAGAGGTGGAATGGACAGAGGGATAATGTGTTATAATATTTATTTAGTTTTTGTTGCCTAGGTTAGTCCCAGTAGGATAGTGATCTTCCTGCTGTTATGTGGTATGGGTGCTTTATGCTGAACGTCAGCACCTATGGGAATAGACATTTGTAAGACTGGCTGCCATAATATAACATTGAGGGTTGTCACAGACTGCCTTGTAAGTGAAGTCTAACAGCTATTCTGCCCTTGTACTGTAAGCAAAAAGCAAGCAGTGTGATAGAGCAAAAGAGATATATATTGCAGTGTCAGTCATGTTCTATACAGAGTGCAGTATGGCTATAACTGTGCAATTCATTGCTCTGGACCTACACCTTTTGCTGGGGGAGGGTGCAGTAGACCTTGGTTCTAAGGGACTTTTCCATTTCTGCAGCTGTGGTAATGGTTTCTGTAGTAAGGTTGCCAATAAATGTATTTGTATACGCAACCTCACAAACAAGCAGCCAAAGCAGTGAGCCATGTTGCCTCCCTCTACCCAGCATAGTGAGTGGTATGTGTGTAAGCAGTGAGGTAATTAAGTGTACTAGAGTAACTGTTCAGTCAACCCAATGTCATATTCATGGGAAACTTCAACTGCACCACTATAAACTGAGAATCCTGCACAACCCCAAACTCACAGGCCCAAATATTCCAGCTAGTCCATGTGCCCCCTAGGGATGCAAAGATACTCGACCTAGCCCTTATGAACATGTGTGAAGGTTGCAACTCCCCCAACACACACACACACACACACACACACACACACACACACACACACACACACACACACACACACACCCACACACACAGTGTAACATCCTCACAGATCAGGTCAGACCAAAAAGCTGTCGTCTTTGAAATAAAACCTGAGACACTTGCCAGATCTGGAACTTCTAGGAATTATTCCAAGGCTAATGACCTACAATTAAGTGACATTATGGCAAAATGTAATGAAGTTAAAATAGTCTCCTAGCCTAAGGACAGTCACAAGGCATTCTTTAGCTAGGTCAACAACCATAAACGTGTACACAACCCCAAAGCCCCTTCTTCCTATACGTGGGTGTTTCTTGAAAGCCTTTGGGTTCAGCCCTTCAACGTCGTGTTTGGTCTCTCTTCCCAACCCTTTATTCAACCTCATTACTCAAAAACCTTGGAAGGAGCTTGATATGGCAGAGCCCATTCCTAAAAAGACAGATAGAATTTTAGCTGCCCACAAAGAGAGGAAGTCCTGGGCTAAGGGCCCCCTGTAGATGCCATGGTTATAGCAACAGCTACAAAATAGAGCTATCCGAGGAAAGTTCCACCGTTCATTCCCCTAACAGGGAATCTAGGGCTTTGGACAGATTGGGGAAATGGACATATGCTTCAGCCACTTTCTCTACCTGGGCACTGAATTAAATGGCTCATTTGATACACTTCCAGAGAGATTTGATTAAAGAACTTTAAAATTATGTGGCTAGCAACTCACCAGTGGATGTCGAAAAAAGTTTGTAGTCCCAGTATCTATCCTGCAGTCCACTACAAATGTATCCATTAGACTGCTTTGCAGCAGATGGTGGAGCCCATGCAGCTGGTACTGGCATTACAATGCGTTGTCATGCCTGGATGCAGCTTTCTGATTTTGCAGAAAGCTTCAGAACATCTTTCATCAATGCCCCACATGACAGTTCCATTTTGTTAGCACTGAAGGTCAAGGACACAATTGCCAGAAGTGAACAGGATGGTGAGACCTTGTCTGCCATTGGAATCTGTTTTTCAACCCCTCAGAGAGCCTTCTTCAGGAATCAAAAGGGGAAGGAAAATGTGGTTCAAAAAAATCTTAAGGCTTTTACCAGGACATTTATGGGGATTGGCCTCCCAGAGGCAGAAGTGGAGGCAATTCCATGGGACATCGCCTCAGGGGCAGAGGCTGTCTGCAGAATCAAGGTTTCCATGGTCCATTCACAGACATCCCTGAACACTTGTCCAGCTGCCACAGCCTGGAGGCAGTTGTGAGATGCTTCTCCTTACACCCTATAACCTGGCAGAACATAACTCAAGATTTGTAGGTGCTGAGGATCATTTCCAAAGGTTAGACAATACCTTTTTTAGAGACCCCCAAGAATAAAATGAAAAATGAAAGACTGTTATCATTCCACCCAATCAGATGGCATTGGCAGCAACAGAGCTTCAGAAATTGCTGGTCAAAGGAGTCATCCAGCCAGTCCCCCAAAACTAGTTAGAATCTGAAGTCTACTCAAGGTCCTTTTTAGTTCCAAGAAAGACGGGGGATTTAATACCAGTTTTGGATCTCAGCGAATTAAATCAATTTTTAAAAGGCAAAATTCCATATGGTCATGATATAGTCCATTTTCCCACACACAGAAAGGGCAATTTGATGTGCTGTATAGATCTCCAGGATGCATACTATCATATAAAGATCCAGAGGCAATTCAGGAGATTTCTCAGTTTCTGACTGGGAACCAGTCACTTCCAATTCAGAGCGATGCCTTTTGATCTCCCCATAGCCCCCTGGGTGTTCACCAAGATAATGTCAGTGATGATAGCATTTCTCTTGCTTCAAAAGATTCAGGTATTCCTGTATCTGGATTCATAGGTTCATAGGTTGGTACTAGGCTATCAGCCCTAGGGCCTATACAAGCCTAGCCATAACAATTCCCTGGCTATTTCTTCCCACACTATTTACTTCCCTGGACCCCTGTCTAGCAGGGCGACTGACGTGATCCCCAGGGTGAATTTCCTTTTTCTCATCCAGTCGTCAAGGTTCCTTTTGAAGAGGGCCAAAGAGGCACTCTGCTTGACATGTATGGGCAATTTATTCCAGAGTCTAAATAAACACCCCATTGCAGGTCTTGAACCCAGGACCCTGTACACTATAGTCACAGCAGTTAACCACTAAGCCTCCTGAGCCTAGTAACCTCTTATGGGGATGATTGGCTTTTAACTGCTACCTTCAGGGATGTACTTGTAACACAACAGTCATTCTAGCTAGAACTATCATTCACCCAGGGTATTTCCATCAACACAAAGAAGAAATTGCAGCTTACTCAGTCCATAAAATTCACAGGCTTCCAAATAGACACTGTACTTTAAATAGGAAAGCTATCCTCAACAGGGATCAAATCAATCAGATATGTTGCTCTACAGAAGGTTCCATTAGCCATATACCACATGAGAGTTCTACAATAGACATTAGCTGTACTGTGGTCCCAATGAATTAATCCCCTTCACCACAAACTTCGACCCATGCAGGTCTGTAAGAACCATAACCAGTGGTGGAGCTCCTGTGACTTAGTCACTCAGGGCAGACATTTCTCTTCTATGGTATCTAAAGCCACAGTGACCATGGATGCCTCCCTTCTGGGATGGGGAGGGGCATTTTGAAGGGAGAACAGTCCAAGGAATGTGGTCCCTGTTAGATGCCAACTTTCACATCAACATCTTGGAGTTAAGAGTGGTCCTCCTTACATTACAGGTACTTCAAGACCATCTTCCCAAGGATGTGATTGCCATATATTCAGACATGTTATAGGATCATAGGAGGTTACTAGGCTAATGGCCTTGGGGCCTTTACAAGCCTAGCCCAGAGTTTATCCCTAAAAAAGAAACCTCAGACAGCACTTGACACCACTGTCATGAAGGGACACAGGTGGAACCCCTGGGACATATTTGAGGTTTCCCAGCCACTCATCAAGGTTCCGCTTGAAGAGGGTCAGTGAGGTACTCTGTTTGACATGTATGGGAAGTCTATTCCAGAGATGGGGCAGCCTCTGGGAGACAAACCTGTCTCTCCAGCAGGTTTTGTTGATGTCACATATTACATTTAGGCCTTTTGAGTGAGTAGTGTGCAAGGAGTTAGACTTACAGATGTGGAGCATTTCTAGTAGGGCAGAGTCCAATATTGCCTTGTAGGAGAGACACAGATCACCTCTGAGCAGTTTGTACGATACTGAGTAAAGTGATAGTGATTTGAGCCCGTCCGCATAGGACAGGTGTTGGAGGCCATGGATTCTCTTTGTGAGATATTTCTGTGGCCTTTCCAGTTGGTGCAGGTGTTTGGAGAGATACATACCAAACGGGGCGTTATACTCAATTCTTGGCCTAATAAGGAAGGAGTACAGAGAGGTAATAACCTCCTTTTTTTCTGGATGCAATCCCTTTATGAGATGAACCAATTAAAAGGCTTTTCTGACCACTGCCGCTACATGATGGTCGAATGTGAGATTGTTGTCAATCTGAGTACGCAGGTCTCTCACCACAGGTTGTATGCTTAGGGGGTTGCCGTTTATGTGGTAATCAGTAGGGATCATGTTTTTGTCAAATGGTATAATACATTTTTTTGCATTTAACTTAAGGCCATGACTTTTGCACCAGTCATTTGTTGCTGTGAGACCCTCCTGAATTATGTTAACATCATTCGGGGAGTCAGTGACAGCACCCAACTTACAGTCATCCGCAAACTTGGTCAGCCACAGGCCTTTTGTCTTTGTCTGGACCTCTGAGAGTAGCTGCCAAACAGTAGGGGTCCCAGGACAGATCCCTGGGGAATACCACTAGTGACAGGCCTGCTGTCGGAGGTGGAGGCACCTGTTTTGACCTTGTGGGTCCTGTCGGTGAGCCAGTTGCCCACCCACCTGATGAGATAGGGATTTATGCCAAGTTGTGTTAGCTTTTCAATGATGCCCAAGTGGGGAGATTGTGTCAAAGGTCTTGTTCAAGTCAAGGTAAGCTGTATGTACTGACTTTCCCTCATCATGGGCCTTGGTGCCAGTCTCAAAGAAGTCAACCAAGTTCAACAGGCAAGATCTGTCCTTGGACAAATCCAAACTGGGTGGGGTCAAGTGCTTGGAGATTGCCTATGTCCTTGTTTATGAGATCCATAATAATATGCTCTATGGCTTTACAGATCAGACTTGTCAAGGTAATGGGGCGATAATTTCCAGGGTCAGTAGCGGCACCACCTGTGTGCAAAGGGATGATAATGGCAGTTCTCCACTCTGCTGGAATGAAGCCTGTACTTAGGCTGTAGTTGAATAGGGTGCTCAATGGCGAAGCTAGTTCTTGCTGAAGATGGTGCAGAATACAGCCTGGGATACTATCAGGTCCATGGAAACTGTGTTCTTTGCCTTGGATAGGGCCTTTAACATTTGATCTATGGCGATATGAGATACAGGATAAGTATCGGGGATGACGAATGGCCCTTTGGGGGGATAGGGGGTGAATTTTGCACTGAACTTATCTCTAGCAGGTTGGCCAAGTCAACAGGATCAGTGTAAGTGGTACCGTTAAGTACTATTTCAGAACAAACCTGGGTTTTGCCATGGAGGTTCCTGATGTAACTGAAGAAGGCTTTGTGGTTTCCTTTTGTTTCGGAGGCTAGTTTCAATTCATAATTGGCTTTGGAGGTTTTCACTAGTGATCTAATTTGCTTGTAGAGGTTGAGGAGGGAGTTTTCCAATTTGGAAATTGTTCCTTCCTTTTTTACCCTTGGACAACAGTTTCTTCCTTTTGTTGTAAAGCCTGTTGATAGAGGATTTCCAAAAAACAGGTTTGTGTTTTCTTGAGGAGCAGATTTTAGTTATTTTGGGTATGGCTGAGTCCATGCAGTTGTACAGGTGCTTGTATACTGCATTGGTGTACTGTTCAGCATAATTGTCTGTATCCTCTGAGGGGGGCAGTGGTGTGAAGCTACTGTTACCCTCCTTAGGAGGTTGTAGTCAGCTTTTGAGAGATTTTTTAGTCTGGTTATGGCTGGGGGGGGGGGGGTAGAAGCTTCAAATGAGACAGACCGATGATCTGATGAAGAACATACTGTGTCTGTAGTTTATTACATCAACAAACAAGGTGGAACCAGATCTTACCCTCTTTGCTGAGAAACTATGAGAGTCAGCAATGGGCGATGTCTTTGAACTGCTTTATAATAGCAATACATATATGTGTGACTTCTAGCATCCTAGTGGACAAGCTGAGCAGAACGATAATACTGTTTCCTGAGTGGTCTCTCAGTGTATCAGTGGCAACAGAAATCCTCAGCCACTAGGGCCAACTTTGCTGTGACCTCTTTGCATCTCACATAAACAACAAATGCAGGAGTTAGTCACCCATCATGGGTGCTGGATCACTTCCTGGATCTCCTCACACACTCCTCAGGGATGCCTCTACTGGACCTACAGACCCACAGAGCCTAAAACTAACTGCAGTTCTAACAATCGCCAGAGATGCCAGGCTTTCCCCTGTAGCATGAATCATTTTGTCCTCTCAAAGGAATTCTCCAAAATAGACTTACAGGAGTAAATGGAAATGCTTTTCCATCTGGGCGTTCGACAATGGTCTAGACCCTTGTTCAGCACCCCCCTCCAAAGATCCTTGAACTTCTTTCAGAACTTTTCATGTCTCGGTCTAGTTATTTGACAGTTAAAGTACAACTGGCAGCCATCTCAAACTTTCACATAGGATTCAACAACATCTCCATTGCTTCTTTCAAAATCTCTAAACCCTTTTTAAAAGGTACTCTTTTACTGTGACCTCCTTTTCATGATCCAATCCCTCCCTGGGCATCACCATTGTGTTACAGTCCTTAGCTCAAAAGCCCTTTGAACCTGTAGCATCCATAGATATGAAGTTTCTGTTCTGGAATCTATATTTTTTGGTTGCCATCACCTCTGCCAAACAAGTGTCAGAACTTCAGGTGTTTTCCTTCAAGGCTTCCTTCTTGGTCTTTCATAAAGTCAATGTGTCATTGTGAACAAACCCTTCCTTTCTTTCAAAAATGGCTTCCAAATCAAATGTAAATAAAAATTTGATTTACCAGTTTTCCACGCCAGTTTCTCAAATAAAGGGGAACATGTATTACATACATTAGATGTGCACAGTCAACTCAGATTTTACCTACATCGTACCAAGACTTTCAGAAAGTCTGATGAACTGTTCATATCGTTCTCCAACAAAAAGTTGGATCAGGCATTTCCAAAGTTACACTTTTGAAATGGTTAGCTAATTGTATTCCTTTTGTCTGTAATTAAATAGGTATGCCTCTACAATCAAAGCCTAAAACACATTCTGCAAGAGCTATGGCGACCTCTACACCCTTTGCTAAACAAGTTCCTATAAATAACATTTGTGCAGCAGCAAATTGGTCATTAGCGCATACCTTTTTATCTCTTTGTAAGTTGATATGCTGTCCAGAATGCACACATCTTTTGGCTTTGCCATTCTCAGGAATATCCTTCCTTGAGACCACCCAGGTACCCATTGGGTAGCTTGGGAATCTGTCCCACACGTTGAATCAGATGAAAAAAGGCAACATCAGATATAAAAGTTATGTACTCACCATAACGATAGATCTGAGTTGTCTTTTTTTCATCTGGTTCAACTCCCCTTCTGCCTTCCCCCTACCAAATTGTCATTCTGCTTTTAGGGAAATAGCGAGATCTCCTCTGGACCCTGTGTCATCCTTTATACCTCTTACACTTTTTAGTATTTGCTCTTTTTCTCATTGTCTTATTAGGTAAATGGATATATATTTTTTTCATATTTTCGCATGATGACTTTTTATGGTCAGTCAGCAAACCCATCTGAGGTTATTCAAGCAGGAGAGGGAATTGTGGATAGGAGAAGAATCGGACCTCTCACATCCAAAGCTTAATTTCAAGTCTTGCAGATCTGATGTATTTTCTATCTGATTCAATATATGGGTTATTTGATCTAACTGCATCCAACCTTGGCCATTTCTTCCAAGCTCTTAGTTCCTGCCATTATCCTCTATCCTGTTAAGGAAAAAAAAGTCTTTATAATTGTATTCTAGAAGTTGAGCATTTGGACTTTTCTAGTTTTCGGTTAAGATAATGTACTAGACCTTGTCTTTTTTGTGTGTTGATTGTCTTTTGTTCCTTTCGAGGAGGTCTAACAAGGCCTCTGGTTTTAAAATAAATATAGTGCCTGTGGGCACAGGATTCCTCCATGAGACTGATATGATCTGTGTGTTTACTGCTTGGGAGCAGACCATTTAAAATATTAAATGCAAGCACGGTGCTTCCTTTAGGGCCAGGGTTCTGGTGGATCAAAGAAACAAACTTGTTTCAAAGGGTCTTCTCCCTGCCCAAGTAAGAGAATTGACTCCTCTTGCTTCTTCTTCAACCTTTCCTTCCTCAAAGAAAGTAGACAAGTTTAAGTCTACCAAAGAAAAAGACAGAGAGAAACAAGAGTAAGGAAAAAGAAAAGGAAAAGAGGAAAAGAAGATTAACTGAAAAAGAGATCTGTGGATCTGACTTTCCAGTTAGGGTCATCCCCAAAGAAACCAAAACTGTTGGATCTGACACCAGGTTAGAAGGGTTGGATCCAAAAATCTTCTCCGGCATGCTACGTCAAGTTCCAAGATAGATATTGGCCTTCCAGGCCACCGTTGGTGGCATCTTCAGACAGGCCCTTTCAGTAATTGAGAAGCCTTTATTTAGCCGATGTTGATAGGATGTTGAGGAAATTTCTTTGGACTCAGATTTAGACAAGGATCCTCCTGGCATCCCCTCCTGTGGGGTCATTGGGTTTGGCTCAATCAGTTCCTCTTTTGGTTACTCCTTCCATGGCCTGACCTTCAGACCCAGGTTCTACAATTCCAAGTAGTACCCATGAGAGAATCTTGTTAGAGCTGAGAGTGACTTCTAGTTTGACTCCAGCAGCTTCTCTTACCCTTTCAACTCCAGCAGGGTCAAATTGAGAATTGTCTTGGAGCCAAGGCACGGGAGCCAGGGTATGAGGTTTTCTGAGCCATCTCTTCCTCTTTGTCTTTCAGACTTGAATAGCTCAGCTGTGATGTTGACTGAGTCAGATTGGAGTTGGGAATGTCCCTTTCTTAGGATATTCAGGTCCTGGAAGACTGTCTTTAGTACTGCTCTAGACTTCAGCATTCATGCTTTTGAAAGGCCGCTCTCCAGGTCTAAAGAGGAGGTTCCTCACATCAACTCCCTCTGGATTATGCAGTTTCAACCAAACATCTATCTGTTAGCTAAGTTAAGTTAGTCTTGGGGGTCCTTGCCTGGCTAGTTCCCATTCTGATTCCGAAAATTCTCAGGAACAACACTAGAAATGTTTACAAAAGTAAGTGAACAAGATTTTTTGTTTGGGCCTCTCTTAGGGGCTTAGACCTTTATTCATTATCTCTTCCTTCTATTTTTAGATTTTTTGTGGGTTTATTCCAGGAAGGTGCCAGTTCCTTTTGCACCTTTAAAACAGTCTAAGGCTTTCTTAAAGGGAACTTTTCTTATTAGACCCCCTAAAAAAGATTTAATCCCTCATTGAGATATTATCTTGATGCTTCAAGCTCTAACCAGACCACCCTTCAAACCAGCAGCATCAGCAGATTTGAAGTTTTTGTCTTGGAAAAACTGTCTTTCTAGTGGCTCTCACTTCTGCCAGGAGAATTTTAGAAATTCACGCCTTATCTTATAGACCTCCCTAATTAATCTTTCGCAAGGATAGTGTATCCCTTTGGACTAACCCCAATTTTCTTCCCAAAGTGGTCTTTGAAATTTGTCTTAATCTCAATTAACATTTCCAATTTTTTTCTACCAAAGGTGAATATATCTTACATTTGATGGACATACACCATCAATTAAGATTTTATCTAAATCGTTATCAGTGAGTTCGGGAAAACAGATCAACTTTTTATTTCCTTCTCAAATGCTAACTTGTGACAAGGTGTATCTAAATTGTACCAAACGATTCAGGAAAAAGATCAACTTTTTATTTCCTTCTCAAAGGCTAACTTGTCACAAAGTGTCTCTAAAGTCACACTTTCCAGTTTGCTCTCTAATTGCATTACTTTTGTCTGTAAAGAGAAAGGATTAGCCCTTCTACACAGACCCAAGGCTCAACCAGAACAGTCACAACCTCCATTGCCTTTTTTACTAGAGTTCTCATAGATCACATATGTGCTGCAACTATTTGGTCTACCATTCATACTTTCATATCTTACTGTAAGCTGAACATATACAGTCTAGGTCCCGTGCATCTGTTGGCTCCACCATTCTTTGCAATATCCTTCCATGAAACTACCTCAGAGTTCTGGTAGCTGGGGAATCTGTCCCATACCTTGAGTTGGATGAGTTGGATGGAAAAAGCAACATTGGATACAATATTTATGTACCTACCATAATGCTTAGTCCGTGTTGTCTTTCTTCTTCTGGCTCAACCTCCCGCTCTCCATCTCCCTTGCCAAAATTGTCACTAATGGCTCTCGATTGAATGATTTGACTTGTCCAGACACTTGTCATATTTTCAGCCTCTGAGCTGACTTCTCTCCTTTGTCACTATTGGTATGATATAAAATTTGTTCCTTTGATTCTGTTAACATGAATATTTGATACAAATGGATAAACTCAATCTGAGGTATTGCAGAGGATAAGAGGGAAGCATGTCTAGGGGAGGACCCTGAGCTCTAGATCCAAGAGCTTGGAAGAATGATGCTGAGGTCAGATAACACGTACATTGAGCCAAATGGAGAAAGACAACAGTAATCTAGCATTATGGTAAGTACATAACTTTCTTTTATATTACTGTTTTATTTGTTGTGTTTTCATTGATTTTTTTTCTGTTTTAGTTTTGCTTGAATGAAGTTAATACATTTTTCTTCTTCTGGCAGTTTTCATGTAACATGTTTTCACTCCTATAATAGATGACAAACGTCAAATAGTTCTTCCTTTGGTGAAATCATTCTGTGAAAAATCATTCAAGACAGATGAATCTGTTCTTATATCGTTATCACTGCACCTAGGCAAAGTCTGCCATGGGCTTTCAGGTAAGATTCATAGTCACATAACAAACATCATATTCTAGTCCTAATGCCTTAGTGTTATCCACAGCAGTAAGATATTTTGTTGGTATTTGTTCCTAACTGCTTAGACTGGGACATTAAGCTGAATCTGGAGTAAAATAAAGGTTAAATGGCTCTAAATATTTCACTGAAGGCAGCATATCAAACTTAATTTCTCAGGTACCCCCCTTTTTTTGTTCTGTTTCGTTCCTGCTCTAACCATCAGCTGTTTTCCCCCAGCTGCCCCAGTGCTCCATCCCTCCAGGTCATGGGGTCAGGGATTGGATGAACCAAGAGTGGTACGGTCATCCTTGCTGGGGGATACAGTTTTTTGCTTAGGTCCTGCAGTCTCACTGCAGATGCCATTTGGTATCTATAGAGTTGGATTGCAGTCAGCTCTTGTGATGGACTTCCACAGTTCCAGATGTAGCTCTGCTTCCTCCTTGTAAACAAGCACAACCATGATATATGCAGTCTACATTGGCCTTCTGCTGCAGACAGTGTGCCCTGAGGAAATACTTCTTTCCCCTCCACTGAAGAGAAGAAAGCAGGTTGAGTCTCTTCATTACTATTCTCCCCCAAATTAGCTCCAGCAGGTAACACAGTTCTCTGGATCATACTCAAGGCTTTATCCTTGTAAGCCAAAAGAGCTGATGTAAGTTCTCTTTCCTGAGTGTTTCAGTTTACTTGTCTATGAAAAGTGCTGTCTTTACCTTGTCATTTTATTTTAAAGGTGTCTAGTTTTCTTTTCGTGGTTTCAAGCATTTTGTGTGTGTGTGTGTGTGTGTGTGTGTGTGTGTGTGTGTGTGTGTGTGTGTGTGTGTGTGTGTGTGTGTGTGTCTCTGTGTGTATGCATGTGTATTTATACTAGATGTAGATATATAGCTGGATTTCAGTTTTGGGATTTGTAAAAAGGGAGCTGCTTTGGTGGAAAGACCAGTTTTATATGACTCCAGGTCTCGTATTCTACCTTCCATCTCTAGCACAGCCTGTAACAACAGATATGTCAGACTTTACTTGAGGGCCTGTGTATGTGGGGGTAAGTGCAGAGGGTCTTTGAAATAAAAAAAAAAAAAAAAAAAAAAAACAGGCCAAAACATGTAAACATAAAAGAGATATTGGTAGCTGTTAAGCGGACTAAACTCTTTCAAGTCATCTGTGGTCTCCAACACTAGTACAAGTAATTACAGTCAACATCACAGTGATATGGTACTCAAACAAGGTTGCTGCGGATCATACCCCCTCTGCAGATTAGCCATGGTAGCCTGGGATTTAGCAATTCAGAGCAATCTCACTCTGTAGGCATCTTACATTCTGTTAGAGCAAAACATTGTGACAAACAAGCTGAGCCGGATCAGGACAAGCCATCAAAAAAGGAAATTACTGTTGCAGTATTCCAAGCAGATGGTGAAGGTTTCACCGCTGATGCCTGGCAAGAGTACCAAAGCCTAAATCTTCCCAGCAGCATACATCTGATACATCACCTCAGCTCACAAGTGTAGAAGTTTATAAATGGATGTAGGAGCAGAAATCCTCAGACTATCTTGCTACCAGCCCACATGCAGGTCTTGCACCTATCTGTCTGATCTTCTCATGGCCGTTTGTACTGTAAGCTTTCTCGGATTTGGATAACTTCTCCATTGGAGAACCTTCCTTCTTGTTTAAACTGTTTTGCTGTGATTTGTTAGATGTCAGCTAGGTTGGGTAAGTGTGAATGCTGTAGGCAAATACCATACAAAGACCTCCATACCCATCGTCATTTCTGCTTAGAAGCAGAACATGGCTAAATATCTTGTTCCATTTGGCAGTCCTTTGTTCCAAAGACACTGCCCTCCTGTTTGTCTTTTTGAGCGCATTCTTATAGACCCAACAATTGTAGCATTTGCCCCAGTTTAAGATGGCGGATCCCTCCATTTCTGACTTACTTCTGCACTTAGGCCTAGGCCTAGGCCTGAGACTCAGTCTTCCCAGTCTGATTGAAACATACCTGCAGAGGTTACAGAACCTGTGGTACATCTGACTGTACCTCAGACACCCTCCATCTTGACCCTACTGGGTGCCAGTATGGTGTTAGAGGACCGCATGTCTGAAGATACTGCTTCTGCAACTGAGAAGGGGGAGCCACTGATCATTATCTCAGAAGGACCAGAAGGCATCTTGCCAAATTTTAGTACAGGAAAAGATTCCTGGAAAACTTACTTAAGTACGCCAGGGGTTATAGCCTCCACTCTTGATTCAGGCAGACATCACCCCAAAGAAAAAGTGACAGAAGGCCAAATGTGTTTCTTCTCCTCCCCCTTTCTAGGGAGAAGGAGTGGATGGACTTTTCTCAAGGCCTGTTCAATGTCATTATGGCCATTAAACTGCCTTCATTTTCAGCTCCTCCACCCACTGTACAGAAAATTACGGTGGAATCTTCTGAGGAGGAGGAGAAAAAGGCCTCAGATTCTGATGATGATTCCTTAGCCTGCTTCTGTCAGACTGACTCTCCTAACCAGTCACCTTCTGATCATGAGGATTCTCTCTCTCTCCTGATTCCCTGTGAAAGATATATCCTTTAGAGAGACCATTTTAAATATGATTAAACATTTTTAGTGGGAGACTAAGCAAATCCCTGACATCCAAAAAGAGATACTACAGCCTTTTGGAAGTGGGCACTTCAGCACCTTCCCCTGCCCCCACCCCCACCCCCACCTCAGTCCTGAAGGCCTTTTTGGACACCTTCACATTCATGTTCACTGTTCCTGACTGTCTACCCCCAGCTCCCAAAAGGCCAGAGAGATTCTAAAGGGTTCCAGGTGACCTTAAGATGTCCTTACAGTCACTGCTGCAGTATTCTTAACTATATGGGATTCCCTGCTGGGGAACCCCGACGTCCGGCCAGTCTTCCAAAGACTTCTGAATTTAAAAGGTATGCCAAATGTCAACATACGCTCCCTGCATAACATAGGGCATGAAGGTGACATTCAGGCCTACCAAAACCAGAACTTCTTTGCCCCTCCCCCCATCTGAACGTATCTTTTGCACAGTTGTTCTGTTTCCTGCATCCATTTTGTGCCATTTGAATGCATTTATGCTCTCCAGTGACTTCCTACACCTGTTTGTTGTTGTGCAAGTTAAGTGCCCCATTGGGGATCTTGTTTTTTCTTGTTTTTTGTGTTCCTTGGGGTTAACGTCATCCACGAAGAGTAAATGCCACTGTGGGAGACAGATTCCCATAGAGACCGCCATGATAAATATCTTTTTTGTTTAGGTGCTTCTCATGACCATACATCTTGTTCTGTTTGCCAGAGATGCATCTGGAGCGTTTCTCCCCAGGCCTCCACTGAAAACTGGCCCGTTCCAAGTCGGACTTTCCCGGTAAACAAATGTTAAATAAATAAATAATAACTAAATAAATATTTTGCCAGTTGTTTGTTCCAAAAACCCTTTGCAGTAGACTTTCTTCCCTTTCCTTGTATCGTGATATTCAGCGTCTTAAGCTACTCGCTAAGGATACTATGGAAAGAATCTCTAGCCCTGAGGATCAGCTGCTATGGAAGAAGAAGTTGAAAAAGGTATGACCGAAACCTTCCACTGTGTACAGCCTCTGCCAGGTGTTTCTCTGGAGGTTGTTATGAACCCGGAGGCTCACCTGGCTATGTTGTTGGATTTCTGTGCCACAACCATTTTGGAGGCTGGTGAGAATTTGGCTGGCAGCATGTCTGAAGAGGTTTTGCAAGCATCCGTCTCGGACATTCAGAGGGGACCACAGTTGATTTTTTTCTGGGGGGGGCCTAGGGGAATTCCTCAGTTTTTAGTTTGGGAAGAAGTTCCTGCTACAGTTCTTGACTGTCGTCTTGGATCTGAGCCTTCTCAGGATGTTCCCTTAAAAAAGAAACAAAAAATTAAACATGTTACTCCTGTTTCTAGTGATCCACAAAGTGAGTGGCAGGCTTTTACTCAGGGGCTATTTTCTGCCTTAATGTCCTTAAAGCCTCCTCATGGGGTTTCATTTCCTGCTCCTTCTTGGTCCTCTACTCCTCTTAAAAGGTCTAGAGACCAGGATTTTTCTGAGGATGAGTCAGATTCTGCTGACGAATCCCTAACTTATTCTACTAAAATTTCTTCTCCTCAGTACTGTGGTAAGAAGAGGAGGAATCTATTAGTTCTGATATTCCTTTGGAGGAAATTTCCTTTGGGGGCACATTCACTTGGATGATGGATTTTTTTAATTATTGTACTCAGGTCTCTGATAGCTATAAGAGGTACTATGAGTTACTGCAGATGGAATCTCCTAAACCTACGGCTGTTCCTCTTCTCTTGGCTGCTTTACTGGATGCTTTCTCCAGTGCCACTCAGGTGCCTCATTCTCTTCCCTGCTCCCAAGAAGCAAGTTTTATAGGGCTGCTGAGGATTGTTCTTTTCTATATAAATGTCATTCTGCTGACCCCTTGGTAGTGCATGTAGCCTCTGATAAGTCATCGCAATTGCTTCCTTCGCCCAAGTTATTGCTTTCTGATAAGGACAGCAGAACTATGGACAGGCTGGTCAGAAAGATTTACACTTCTGCTACCCTAGCTTTTAAGGCTATTAATTATCAGACCCATATGTCCAGGTATGTGTTGGCTCTTCTTTCTCAGGCCTGTCAAGTTATTTCTGATTTTCCAGACTCTGAGGGTAAAACTTCTGTTCTTTCCTTGCTAGGGACTTCCTCTCAAGTTGTTCATCATTCTGTTAAATTTAGCTATGATGTGACAAATGCTTGTTCTAGGACAGCTGTGTTTGGCTCAGTTATGAGGCGGTATTCTTGGCTTAACTTCAACCTCTACCTGATGATGTTAAAGCTAAGTTGATGGATGCTCCTTATGGGAACTTAAACATGTGATGTGAAGTTGTTCTATCTCTCCGTTCATTCTTTACTGATGGGTTCGGAGCCGATCCCTCGGCTCCGAGTCGGCCAATTGCAAAGCTCGAGGTCTTCAAATAGCTCGAGGCTAAGTCCCTATCCCATGATGCACCTAGAGTTACCTCAGATCTAGTTTGCCGCTGCAACAGATTGGAGGTTCTGCATTAGCTCGGGCCAGTAAAACTTTTTTTTCATATATTCCTTGCTTATATTGATATTTAGATAGTTTTAGGTAGTTTTAGATAGTTTTATAAAGCTCTTTTAGCTTATTGGTGTGTTTACCTATATTGTATTCCCTTCCCTTAGTGTGCTTTAAATTTCTAGTTGGCCTCGTTTAAAGATTTTCTGATTACTAGAGTGTTTTTAGTCAGTCACCTTTTGTCACAACTTATACAAATTAGTTAGATAACTGTATAGTCAATTTAATATCTAGATAGTTATTTGTTGTGAATTAGCCTTAAATTTCTAAAGGGCTTTGGTTTGATAATTGCTGTTAAGGATTTTTGCAGTGGACAGTAATTTTCTGTTCGATATAATTATTGTTTAGAGTATATTTAAACACTTAGATAATGCTTAGTGTGTTTTTATGGCAGCTGTCCCTTTTTTCATTGTATAGTCTGCTTATCTTTAATATTGTGTGCTTTAGACAGACTTCTTTTTCTGTCACTTTAATATTTAGATTATTATTAATCTGTGTGTGTGTGACTTAGCCTGAATTTCTAAAGGGCTTTTGTTTGATAAT
The DNA here is from genome assembly GCF_019279795.1 of Protopterus annectens. Classification (NCBI taxonomy): domain Eukaryota; kingdom Metazoa; phylum Chordata; order Ceratodontiformes; family Protopteridae; genus Protopterus; species Protopterus annectens. Next base: position 937,831,674 of record NC_056737.1, read on the forward strand.
TACTTTTAAAGATTTTTTTTGTAGTTGACAGTAATTTTCTGTCTGATATGATAATGGCTGCCCAAGATAAGCATCCCAAGTCAGGCTATAAAAAGTGCCCTAAATGTTGCCAAAAGATGTCTGTAACTGACAGCCATGTCAATTGTGTGTACTGTCTAGAAGCCCTGCATTTACAGGATAGCTGTTCCATATGCCATTCCTTCTCCTCCAGAGTCCTACAGGAAAGAAAAAGGAAATTAATAGACAGAGGTTTGTTGAAACCCTCCTTCCAAGAAGCTTTGAGTAACAAGATGGATCCAGCAAGTCCTCAAAGTCTTCTAGACTTCTGAGACAAAAAAGTCAAAGAAAGCTTCGACTTCGGCTCCACAGACTTTGGAACTGACAGTCTTTTCTTTTCAGAGCCGGTCCCCAGTCTTGGAACCGGTATCCGAAATTCCTAAGAGTCCGTTATTACAATCGGTACCACCTTTGGCCTGTTCATCTTGGTCCTGTATTAGCCTTTCTGATCTGGATGTGGATCGTGTGATACAGAAGGTGTTACAGGCACTGGCCTTTGCAAAAATTTTATCGGCTCCACCCAAATGACTTTGGAGCCGAAGACTCTTACACCAGCTAAAACTGTTCCTCCTCCGAGCCATACTGGTCCTTCGGAGCCGGAGGAGTCGGACTTGTTGATTGTGGAACCCTCGGAGCCGACGCCTGCTCCAGTGTCTTCAGCTCCGATCACTCTGACATCCTCGGTGGCGATCGAGGACTGTAGGAGCAGACACTCACTGGAAAGGTCCGGGGAGGATAGTCAGACCGACTTGTCGGTTCCAACTCTGCCTCTAGGGGGCTTCAGCTCAGATGAGCTCAGCTCCTACCTCTGGCTTGGAGCCCACTGTCTCGGTGCCGGGGGTATCGATGGTTTCCTCGGATCCGTCGGTTCCCTCGCATCAGAGTAGAGGTGCTTTCGATGCCATGAGGAGAGTTATGTCTCCAAAGACATCCTCAACCTCAGGTCTGGCTTCCTCCTCCCCTAAAGCACCTGTATCTGCTTCTGCCTCACAGATCCTGGCCAAGCATGGAGACCCAGAGCCTCAGGAAACCCCATTGGGTGGTTCTTGCTCTTCCGAGACCTCACCAGAAGTTCCCACTGATGAGGTTCCCAGGAAGAGAGTTTATAAGAGGAAACATGTAGACTCCCCTCAGGAGTCTCTGACAACTGATACCGACTTGGATGAGTCAGAAGGGTCCCCATGGTCCCCCTCTGAAGATATCTCATTTGCTGAGATGCTTGAAATCCATAGGCAGAGGGGTGACTGGCAGTCCAAAAACCCTACTGAGGACGAATCAGTTCTCCTGAAGGCTTTCGGGTCTCAGCCCTCCACCTCTTGGGTGTCTCTGTCCTTCGATGAGCTTATGCAGCTGGTCTTACGAAGGGTATGGGAGTCTCTGGATACTATAGTGCCTGTCCCTAGGAGGCCTAATAAGTTTATAACTACCCCCTAGGATAAATCTTTCTTGTCAAAAAGGTGTGCCAGTTGATGCCATGATGGTGGCAGCAGCCACCAGAAAGGAAATGTCTGAAACTTCCTCGTCTAACCATCCTCCTAACAGAGACTCCAGGATCATGGATAGATATGGGAAACACATGTCTAGTTCAGCGACCTTTGCATTCCAGTCACTTAACTATTTAACCCATTTTACTAGACTACAAAGAGATCTCCTTAAAGAGCTGGGAGATGCTCTTCAGGGTACAGTAGCTGCAGGAGCTTCAGACAAAGTTGCCTCCCAGCTTGCTACCCTCAACTCCATAGTGGACTCGTCCATGTGTCTTATTTCATATGCAGCTGATGGAACGACGCCGCCCTCGTGGCAGAGGGGGTCTGCAAAACCAGGGCGACAGAGATCACTTCTTTGGGAAGCCCTATCAGCTCTGCTGAAAGGATGCACGACTGTCCTGCTGTGGAGGCAGTCGGGGGTCACTTATCTTTGTACCCACACGCCTGCTCAAAATAACAAAAGACAGCTGGGTACAAAGTATCATTTCCAGGGGATACTTCATCCCATTCACCACACCCCCTCCACAGACAAGAAAAATCCTGGACGTTCCACCCAGTTACAGGGAACAAGCAACAGTAGAGGTCCAAACGTTGCTAATAAAGAGTCATACAGCCAGTCCCAGCAGACCAAACAGGATCCGGAACTTACTCAAGATTTTTTTAGTTCCAAAAAAGACAGGTGATTAGTGACCCATATTGGACCGCAGCAGACTGAACAAATCTGTAAAGAAAGAGAAGTTCCGGATGGTCACACTAAAGTCGATACTTCCCTTCTTAGGGAAAGACAATTGGATGTGCGCAATAGATCTCTAGGATGCGTACTACTGCATTAAAATGGCCAGGCCATCCAGGGATCATCTGTGCTTCCGGCTTGTTGCCAATCATTACCAGTTTCTAGCCCTGCCCTTTGGCCTCACTGCAGCCCCCAGAGTGTTCACCAAATGCATGGCAGTAGTCACGGCTCACCTGAGGCGTTTAGGATTCCAGGTGTCTCCATACCTAGATGATTGGCTCCTTACCACCACCACCAGGCATCAACTCATTCAGGCCGGGGTGTCCACTCTGTCAGTCTGCAATCAGCTGGGCATTACAATAAACTCAGAAAACTCTGCCTTGTCGCCATCGCAACATCATCTTTATCAACTGGACACCACCACCACGCTAAGACTTCCAGTAGAAAGTCTTTCTTCTCCGTCAGCATGTCCACATTCTAATATCCAAAGACAAAGCACCAGCATCAGAAGTTCTGAAATTGCTAGGCATGATGGCAGCAGCAATTCTAGCCATACCACTGACTTGTATGCAGATGCGTATGCTACAATTGCTGTTGTTCACTCAATAGTCTTATCAAGAGCTCCCCATGACTCGCATGATAATGATCACAAATTCCTGCAAAAAGGATCTTCAGTGGTGGTTGTCCTCACTTCATGTTACAGTAGGATTCCCATTTGTGCTACCCCCTCCAGCAGCCACAGGGACCACGGACGCTTCCCTGATAGGGTGGGGGGGGGGCATTTTCAGGGAAAGACAACCCAAGGCACATGACTGATCAAGAGACACATCTGCATATCAATGTCCGAGAAATGAGAGCAGTACTTTTCACGTTGCAGTACTTCCAGGACTCTCTTCCTCTGGGTATGATTGCGATTCAGACGGACAACATGTCAGTAGTCTGGTATTTGAACAAACAAGGAGGAACCAGATATTACCCCCTTTGTCGTGAGGCCCTCAGAGTATGGCAGTGGGCTATTTCCACCCAGCACTTTCTGTTAGCAACGCACATCCCGGGGAAATCCAACGTGATAGCAGACAAGTTGAACAGAGCAATTTTGTTACCCCACGAGTAGTCCCTCAAGATGGAAATAGCGGACAGGATATTCCGCAGGTGGGGCCAGCCTTGCTGCGACCTTTTTGTCAGTCACATGAACACCAAATGCAGAAGCTACTTCGCCCTGATTCCCCCTCCGGGGCAAGCCCCAAGGGACACACTCGTTCATGATCTCCTCTGCACACTCCCACCAATCCCGTTGATACCCAAGGTATTACAGAAAGCCAAAGCCCTGGGAAGAACCATCATTCTAATAGCTCCCTATTGGCCTCGTCAGATTTGGTTCCCCTTCCTTCCACTTCATCTTTTGGAGGACCCCTGGATTCTGGACCCAGTTCCAGACCTTCTGACACACTCGGGGGAACTTCATCTCTCTTTGCAGTCCCTGAAGCCGACAGTTTGGCTGCTCCAATTCCCATCATAGCCAGGTTCCATAACCTTTCCAGTGAGATGAAGCAAATTCTCCTTTCCTCTCATAAATCCTCTATGAGGAAGCTGTACCTCAGCAAATGGAAAACATTTTCTATATGGGCCTCTAAAGACAATATTGATCCTTACCAAGCCCCTATGGCCTCTATTCTAGAATTCTTAACCATGATATTCAATAAAGGAATTGCAGCAGCAACAGTCTGTGTTCAACTTGCTACCATTTCTAACTTTCATCTGGGATTTGAAGGATTGAATATTATGTCACACAAATTATCCAAAGCCTTTCTCAGAGACCTTTCATATTAGACCACCTGTGAAATCTCCCTATTCTCCATGGAATCTCCCTATTCTCCATGGAATCTAAATGTTATGCTTTCCCGCATAATTCCTCCGCCATTTGAACCAGCTTCCTCATGTGACCTCAAATTTTTGTCATGGAAAACCATCTTTTTAGTGGCTATTACATCTGCCCCGCAGAGTGTCAGAGCTTCAAGCCTTATCCATCAAGCCTCCTTATTTCATATTCCATGCTGACAGAGTCTCAATTCGAACACACCCCTCTTTCTTACCCAAAGTCTGCACTGAAACTAATCTCAACCAAATTATTGATTTGCCAGTTTTCTTTCCCAACCATTCAAAAAATTTAGAGTACATGCTGCACAAACTTGATGTTCACAGACAGCTCAGATTTTATTTGGATAGAACAAAAGATTTCAGAAAATCAGACCAGCTTCTTGTTTCATTTTCAGACTCCAGGAAGGGTAGGCCAGTGGCTAAAACAACGCTGTCTAAATGGTTATCTGATTGTATCACCTTTGCTTATTCAGCTGCCAGTATGCCCTTACAGCATAAAATTAAGGCTCACTTAACCAGAGCTGTTGATACATCCTCTGCCTTTTCTGCCAGACTTCCTATTGATAACATTTTCGCAGCAGCCACTTGGTCAAAACCTCATATCTTTATCACTCATTACAAAGTTGACAAGGCCTCTAGGGACAGGGCCTCCTTTGGATCCACGGCTGAGAAATATACTCCCGTGAGCCACCCGAGGTTGATGGTGCTTGGGATGCTACCCAACAGTAAAGAATGAACGGCGAGGTAGAACAACTTCACATAAAGAGGTTATGTGAGTTGTTCATCTCACCTTCATTCTTACGTCCCTCCCTCTTACCCCCTCCTGGGCTTTTAGATAACCGAGATGCTGGATCCATCCTGGTTGCTCAGTCCTTCTATACCTTCTCTTGGGAGTGATAGAATGATATATGGTGGTATTATACGCAGCAAACAAGATCTGAGGTAACTCTAGGTGCATCATGGGATAGGGACTAGGCCTCGAGCTATTTGAAGACATTGAGCTTTGCAGTTGGCTGACTCAGAGCCGAGGGATCAGCACCGAACCCATCAGTAAAGAATGAAGGCGAGATGAACAACTCACATGGAACGTTATGGTAAGTACATAACTTTTTTTGTTTCTCCTATGCCTAAATTTTGGAGAAACTACCCTGCTAAGCCTGCCTTTGTTCATAGGCAATCCCATCCTTCTACTAAAGGTAAGAAGAGTGGCAAACGGACCTCTCCTGCTAAGGCTACTGAACCTCTACTGAATTTTTGGGGACTCTGAAGCATTCCTTTCTGGACAAACCAGGCGCAGTGTGACTATCCGTCCCTTTCCAGCCTCATTCCTCTTTCTCTTCACCTTTCTCTTTCTTTTCCGGTTTGGCTTTAGATCACTCAGGATTCTTGGGTTCTGTCAATCATTCGTCAAGAGTACTTCATGGTGTGGAAATCCTGACCTGCTTTTATGGACATTCCTCAGCCTCTTCAGGAACTTTTTACCTGAGATTCTTCAAAATTTCTTGTTTCACTGTACTATTCAAGGGGTGCCTGTGTCTCAAAGGGGGAAAGGGTTCTATTCCTGAGTGTTTCCAGTGCCCAGAAAAGAGGGCACTTGGTGACCTATTGTAGACCTCTCTCATCTCATCTAAACACTTTTCTAAAGGTACCTTCCTATCAGATGTTATCTTTTCAGATTCTGTTTCCTCTCTTGCTCCCTCAGGCCTATATGGTGTCTCTGGATCTCAAGGATGCTTATCTCCATATTCCGATCCAGGAAGTTTTTTGCGTTTTTCTGTTGCTTCCTGGTATTTTCAGTTCTTTGCTTTGCCCTTTGGCCTTTCTACTGCCCCAGGTCTGTTCAGCAAATGCCTTGCTTTTGTGATTGCCTTTTGCAGACTTCAAGGGATCCAAATATTTCCTTACTTGGATGACCTGTTGATTCAGGCGTCCTCTCCAGAGATCCTTCTGCAAAATTTTCATTTTGTCTTAGCCCTTCTTCAGGGCTGGGGTTTGCTATAAATTTCAAAAAGTCTTCTCTGACTCATTCTCATGATCATGTTTTTCTGGGCTGCAGGATTCAGGCAGTGCCAGTGCTTGCATCCCTACCCCCTCCAAAGGCCTTAACTCTCACTTCTTTCACACTCTTCTTCCTCTGGCTTCCATTACCGCCAGGGAGTTTCTGAGAGTTCTGGGTTTCATGGCATCTACCATTCCGATGCTTCCTCTGGCCAAACTTCATATGAGAAAGTTTCAGTGGTTTCTGAAGTCATTGTGGCTTCAACATGCTTATCCTCTAGAATTTTAGTTCCTCTTCTTCCTTATCTTAGTCAGGAACTTCTCTGGTGGATTCAGCAGTTGTCTCTGAATCCAGGGATTCATTTTCATCCCAGTCTTCCCCCTCAGGAATTGTTCACAGTTGCCTTAGACATGGGATGGGGAGCGACTTTTGCATCCCTAAAGGTACAGGGGGTGTGGTCGCCTTGTCAGCAGAAGGAGAACACCAGTGTCAGAGATGAGAGCCCTTCTGCTGGCTCTTCAGACCTTTCAGTCTCTCATTTCGCCAGGGCCTCTCATGGTTTTCACAGACAATACCATAGTGATGTGGTATATCAACAATCAGGGAGGAAAGAGATCTTATCTTTTTTGCTGGTAGGTACTTGTGGTATGGGATCTTGCTGTCAAGTGACTTTCCAGGCAGTTGTTATCACTTCCTGTCAGAACATTGTGGCAGAAACTGTGAGCATGTCCTTAACTCAGTCCCACGAATGAATGCTTCATAGGGATGTTTTTCTGGGCATCATCCACCAGTGGGGTACTCCTCAAGTGGATCTTTCTGCCTCCCCTCTGAACAGACAACTTTTGTTTTGTGCCAGGGTCCCAGGTCCTCTGGTATGAAAGGTGGATGCCCTGCCATTCTCTTCGAAGGGGATGTTTCTTTATGCCTTCTTTCCCTTCCTGTCATTCTGAAAGTCCTGTTCAAAATTCAACAGGATGCTCCCAAAATGTTGTTGGTGACTCCCTTTTCAGGTGTGACAGCACTGGTTCGCTCTTCTGCATCTAGCCACGAGCAGTCATCACAAGTTACCTCACAGGGTGGATCTAATCACACAAGACAAGGGATCACTTATCCATCCCCACTTGTCCACGCTTCAACTGACACTGTGGGTGATAGGATTTTGATTCCTCATAGGCACCTTTTTTCTGAGGATGTGCTGCAAGTCCTGTAGGAGGTCAGAAAACCTAAGACTAGGAAATCCTACTTATCCAAATGGAAGAGATTTTCAGTTTGGTGTCTCTCTAGTAACCTGGATCCACTTACTATGGATGCTGCTTTGGTTCTCTCTTATTTGTGTGAGTTGCTCAATGCTGGGTTGGCCTTCCATTAAGGCCCGCCTATCAGCTATCTCTGCTTGTCTGCCCTTTTCTCCTCCTTTAGCTGCTAGATTTCAGTTGAAACTATTTCTTAAAAGCATCCTTAATATTAGACCTTCCAGGCAACCTGTTCCTCCTACCTGGGTGGGATCTTAATTTTGTTTTGGAAAAATTGACTCAAGGCTCCTTTTGAGCCTGCTGCTTCAGCTTCCTTGCAACATTGTTCCTGCAAGACTGCTCTTTTGTTTGCACTTACTTCTGCCAGATGGGTGCCTGAGTTGCAGGCCCTATGGCTTGTCCTCCTTTTTTGATTTTCCCTGAGGACAGAGTGCCCTTGGCGTACTAACCCTTCTTTTATGCCAAAAGTGGTGAATGAGCTATTTCTTAATCAGTCTATTAGTCTGCCTACTTTTTTCCCGTCTGCCAGCTGACAGTGAGAGGGTGCTGCATACTTTGAAAATGCATAGACAACTTAGAGTTTATTTGGATATGACCAAGGCTATTAGAAGATTTGATCAGTTATTTCTTTTCTTCCTGGATTTTTGGGGCTTGCTGTATCCAAGCAAACTGTTTCTTCTTGCATTTCTAAGGCTATTTCCCTTTGTTACCCTTTTCATGGCAAGAGCCTTCCTTTTCCAATTAAGGCTCAATCTGATATTCTTAATCGTCGTTCATTCCTTACGTATGGGTATCGGTTCCAACCTCGGAACCGAGCCGACCATCTTCCAAGCTCGCTTCAGCTACAAACTCTCGAGCTAAACTCTTACCCAGAATTCCCGTCTCCCTGATACCTCAGATTTCATGTGCCGCATCGCCATTCGGTCGTGTCAAGCTGCTTCTCTTGAGCTAAGTATAGGTATTCGTTGTCAGACTAGTCTAATACTTTTCTGTCAGAAAAGTTTCTAATTTGTTGCCTCTTACCCTATCGCATTTAGCGACTATATTTTCTTGAGTTTCCTTCTCTTTACTCTGCACTTTTTACCGCAAGGTATTTTCTCCCTTACCATCGTTGGTAAACCCTTCTTTTCTTCATTACCTTCGGGTATTCTTTCGTACCATTGCTGGTACCCTTTCTTCTGTCTCCTTTTCTATCATGGCAGATAAAAAAGGTAGTTCAGGATTTAAAAGGTGTTCTGATTGTGGACACACATTACCTACATCAGATGTACACTCTTTGTGTTTTTATTGCTTGGGTGTGTCTCACTTATCTGTTGACCCGCCCTGTGGTATTTGTAAAAATGTTTCCAATAGAACTTTGATTGAAAGGAAAAATAAGTTGTTGCTGAAGGGACGTCTTAACTCATTAACTCAGGAGCAGCTCAGGAAAAGTTGCCTGCTTAATTCCACCATAGGAACAACAGTGCAGCCTGAGCTCATTTTCAGAAAATCCATTTGTAATACCATACAGAAAACAAATGTTAATAATTCTTTAACTATAAGAGCTAGACTAAAAATGTAAATGCAAAAGTTGTTCAGCAGACACTGACCTTTCCAACAGTGTAAATGTTGATAGTGTATATCAAAGTCATTATTAAATATTTGGCAAGGAATGCTGATATTGTGCATATTTGTTACCTTTTTGGAAAAACAAAGCATAATATCTTGGTCAATGTATCATGCAGACCCATACACTTGTAATGTAATTTGTTAGTATGAATGTCAGCTTTAAAATTATACCTTAACCATTACTGTGTGATGTCCCTTTCTTGAGATATTCACAGAAATATGATTATTATATTATTTTTCATAATTGATAAATAAACAAAGCATAATATCTCATCACCTATAACAGACAGAGCCTACATATCAGTGTAGAAGTTGTGCATCTGAATGTCAGCTTCAAAATGATGCATCATTTGTGTGATCACCATGCTCCCTTGCAAAGATATGGGCATAATAATGAAAAGTATTGTAAATGTATAATTTTCATAATCGTACAAGACTAAACAAACTGTGATATCAGTACATGTGTGGAGTGCACAGACACAGTTCTTTTACCATTTTATTTATTTTATTTATTTTACATTTGTTTACCGGGCTAGTCCAACTGGATACATGTCCATTTTCAGTGGAGGCCCGGGGAGAAAAGCTCCGCTACAATACTACTTAAGTAAAAATAAACAAAATGTACCAAATAACATACAAATTAATAATAGAAAAACAATGTACTTTAAGCCGATGGCAGGATGTAATAGTATTCGAGTACAGTAAGAGATTTAGCAAAGAAAGATAAAAGTAAAGAACTTAATTACTCTAATACAACTTCATTGGAAGTTGAAAAAAAATATTTATGTATGCCTTTATTACATATGGAATAACAGAAACAGTTATATAGAGGATAATTTAGAGTGTTAGATATAAGAAGAAAAAGAATGGGTGTAAAGAATCAAAAAAGGAGGTAAGAATGCTTAGTCAGGGTTATTGCAAGAGCAAAGCCAGTGGTTGGATAAGAAGAGTTTTAGTTTAGTTTTAAATATTGGGAGTGATGTTTGAGTTGTGAGGTCTTGAGGTAGTTGATTCCATATTTTACCAACTGAGTTGGAAAATGTGGAGTCACCTGCTGTGTTATTAGATAGAGAAGTATGAATCAATATTTTGTTAGAGGAGCGTAGGTTTTTTAGATTGTTATAGGGTTTTATGAGGATGGAGAGCATTGGAGTGTTGTCAGGGTGGTAAAGGGCTTTATGGGCAATTGTAAGTTGACTAAATTGTATTTGGTGGAGTAATTCTAGCCACCCTAATTTTTTTAGATTGAAGCAATGATGAGTCCTGTATGGAGAGGCTGTAGCAAATCTGGCAATGTTGTTATATGATGTAGCTAGTTTGTTAAGATTATGTTTTGAAAGATTAGTATAAATAGGGGAGGCATATAATAGGGTAGATATTAAGTGGGTTCTAGCTATTGTAATTTTAGCTTCTGGAGTAAGGAAAGATTTGATTCTATAGAGAGAACCTAGTTTTCTGTTAGTCAATTTTATTGTAGAGTTAATGTGAGTGTCAAATTTTAGTTGATTGTCAATTGTAATACCCAGGAGTTTGGTGGTTTGGTCTGGAGAGATAAGGGTACCATTGTTGGATGTGAGTGTGAAATTAATGGAGGGAGACAAGTGAGTGGGAGTAAAAATCAGGAGTTTGGTTTTCTTTGGGTTAAGGAGGAGACAATGATTAGAGAACCATTGCTCTATAGTAGTGAAGGTGTTTTGTGTGAGAGAATAAAGTTCCGACTGTGTTGGGGCTGAGGAAATGATGGTTGTATCATCTGCATATTGAATGCAAGTTGATAGGGGAGTGGCTAGGTGAAGGTCATTTATAAAAATAGAGAATAGTAGAGGGCCTAAGATAGAACCCTGAGGGACTCCTATAGAGGTGGGGAGGAGATCACAGAGATGGTTATGCCAGAGTACTGCCTGTTTTCGATTGTCCAGATAAGATGTGAACCAATTTAAGGCTAGATTGTCAAGAGAGAGGGACTTGAGACGATGGAGAAGAAGTTGGTGGTTGACCATGTCAAAGGCTTTAGACAGGTCAACGAAGAAGGCTGAGGAAGGAGTATTATTGTTGCGGTTTTTGTTAATAGAGTCGATAAAGGATAGTAAGGCTGTAGTAGTACTATGGAATGGGCGAAAAACATGTTGGCACTTAGCTAGGAGGTTGTGGCTTAGTAGGTGATTTAGTAACTGTTTGTGGATGCATTTCTCCATTATTTTTGCAAGTGGAGATAGTAATGCTATGGGGCGGAAGTTGGAGTATTCAGTAGAATCACCTCCTTTGAACAGTGGGATGATATATGAGATTTTCCATATAGATGGAATTGTACTTTCTTTTAAGGTCCTGTTAATCAGTATAGAGATGGGGTAAGCTATAGCTTTTGCACCAATTTGGAGGAATTCTGCTGGTAATTTGTCAGCAGAGGGGGTTGTAGGTTTTAATTTTTGAAGTAAGGATGATATATAAGTGGTGGGTATGGGTTTGAGGTGAAATGGAGGGGGAGTGGGGCTTTGAGTTAATAGTTTGGAAGTATCAGGGCTTTGTTGGTTAGCTAGCTTTAGGATGGCAGAGGTAAAGAAATTATTAAAGGCATTAGCTGTTTGTAATGGGCAGTCGGGGTTAGAATCAATTGGATTTGGAGTGGCAACTTTGCCAGGGGATAACAGTATGTTAATAGCGGTCCAAAATTTATGTGGTTGGTGCAGGGATGACTGTTGTAGCTGATTATAAAAGTTCTTTTTATCTTGTAGGATGGCTTTTTTTGTTAAATTTCTTTGTTGTCTGAAAGTGAGGTGGTCAGTTGTGCTTTTTGTGGTACGCCATTTAGCCCAGGCTTTGTTCCTATTAAGGATTAGCTTCCTAGTATTGTTTGAGAGCCATTGGGCTGTTTTTGATTTTATGCGTATAGAACGCATTGGAGCATGATGTTCAAGGATTGTCAGAAAGGTATGATTGAAGTAGCTAACAGCTTCGTCTATTGGGAGAGATTTAAGAGCTGACCAATTAACTTGCATAAGTTCATTTTGAAACAGAATGGGGTCAAAACATTTTTTTGCTACGGGATGATTTAACTTGGGTAGGGATAGTTAAACTTGTTTTATGCCTTATGATATATGTTAGGGAGTGGTCGCTGAGGTCATCTGGGAGAGTTCCTGTTGTATACTTTTGCCGTGGACTATTTATTAGTATCCAGTCAAGTATACTTTCTTTATTATTCAGTTTGTTTATTCTTGTTGGGGAGTTAATGATTTGAGAGAAGCCATGCAGGTTAATAAGGGTGGATGGATAAGTATGTTTACATAAATTCCAGTCAATATTAAAGTCTCCTAAAAGTATTGTTTCTTGAAGAAGATTTAGAGAAAGCCAGTTTAATAGGTCTTCTAAAATAGTGGGATTTTTCCTGGGGGAAGATAGGTACAGATAATGTTAACTGTTTTGTGAGGGTTGAGCTGAAGTTTGGAAATAATTATTTCAACATTAATGTCAGATGGAAGGGTATGATTTGTTTTACTTATTTGCAGTCCGGTTTTATAGAGAATTGCAACCCCACCACCTTTTTTGTTTAAGCGGTCTTGTCTGAGGATGTTATACCCTGGGGGGATGATTTCATTATCTTTTATTGTGGGTTTGAGCCAAGTTTCAGTTAGACATAGACAGAGAATATCAAACTGTTGGATATCTAGAAGGGCATGAATTTGTGGTATTTTATTGCAAATGCTACGTATATTTAATTGGGCAATTGAAAGTGATTTGGGGGGTTTGGTGGATGGTGTTGGTTTTATTTTGAATTGGTGGCAGTTAGAGGATGGTGGGGGTGAGTTAGGGCCAGGGTTGGGGTGAATGTCGCCATCTATTAATGAGGAGATTAATATAGGGTTGTAAAATTGAGGAGTTTTGCAGTAGTAGTTAAAATGTTTTTTTAGGCTATAACTAGGGTATTTAATATGAGAAAGTCGGTGATATTTAGCTTGAAGGTAGAAAGTTTTGTGGATGGTATTGAGATAGCCCATTGTTAGAGCAAGAGGAGCTGTTAGGGTTTGTTTGTGTGGAGTTGTTAGAGTTAAAGGAAGGGGTTGTTCATAGGAGGTTGAGAGATAGGTGGAGATGAGAGTAGTTAGGAGAGTTAGGAGTAGCAAAGGTTGATATTGATTAGACATGTTCAGAGAATCTGTAATTGAACTTGAGTGGGAGGGTTGAGGGCAAAGTGGTGAGGAGAGTGGGTAGGTGGAGGAGGGAGGGGATAGTTCTAGAAGGGGTAGAGGTAATTACAGGATTTAATTGGTTGTAGGAAGAAAGGGGTGGGACTATTGGGTATGAATGTAGAGGTGCTAGGGGCGGGTGGGATTTGGGGGCAGGGAGGGGAGCGGAGTGAGCCCGTAGGGCGAACGGAGCGGGAAAGAACAGAGGGAAGAGTCAGCAGCAGAAAAAGTATCAGCCACTGCTGCCGAGAGAGCTGTGTAAGCAGGTAAATTGTGAGAATGAGGAGGTACTTTAACTAAAGTATTGGAAATGTAATAGAGGGGCAAGTTATCAATGGTATTCTGCTCAGGGGTGAAGGAACCAGGATATGTTTGGAGAACTAAGCTCAAAAGATATCAAGTCAGCGATTTGGGAGGGGAGGCAAATAAACAACCAGATATAATGCCCTGTAGGTGTTAGGTGCTGCCACCTAGTGGAGGAATAGGAGTAGGCAGGCTGAAGAGGGGATAGAGGGGGTGGAGGTAGTAGGGCTCAGTTGATCAGAGGAGTGGAGTAAGGTGTTAGGGTCTACGGTAGGCTGCTGTTTCACTTACAAGGGAAGCTTTGGGAAAGTACAGTTGTTAAGTAGGTAGTTTTAAAAAACAGTAGTTAGTGTAGGCTACCTACATTCCCAAAGGTTACTCAAGGGCAGTCTTCAGTAGTACCTAAGTCCAACAATAACCAGTAGCTTCCAGAGAAGAGTCAGATGTATTGGCAGGAGTTATTCCTTAGGCTAGTGATGAAAGGGGGGATCTTCTGAAGACAATTTTCTGGTATGGAGCTGTAGAAAAGAGAGGAAAAGATAATCCAGGATTAGGTTAAATAGAAGGTTATGGTTACAAGTGGGTAACCATGTTGTAAGGAGTAACACTGTCTTCAAAATGAGGTATTACTTGGCACACTGACATGCTCCCTTGCAAAGTTATTTACCAAAATATGAAAAAAAATCCTCGGCTCCAACTTGGCCACCTTCTATAGCTCCAGAGCTGTTTACTGGCTTGAGGCTACCCCTTATCCCATGATGCCTAGCGCTAGCTACCCAGATCTCATTTGCCGCTTCAGCTGCGAGGTTCATGGTTACTGGCTCAGGATTGTATAACTTTATTAATCTGCTTCTTTTTGTCAGATTAGGGCTTTTTTGAGGGTAATTGTTGTTATATAGCGATAACTAGTAGTTTTAGCTGGTGTATTGTAGTTTTGTTTCCCTCCCTTAGAACTCGTTTAAATTAGAGAGTCCCCCCCCGTAGTAGTAGTAGTGTAGTTTAGTCTTTTGGTTAGGTAGCCGTTTGAGTTAGAGGCTCCCTAGTCTCATTTAAAAAAAAAAAAAAAAAACTATCTTATATTGCTTTTGTGGTAGTGTTCTGTTTTTACTTTTTAGTGTGCTGGCCTGTTGGCCGAAGTAATGTAGAGTTGTGATTTCCTCTTTTTGACAGGGTATGTCTAAAGAATCTAAAGTGTCGGGATTCAAGAAGTGTGACTCCTGCTGTCAGAAGATGTCTCTGACAGATGGGCACACTTCTTGCATCTATTGCCTAGGCGCAGTACACCTGCAGGACTCTTGTTCTATCTGCCATGCATTTAGCCCAAGAGTTCTGCAGGAGCGCAAGAATAAACTTATTTTGAGAGGCCTTCTCAAGCCTCAGGATTCGCCGGCCAAGGCTCAGCCAGTGAAATCCCCTAAACAGGCCAAATTGTCGGCTCCCAGCTCGGAGCCAGCATTGGCCCCGACCTTGCCTACTACCTCTTCGGTCCCGGCTGGAACCGAGGAGACTGCTTCCTCGTCGGCTCCACTAGTACCCTCTGAGCCGTCAAGGACCCAAAAAAGGCCGAGGTCCCCTTCGCTAGACTCCATTCATTTGGCTCCTTGGTCTCCCCTTTTGCAGAGTGACCGTAGTCATAGATCTTCACATTCTTTGTGGTCCTCTAGGCTCTCAGACCACGACGTGGAGAGAGTGGTCAGTAGGCTGCTGAAGTCGCGGGCACTGGCCAAAATGTTGTCCAGCCCTCCTCATCAGGTGTCAGCTCCATCCATTTCTATCGATGTTCCTCCTCCGACTCCATTGAGCTCGGAGCCGGAGTTTATTGGGGTTCGAGTCATGGAACCGTCGGCTCCGATTACGATTTCTCCTTCGGATCCGTCGTCTGCTCTGATCCCATTGATGGTGCCTTCTCAGAAAAGTAATAATTCCAGTTATCGAATCTGACCATCACTCTGGTTACAATAAGACCCATGAGTTTTCCTCAATGCAATATGTGCATATTATTAACAGATAATAAATTATTCTTGAAAACTGAATACATAGACAAAAAATTATAACAACCATCACTGAAACCTGAGCTACAGATAGCCTATACTTGTTACATCATATCTGCATTACGATCTTCAGCAGTCTGACCATGTATGCACAAGCACTTCCCTGGTACACAAATGAATTATTTCCCCTACCAACATCTTCATTAGTACATGTTGCACATGTCCCTGAATGAAACATTCACCCAAATGACCCCTTCAGGAAAATGTTCAGATATACACATTCACCAAAATTATATATATATATATATATATATATATATATATATATATCTATATGTATGTATATATATATATATATATATATATATATATATATATATATATGCGTGTTACCAATTTATATATGTGCAAGTACATTATGTACATACATGTATATCCATATACACACACATGCACAAATATATATATATATGCATATATACAGCAAAAACAAATTCGGGGGGTTTAGGAGGGTAGACAGTTGAAGAATGAGGGGGGGGGGTTGTTTGCAATGACTCCAAGCAGAGAAAAAAGCAACCTGGCTTGTGCATTCATCAAAGTGATAACAACTTGTACTTCTGTGAATAACAGTGACAGCAGCTGAGACTTTTCCCAGAAAAGTGATAATGACTCCCTGCTATATTGTAACTGCACGTATTGCTAATGTGATAATGACCTTCCTTTAATTACTGCAAAGGTATGCATGCTGAGACACAGGTGATAATTGCTACACATAACCTGTTGAGTAGGCATTCATTATATTACATTGTGCAGCTGTTATGTAACACAGACTCCGTATCATCAGTAAGGAGAAGACCTGAGTCATTCCGTCAAATAGTGTAACACTTGGATATTACTGAGCCCTTCCTCCCACCTAAATTCCACACATGACTGACAAAGCCAGGAGAAATGCACAAAAAATATGGTAGCTCCATGCTGTCAGTAGTCACCTAGTGATAACCTTTATCTCAGGCAGTATAATCACAAATAGAATAATACAAGCAGAAGTGATGTAACCCAATGTAATTTGCAGACTGGCTTTCTATATGTCCCCAGAAATCCTTCCAGTTGTTTGCATTCTGTATGCACAGGCACCAAAATTACACAAATTGGCTCAGCAGTCACTTCAACAGTGAGACCATGTATGCACAAGCACTTCCTGGAGACACAATGAATTATTTCCCCAAGCGACATCCTCATAATTATGTCCAGGTATACATGCACCCAAAATGAAACGTTTCCACAAACAGGCCTACAGTAACATTTCCTAGTACATATACCACCTGTTCTAAAAATGCAGCTTCTGGTTGGGGCACAGCATCATGACTGCCCTTTGGACCCTGAAAAGCAAAACCCTAACATGAACAAATGCAGTTTTACAAGTAAGTCTGTATGAAATCACATCTCTCTAGATACAGCTGTACAGCTGGCTGGTCCCTAGCTACAGAAATAGTTACTACATGACAGGTGAAGAGCTATGAAAATGATACATAGCCAAACACAATGCTTACATGAAGCAGTGAAGGAGATAGCAAAGCTTTAACTAGATGTAGTGGAAACTGACAAATGTAAAAACAGTAACAGTGCAACCAGACAGATAGCACACAGACTGTCTATGAAGCTGGCACCCTGGGCTCAACTTGCTGGGGGAAAGCAGGGTCAAGTGGCTGGAGGACTCCTATGTCAAAGGGAAGGTCAGGGCCTTTCATCCTGCCTTCAGCATAAGGTGAACACCATGAACAGAAGCATCAACAAAAGGCATGTAGTGTACCTCAGATGAGGAGAGCACTGGCAGATGTCCACAGGTGGACTGACAGATGTCCGCAGGTGGACCGGTGGACCCCAGACGAGAAGGAGACCACTAACAGATGTCTGCAAGTGGACTGATGGTGTACCCCAGATGAGAATGAGAGCACTGACATATGTCCACAGATGGACATACACTCAATATGAAAACAGGAAAGTCAACGTATGCCACAAAAGAGACAGGGAAGAAGGACGGGGGTAAGCTGACTCTAAAATCTCCATCTGCTCCACACTATAAAAAGTTCCCAAAACCCAGCCATCCAGGGGGAAGAGGCCAAAATAAAAAGAACTGCAAGAGATCCAGAAGACTCCTGAAAAAAAGTCCAATGGAAAACCTAGAAACACATGAATGTGGCAAACCGGTATATATTTTTTTCCAAAACAAATGGGAATGAACATTCACTTCAGTTATCTTCAGCAGTACCCTGGGTAGCAAGGGCAGTGGGGGGAAGACATAGAGGAGTCCTTTGTACTGGCTGTGGGTATGTTTTGCCTTGCAAAATCTGATGTTTGTACAAAAAATGTCCCACTTTGGGCATTTGAAAAGATCGCAACCCTATTTACAGAACGTTGGAGTTTGAAAATGATCGGTGACAGATTGCTCTTGATGCAGATAAATTTCCAGGACTAAACAAATGTATCAATATTAAATGTTTAACAATTTCTTATATTTGACCGTTTAATTCTAGGATGTTTAGTGTTTATGTCTTTTGCTAGAAATAAACATTATTGTTACTACTGTTTATTTGCAGGTTTTATTTAAGCTATGAATTGACTGATGTAATAGGTGTACTGAATGGTTGGTTAGACGTGTTGTGTGCGTAATTCTTTAAATGCATTGTGATATCCTTGCTGGAAAGCACTCACCAGTTATATTTACCTTTTTTATTGAAATTTAGCAGCTTACTTTTCACTGTGTTTGAAACATTCTGTTTCTTTAAGTTTACATATGTACTTTGATGGTGGAATAACTAAGACAATACTAAAGATATGCATAAACCAGCCACATTATCTTGGAGACTTAGAGGGCAGATGGTTTTTGATATCTTTGTCCAAACAATGAAACTTTTTCATTTAGACTTCTCTGCAGCTCAAAAGGATGTTTCCTGATGGGGTTGTGACTGTGACTCTAATTTACTGATGGTTTAATCCCAGCTTCATACATACTGACAGTGTCTGATAGCCCACATGCCCCACAACATTCCTTGCTCTAAAAATGAACACAGTCACATCCAAATCTTTTTTTTTTAATATGTTGGATCTTTATTGGCCTTTTAACAATATGATGCTCAACCCTTATTAGAGCTCCATTAATTAAATGTGGATATGCAGAATGCCATCTTAGCCACAGCCACTCCTCAGCATACTCTTAATGTCATTTCCAAATGCACTTGTGGTTTAATGAGCTAAAGAAGGTTTAGCATAGACTTTTCATGTTCCCAATATTATGGCAGACATCATGTTGGTTCACTAGCACCTCTCAAAACATCATGTGCTTAAATGAAAATGAAGAACAAACTGTATTCAATAGGATATTTGGTCTCAATCCGAAGTTTTACAACAGCGCAAGTAAGCAGTGGTAGTAAGCAGTGGTAAAATAAAATGCATCATTCAAAAGAAATTGCCTGTTTCATATTCTAGTCTTTTTCTATAAGAACTATATATAGCAAGTGCCCAACAACACCACCACCCCTCCCTACCACAAATAAACACAGAAAAGCAACTAAACACAGCGACCAAATGTATATAGGAATACTTATTGTGTCTTTCGGCTTTTCCTGGTTAGGGGTCGCCACAGCGGAACTCCGGTCACCCTCTACTGACAAACTCAAAAGGCTTGTGGTTAAACCCATAAGAAACAAGAGAAATAAGCAAAGCCTCCAGTATTAATTATCTGGAGTGACAGTTATGCAAAACACTAGACAAGAGTGATAATACGGATATTACGACTTAAAAACATCAGCCACACATTTTCCAACTAACACTTTTTCTGCTCGTAACTACAGATCTCAAAATAAGTGGAACAACAAATACGTGCCCATTTTAGTAAGCCAAAAACATCAACCTACTCACTACTACTGTCATAACGCCACTTAGAGTTCCTGAAAAGCCTCGCTTTTGACAGAATTAGAAGCAGATTCTGAGGTGATAAAGAGAAAATGACATAGTTATTGGACAGTAAAGTCGGCAACATTTAATAATCTTTGGAAGTGCCCAAGGGAGTCGAAAGATGTAATGGAGTAGATGGACTGACCTGCTCCAAGATAACATTTACCTGTAAAGGCTAATCACATTTCCACATCAAAGGGACAGGGGTGCAGATTCTGCCGGCCAGTTATTATCAAGATCCAGAGTTATCAATTTAAATGAGTCGCAGCTTTTCAAAGCTCTCAACTTTCCATTTCCAAAACGAGGAACACTGTCTACCATAATGTGGAATGCCTACTAACAGTTTACTGACAAATTGAATTAGGTAGCCCACAGCATGTGTAAAATATGCTATTTACACTTTGAGACATGTACAGTAAACCAAACTACGAACTAGATAAAACAAAAAGTCGATCACTTCGGCCCACTCCACACTTTATTAAAAAGAACTTTGTGGAGTAAACCAAAGTGATCGACTTTTTGTTTTATCTTTTAGAGATATGTGATAGAACCTTTCGATGTGGAAGTCTGGAGCCATCTTACAATATGTAACTAGGCACAACAGAACAAACATCAGCCCAGAGTTTGTTTTCCCAGGTGAATAAAAACAATTCTGGGACTGTCACCAAAGGGCATACATAATTAGGAGATAAGCAGGCAGGATGAGAACATGGTGATATCACAGTGTGGGAGGGATTATTGAAGTACACTGCACACAGGATGCTCTCAAGAAAAAAAATACTACTAAAATATATCTAGAAGAAAGGGAAACAATGAAGGAAGTAAAAACTAGGTGTTGTGTTAATAATGTATGCTATCTAGTGGGATTAAAAAAAATTAGACACTGAACTTTGACGCTCTCCATTCGTATGCATCCAAAACTGTATACTACATAGTGGAGCTAGCCTTGTCACAATTACTTTTCAGCGATACACTTAGCTGCAGAATGAACATAACACATTTTCTAAGAGTGCATCTAAACCTTTTGTTTCTATTTCAGGAGACTAACAATATGGTAGATTCTAAAAGCAGTACAGATGCCATTATGGTTAAGCTAGCACTACGTTATCTTCTACAGGATAAGTTGTGGCTTTGGAATACATATTATGAAGACTGAAGTTTTACATAAACCTTATGTTGATGGAATAACAGGGTTTGCAGTATGATTAACTGGCGGCTTGAAAAGGAATAATCTGATTGGCTGCCACAACTTTCTTCGTGCAGTGCGTGGAGAATTGTCTTGCTGCAGTTACCTGACTTTAAAGTCAATTTTCTCCGAAAAGTCGAATATAAACATCAAGTAACTTCAGACTAAAAAGTAAGTTGAGAAAGTACCTGAAAAAGTTCAGGTACTTTTTCAACTTATTTTTTAACAGAGGAGCTACAATACGGCTGTAAAGTTAGATGCGCTTGTGGAAGGGACTCGGATATAACTGCTTATAATTACTACCTTCTCACAGCGCACTCGGATGTAAGCACAGAGGCGCTGTGACACAGTACTCGAGGTTAATGAGTTAAATCTCCCTTTTCAGTGGCTATTTCTGGGTCGGAGGCTTCAACCCCTCCTAGAGCCCATAAGAAAATATTGGATGATCCTACAAAGGCCAAGTCTCTGCCTTTGTCCCCGGCTGGGGACTCCCGCCAACCAAGACCTAAGAAGGCTAAAGTTTCTGCTTCGGAGCTTACTCAGTCGGCCCCAGCACTTTCGGTGCATAGACCTTCAGCACCAAGGCCTTCTGCGCCATCAGTGATCTCGGCTCCGTCTACTTTAGCCTTTACTATATCAGTACTGAGGGGCTCCTCGGTTCATACTACTGTGACTACTACATCGGCACCGACTGTTCAGTCGGTGCAGACCTTGACCACGTCGGCTCCGACATCTTACTCAGAACCGACGCCTCCATTAATGGCACCAATTTTGTTGGTTCCAGCTTTGGTACCGGCAAACACTTCGGCACCGATCCTTTTGTCAGTGCAGACTGTGACCTCGGCAGCAAAGATGTCCTCGGTGCAGACACCCATAGTCCAGTCTCTCTCGGCACAGTTGTTCTTAGTGCGGACTGGTGAGGTGGGCACAGAGCTTGTCTCTTCTGTGGACAGACCTGTTTCTCCCTCAGTCTCCGTGAGGTCCACTAGAAGCCTTTTTGAACACGACTTGTTGCGTCTTGTGGATCAAGTGCTTCTGGCCTGAGGTATCCTGCCCCCCCAGGACCTATCCTTCCTTGGGAGGTGATCACCCATCGCCAAAGACCCCTTCTTATTCTCCTCCTCCTTTGCCTTTGAAGTCCATTGATATAGCACAGTCTTCCCCCTCTACGGTTCCCTTTATGGATCTCACTAAGGAACCGCAGTTTCCTTCGTGGCAGGAGAGTTTTGCTATGACCCAGGATGATAGTTGTGACATGCGTAATTTGTTGTTTCACAGCCATCCGGGGACTCCGGATCGGCAGGCTGAGCCACTTAGGGGAGGGGTGACCCCTGTCCTGGACACTCACCCCCTTTTCAGGTGGACCAGCCTTCCAACTGATGGAGAAGTCTCTGGCTTCTGGCGATACTGTGCTGTCTATCTCCCTGCCCGCCTCTGGACCGCTGTGCTCACAAGTCACACCTAGCGGACACCGGACACAAGGGCCTCAGGACATATTCCCACAGGAAACCCCCTTTCTGTTGTCTTTCCCAGCTTCCTCCTCTGAGGAAGTTCACCGGAAAAGTTTGTGCAAGAGGAAGCACATGGACTCCACAGAGGAGTCCCTCACTGAAGACACAGATTTTGATGATGGGGAAGGATCCCCTTGGTCACCCTCTGAGGTATCCTTTGGTGATATCCTCGAAATCCTTAAACAGAGAGGTGACTGGCAGCCTTCTAATCCGACCTCTGAGGAGTCTGTGTTCCTGCAGGCTTTTTGCGCCCAGCCCCTACCTCCTGGGTTACTCCACCTGCCGATGAACTTGTTCGGCTCATCGTGCAGCGTGCGTGGAAGGCTCCTGACTCCGTCGAGGCTATTCCCCAGAGGCCAGATAAGATTTTGTCCCCTCCTGCTACAGATCCCCATTGGTCTAAAGGTCTTCCTGTGGATGCTCTGGTAGTGGCAGCCACAACCAAAAAGGATCTGGTGGAAGAAGAAAGCCAGACTGTCCATCCACCCAGCAAAGAGTCCCAGGCCCTGGACAGGATGGGGAAGCGCACCTTTGCATCAGCGACCTTTGCTATCAGGTCCCTGAATTATATGGTACAATTTACCAGGCTTCAAAGGGATTTAATTTCCAAGCTCTCTGAAACCTTGACTGGTGCCGTGTCTGATGAGGTCCTTGACAAAGTGGCCTCTCAGCTGGCCACCATTGAGTCAATATCTAACTCCTCCATGCGACTGATATCGCACACATCAGTTTTATGGAACCCTTTAAGGCTTCCTTTCATAATGCTCCCATTGAAGCCTCTTCGTTGTTTGGACCCAAAGTTAAAAGCACACTGGCCAGATGTGAACAGGACTGTAAGACCCTTTCAACTGTAGGTGTCCGTTATTCTCCCCTCAGTGTGCTTTCTCCTGAAACCAAAGGAGTGGGAAGATATGGTTCAAGAAGTCTCAGGGTCCTTTCTGTGACACACAGGCCGAGTCCTCCCCTAGAGGCAGAGGGGGAAACTCACAGGAAAGACTCCCCTTTCGGGGCAGAGGGGGTCCGCGTAACCAGGGTTCCAGGGACTCTTTTCCTGGCCAATCCTACCAGCGCTCCTGAAGAGCGGCCCAACTCCTTTCCTCTGGAGGTGGTTGGGGGTCGTTTCTCCTTGTACCCTTCTGCCTGGTTAACCATCACCACCAATTCTTGGGTACAAAGGATTATAACCAGAGGTTATCATATCCCCTTCAATCTTTTTCCTGTCTCCTCAAAAAACCTTCCCGACATTCCACCCAGTCAAAGGGAAGAAGCAGCACTAGAGATAGAAAAGCTGCTAAGAAAAAGAGTCATCCAGATAGTCCCTCCAGACCAGATAGGATCCAGATTGTACTCAAGACTA
Source organism: Protopterus annectens (assembly GCF_019279795.1). NCBI lineage: Eukaryota > Metazoa > Chordata > Ceratodontiformes > Protopteridae > Protopterus > Protopterus annectens. Next base: position 937,855,172 of record NC_056737.1, read on the forward strand.
TATGTAGCAGCAAAGTAGCAACAAGCAGCAAGGAAAAACAACCACAAAGTAATCCACAAAATAAAATGCAGACACACTTTATTCCTCTGACGTCTCGGCCTTAGCCTTCAAGGAGTAAAGAACTTACAAAATACACAGTACATATATATTAATCACAAACTAATTAAACAATTAATAAAAACAATTAGATTAACACCCTCCAGTTGAATTCTTCATTTAACCCATGAGGGTACAAAGTATTAAATGTTAAAATATAAATAGCTTCCTTAGATAGCAAGTAGTATTTTATATTACAAGTGTCAAAACAAGACAAGCTTATTTTTTTCCAAAACAGTACCTTGAAGCCCCTCATTTTTGTTATCATGAAATTTTTAAAAATGCATAGCCACAGAGCTTTCCTCTTTCTTATTAATAATATCCCTAGCATGCTCCATTAACCTCAACTTAAATGCCCTTTTGGTTTCCCCAATGTAAAATTTATTACATGGGCATCTAAGTGCATAAATCACACCTTCAGAATTACAAGTAAAATGGTAACATGTATTAAAAATAACATTATTTATATAGGGGAAACTATTAACTACAAAGTTACATGCTATACACTTGCCACACCTAAAAGTACCACTAGGGAGTATATTACATTCAAAACTTACAGAGGGCAAGGAAAATTTACTATTCACCAAAAATTTTGAATATTCCTACCTCTCTTGTAAGAAAATCTCAATCTACCATCTAACCATAAAGCCACATTATTAAGTGAAACAAAATAATCCCAATAATATTTAACCAACCTGACCAATTCAGCACTAAAGTTACCATATGTGGTAACAAAATACAAAATCTCTTACTGTTTATTAATTTCCAAACTAGGCGTTGAAGTATATTTTTTATGTATATTATTACTTATTCTCCTAACACCTATATTAAACAACCTTTCATAACTTCTCTGAACCAGTTCATCACTATAACCCTCTCCAATTAAACATCCCAATAGTTGTATCTAATTCCCGCTTGAGAATAGATTCAACATTACATAATCTAGACACTCGCAACATTTCACCATATGGTAAAGGTTCTAGTGTATGAGGGGGATGACAACTCCCCCCATGCACATATTGAGTACCTTCATCAAATTTTCTATTAACTGATGTTTCCAATCTATTACCATCCTTAATATTCAACACAACATCCAAAAAAGAAATATTCACATCCATTTTAAAACCATCAAATTCTAACGAAAATCTATTATTATGTAATTCTAAAATAAAATTATCAACAAAAGCCTCACCACCCTGAACAAGAAAAATTAAATCATCTATAAACCTATAGTATCTAATAACATATTTACAAAAAAAAGAATTTCTATATAAATACTCAGACTCAAAAAGGCCCGTAGCCAAATTTGCATACATGGGGGCAAAAGCTGCCCCCATGGCCGTACCTTGTTTTTGTCTTTAGAGGCTATTGTTAAACTCAAAAAAATTATGTGTTAAACAAAAATAAATAAGTTCTCTGATATATTCTGTAACTGGGTAATCACCCAAGAAAAACCTTAAGGCCTCCATGCCAAATTCATGGCTTATGTTTGTATATAAGCTCTTAACATCAAGGGTTAGCCAGTACATACTATCATTCCACTCAACATCCTTAATTTTATTCAAAAAATCAAAGACATCACAAATCTAAGAAGGTAAAGTTCTAACTGTTGGTAACAAAAAACTGTGTAAAAAAAAGTCCTATATTATGTAAAAAATAATTACACCCAGAAACAATGGGTCTCCCAGGGGGCGATATTAAACTTTTGTGTATTTTTGGTAAACAATAAAACAGGGCCATTCTGCAACCTTCTATATTAAACTTTTTTTTAACATCTGCTTCTGAAAAATAACCCAATCTCTAACCCTTCTTCATTAATTCAATATACTCAGAAACCGAGTCATTATACATAGTAAATTCCACCTTCTCATAAACATTATCATTATTTAAATGCTCCTCACACATTTTAAGATATTGTGAAAAGTGCATAACAACCAATTTATTGCCTTTATCAGAAGGTTTAAATACAATTTCCTTCATTTTACTTAACATTAATAGAGCCTTCCATTCCTTCTGGGTTAAATTATAATGAATATCAGACTTACATTTCAAAAACTCATTATGTGCACGTTCAATAGAAAAATTCAATAAGTTGGTAAAATGTGTAACATCATTATTCAAAACTGAAGGCATAAAGTTACTTTTTGATTTAATACATTCAGTATCCAACTTATAATAAGCATTATATATATTGTCGGAATCACAGGTATGAAAACTATCCATAGATGAATCAAGGCTGTCAATAGATGAAACTTCATTCATATCCACATTTAGATTGCGAAAAAAACTTTTCAAGTGCAGTTTCCTACAAAACCTAAAAACATCACTTTTAATATCATACAGTCGTAAAGTCCACAATTAAGAACTGAAAGTTCAAGCTCAGAAAACGAGTAACCAGAAAGATTAATGACATAATTTGGCATGGAAGGTAAAGAAAGGCAACTACCATTTACCTCTCTTGTAACCCCCATGCGGATACTGTTCCTTCTGTGCTGGTGCCTGTGCTTCTCGTTTACGTTTTCTCCCCTGTTGACCTCCCTTGGAGTTGACATTTTCGCCACGAAAAGTCTGTTGAAACCAGTGAGGGTATTGTGCAGCTGGCAGTACAGGGAATTCAGAATTCAAGTCCCCCTCCTCTTCATAAGATGTATTAAAGCCTTCTGAGGCTGAGTAGGACGAGTTGTAATTCTGCACATCCCTATCTTGATTTTGAAAACGAACGCGATTACATGGCTTTTTTCTATTGGCTCTTGAAAGAAAAGCCTTGCCGTTTTCATAATCACGTAAATCTCCAAGTAATTTCCCTTTCTTTCTTTCTAATAACAAAGTTTCATATTCTTTCAATTTGATATTAATGTTACACAAAAAATCATCTACTATAGGGGTAGAAGTACATGTCAAGAGATTCTCACACAGTTTTTTAATTTCAGCACCCAGTTCCTTTTGTTTTACTCTGTCCCGTTCAATAAGTATTTGGACCCTTTCAGAAGCACATTTATGTGCAGCTGCTACCCAACGTTTATGAAAGGCAATATCAGTATCTTTTTCTAAATCAAATGGAGTGGATGGATCCTTATACGCCCTCAATCCACGAGGTGTAATGTCCAAATCAGCATATTTCTGTAAGCCAGAAAGATTAAAAAATGTAGCAGTTTCTTTCCACATACATCTTTCCAATTCTTCAAAATCAGACTTGTTTTCAGGATTAAGAGACACAGGTAATGTCCGACCTACATTATTAAAGGGATTAGGATGGCGTTTATTCCTGTCTTCTTCCCATTTCTCCCAAGTTGTAAGCACATTCCTCACCACACCACACTCCAGGCGGTCCGCAGAGTTGGTGAGGAAATTATCAAGAGACCTCTGAGTACCATCCACATTGTCTCGAAAAATACGCGGTAGATGCAATTGTGGATCACTAGCCATGGAACCAAATGTAGCAACAAAGTAGCAACAAGCAGCAAGGAAAAACAACCACAAAGTAATCCACAAAATAAAATGCAAACACACTTTATTCCTCTGACGTCTCGGCCTTGGCCTTCAAGGAGTAAAGAACTTACAAAATACACAGTACATATATATTAATCACAAACTAATTAAACAATTAATAAAAACAGTTAGATTAACACCCTCCAGTTGAATTCTTCATTTAACCCATGAGGGTACAAAGTATCAAATTTTAAAATATAAATAGCTTCCTTAGATAGCAAATAGTATTTTATATAACAAGTGTCAAAACAAGACAAGCTTGACTGTAAGACCCTTTCCACCATAGGTGTCCGTTATTCTTCCCCTCAGTGTGCTTTCTCCTGAAACCAAAGGAGTGGGAAGATATGGTTCAAGAAGTCTCAGGGTCCTTTCCATGACACACAGGCCGAGTCCTCCCCTAGAGGCAGAGGGGGAAACTCACAGGGAAGACGCCCCTTTCGGGGCAGAGGGGGTCCGCGTAACCAGGGTTCCAGGGACTCTTTTCCTGGCCAATCCTACCAGCGCTCCTGAAGAGCGGCCCAACTCCTTTCCTCTGGAGGTGGTTGGGGGTCGTTTCTCCTTGTACCCTTCTGCCTGGTTAACCATCACCACCAATTCTTGGGTACAAAGGATTATAACCAGAGGTTATCATATCCCCTTCAATCTTTTTCCTGTCTCCTCAAAAAACCTTCCCGACATTCCACCCAGTCAAAGGGAAGAAGCAGCACTAGAGATAGAAAAGCTGCTAAGAAAAAGAGTCATCCAGATAGTCCCTCCAGACCAGATAGGATCCGGATTCTACTCAAGACTATTTTTGGTGCCAAAGAAAACTGGGGACTGGAGACCAATTTTGGAACTCAGTGTATTGAACAAGCTTGTGAGAGTACAAAAATTCTGGGTGCTCACAATACAGTCTATCCTCCCGCTTTTAGAAAAAGACAATTGGATGTGCTCGATAGATCTTCAAGATGCGTACTACCACATAAAAGTGGACAGGCCATCAAGAAGATTCCTGCGCTTCCGTGTGGGAGCCAGTCACTACCAGTTCAGAGTACTGCCCTTCGGACTCTCTACAGCACCCGGAGTGTTCACAAAGTGCATGGCAGTCGTCACAGCTCACTTGCGACTACAAGGATTCCAGGTGTTTCCATACCTAGACGACTGACTCATCTCCGCCCCCACCAGACATCTATTGGAAGAAGCCCTGGCATACTCTCTCCTCACTGTACAAAGGCTAGGCATAACCATAAACTGGCAAAAATCCAATCTCACCCCATCTCAGTCCACAGAATTCATAGGGGTCATCTTGGATACAAAGAATTGCAGAGCATCCATTCCAGAACACAGAATTCTAAGGATAAAGCAACAATTGATCCCAATCCTTTCAAGGGAGAAATCCACAGCTCCCTCTCTCCTACAGCTGTTGGGTTCCATGGCAGCCTCCATCACCATTGTTCCCCTGGCCAGGTTTCATATGAGGCTTCTACAGTGGCTACTGCTCACCCAGTGGTATCCTTTTCAGCATCCTCTTTCAGCCAAGATTCGAGTAAACCCACAGGTGCAAACAGGATTTAAATTGGTGGATGACCCACAACCTGTCACAATGGTCTCTCTCCTTCTCCCTCCAGCAGCCCAAGGCTACAGTGACCACGGACGCCTCCCTGATGGGGTGGGGGGTATGCCAGGGACAGACAGTCCAAGGCACTTGGTCCGAATTGGAGGCTCAACTGCATATAAATGTTCTAGAGCTAAGGGTGGTGCTTCTGGCGTTGCAAGCATTCCATCCCCTGCTGCTGTCTGGGACAATTGTGATACAATCAGACAACATGGCGGTGGTCTGGTACATCAACAAACAAGGTGGAACCAAGTCTTACCCCCTTTGTCGAGAGGCCATGTGGATATGGCAATGGGCGATGGCTACCAACCGTTTACTTCTAGCAATGCACATTCCCGGGAGTTCTGATGTGATAGCAGACAAACTCAGCAGGTGTGTTCTACAACCTCACGAGTGGTCCCTGAATCCCTTGATAGCGGCGGAGATCTTCCACCGCTGGGGCCATCCTTGCTGCGACCTCTTTGCATCCCCGACCAACTACAAATGCAGCAACTACTTCGCCCTGATTCCCCCTCTGTGACAGTCACCCAGGGATGTTCTAGTTCACGACTGGCCCTCTGGTCTTCTTTATGCATTCCCACCTATTCCCCAGTTTCTGAAGAAAGCCCGTCAGTTGCAGAGCAAGGTGATCCTCATAGCACCATATTGGCCTCGTCAGATTTGGTTCCCCTTCCTTTGGCCTCATCTGCTAGATCAACCATGGAGTCTCCATCCAACCCCGGAGTTAATCTCACATCTGCAGAACCTGATTCATCCCAGCTTGGACAGCCTGAGGCTCACAGCTTGGCTCCTCCAATTCCCTTGATTGCCAGGCAGAATGATCTTTCTTTACCAGTACGGGACATTCTTATTGCATCTCATAAGTCTTCCACTAGAATTACTTATCTAAGCAGGTGGAAAAGATTTACCTGTTGGCTGAAAGAAAAACAAGTAGATCCCTTCTCAGCACCAGTGTTGATAATACTAGAGTATCTGGCTGACCTATTTCAATCGGGTCTATCAGCCTCTACCATTAGAGTTCATTTGGCTGCAATATCTAATTTCCATGAGGGTGTCCAAGACTCCTCTCTTATGTCACACAAATTATGTAAGACCTTCATAAAAGGTGTGAGTCATATGAAGCCCCCTTTTAGAGAACCTATTCAACCATGGGACCTGTCATTAGTTCTGCAAGCTCTGACAGTGCTACCCTTCGAACTAGCTTCTTCTTGCGACCTCAAATATTTGTCATGGAAAACCTTGTTTTTGGTCGCTATTACTTCTGCCAGACGTATCTTTGAGCTTCAAGCTTTATGCATCAAGAGTCCATACTCAATTTTTCATAGAGATAGAGTGTTTTTGAGAACTAATCCTTCATTTCTGCCAAAAGTGATCTCTGAAATGTCCATTAATCAAACCATTGAATTGCCAGTTGTCTTTCCCAATCATTTAAACAGAGGAGAGTATTGCCTACATACCCTAGATATTCACAGGCAAATTTGCTTCTTCTTGAACAGGACTATGTTCTCTCGTAAATCTGACCAGTTATTTTTGGCCTCTTCTGGACCTAGATTAGGATCTGCTGTTGCTAAGGTCACATTGGCTAGATGGTTGAAAGACTGTGACCCCTTCATTTATACACAGCGTAATATCCCATTGCCTACTACCATGAAGGCTCATTCGACAAGGTCGGTGGCAACTTCTGCTGCCTTCCATGCAAGAGCTTCTTTACATGACATCTGTGCAGCTGCAACTTGGGCTACGCCTCATACCGTCATCAATCATTACAAATTGGATTTGGCCTCCATGGAAAGAGCATCTTTTGGTTCTATGGTGCTCAGGAATGTCCTTCCATGAGAGCCTCCCAGGAATAGAGGTAGCTGGGGACTCTGTCCCATACATAAGGAATGAACGAGGATTAACAATATCAGATAAAGAAATTATGTCTTACCATAACGTTCCATCTGTATTGTTGATCCTCGTTCAGTCATTATGACCCTCCCTCCTTCCCTCTCCTGAGGCTTCTATTGGATCTCACCATCCGGTTCTCTTAGGTCATTTGACCAGAGGTAGCCTCTACCTTCTTTTGACTTGCAAACTCAATCTGAGGTAACAGGGAGAGGGGAATTCTGGGTAAGAGTTTAGCTCGAGAGTTTGTAGCTGACGCAAGCTTGGAAGATGGCCAGCTCGGTTCTGAGGTCGGAACCGATACTCATACGTATTGACTGAACAAGGATCAACAATACAGATGGAACGTTATGGTAAGACATAACTTCTTTTTCTACTAGTGCTGTGGCTTCTTCTGGTGCTTTTTTTCAAAGGCTTGGATAATAATTCTGTTCTTGAAGCAGCTACCTGGACTTCTATGCATACCTTTACCAAGCACTACAAGTTGGATGGTATCTCTAGAGCTAGGGCTGGTTTTGCTAGTTCAGTTCTTCATGGTTTTTATGGGACTCTTCTGCCCCTTCCTCCTCCCAAGTTTCCTCTTCAGCTTTGGCACTCTCCCAAATAGTTAAGAATATTGCAGCAGTGAATGTAAGGGCATAGTAAAGTTTTGTAAAATGTTACCATAACGATAAATGCCCTTGTCTTCACTGTTGCAGTATTCACTCCCTCCCTCCATCCCCCTAGTTCTTTGCCTTCCTGGATGTGCACATTACCTCGGGTTCCTTGGACTGATGTTTCTCCTGGGGCAATCAGTTCTGTTTTTGGTAGGCCTGAATGTCACCTTTATGCCCTACGTTATGCAGGGAATGTATGGTGATGTTCAGTGTACCATTTAAATTCAGAAGTTTTTGGAAGACTGGCCGGACATTGGGCTTCTGTGGCAGGGAATCCCATATAGTTAAAAATACTGCAACATTGCAGGCAAGGACATCTACCATTATGGTAAGATTTTATACAACTGTACTTTCCTTTTTTAGAATCCTGTAGTTAAACCTTCAACTGTTTCCTTAGCCTCAGACATACTGTCAAAGCTACTGCCAAATGCTAATGCACTCCCATCAGACAAGCAGGGCTATGAATATGTGGGGAAAAAGGTCTGTAATTTTTCTGCCTTGGTCTTTAGGGTAATTAATTAGCAGACCCAGATGATGAAATACCTCTTATGTATCCTTAACAATTTGATCAAAGCTGTAGCTTATGTGTCAGGAATAGACTCCAAGCAACACATTTTGCTTTTGGTGAATCAGACCACTCAAATGGCTAGGCATAGTATAAAATGCAGCTATGATGCTGTTGAGGCCTCTTCCAGAGCAGAGCTGCTACTAGTTCAGTCTTTCGGAGATGTACTCATTACATAACCATTCCCTGCCAGATTTCAAGGCTAAACTCCTAGACCGCCCCTTAACAGGGACCTTTTATTTGGTCCACAGGCCACTAGTTTATTCAAAACTTTGCAAGAGTAAGATAAGACTATGAAGGACCGCAAAAAGATTCTTCTTACCTCTCTCCCCAGATACCAGAGGAATTACCCAGCCAAGTCCACTTAATTTGTTAGAAGTGAATGTAGGCATTCTCAGAAACACTAGAAGGCACCCAGAAAAAAGATTTCCAGAAAAACCTGAAAGGGACCCCAGATCTTGGAGGCCTCCCTTCACAGTTAAGTCTCTGTGATTTTCTTCCCACCCCCCACCCCCTTTGGCCCTACCCTTGCCTTTTCAAAAAGACTTACTCTTTCCATTACAAATTGGGAAAAGATTACCACAGACAAGTGGGTACTCACCATCACCAAAAAAGTTTACAATATGTCCTGGAAGGAGCTAACCCCCCCCCCTTCAAAGGCATTCCACTATTGCCCCACAGCAAAGCAAAGTTCCTACCTCCCATCCATCAGGTACTATAGTCCCAAGGCACCATAGAACCAGTTCTCTGTCAGTTTATAGGATGAGGATTTTACTCCCGACTATTCCTGATACCAAGAAAAGAAGGACAAACGAGACCCCTACTGGATCTCTCCCGGTTCATCACCTTCCTCAAGGCAGCTACTTTCAAAGTGCTGTCTCTTCAGACTCTTCTCCCCACTATTCTTCTACAGGCCTTTCTATTATCTCTGGATTTAAAGGATGTTTACTTGCATATCCCCATATGCCCTTCTTGCAGGAAATTCCTGAGATTCTCTACTGGCTTGTCACTTTTTCAGTTTACTGTTTTGCCTTTTGGGCTTTCTGCAGACTCCAGCGTCTTCACAAACTGCCAGTTCCTAGTTATAGCCTTTTGAAGGACTCTGGGAATACAGATATTCCCGTTCCTAGATCTGCTAATCCAGGCTTCTTTATCTCACATCTTTCTGCTGCATCTCGAGCTCACTCTCATCCTCCTCTAACATATGGGATTCACTGTCATTTTCAGGAAATCTTACATTCAACCTGCTCAAAATCTAGTCTTCTTATTTTGTAGACTAGATACAAAGAAACATGCAGACCTTCTTGCCTCAGGAAAAAGTGCAGAGCCTCGCTACTTACTTCCATTCTGTAACCTCTCTCTCCAAGCTTGCTTAACCAGGAAGATTTTCAGAGCGCTAGGAATCAAGGCAGCAACCACATTGGTTGGCCAGACTGCATATCAGGGAAATTCAGTGGAACCTGAAAAGTGTATGTCCCAAACATTCTTACTTCCTGGACACACAAATCTCTGTCATACCTTATCTCAAGAAGGACATCATATGGTGGGTGACACAATGAACCTCAGTCCAGGCCTGCCCTTCAAGTTACAGACTCCTACTCAAGAACTGTACACAGATGCCTCAGACTAGGCTTGGGGGGCATGGATTGGAGTTCACAAGGTACAGGGTTGTTGGCAGTCCTACCTTAAGAAGGAGCACATCAGTCTGAAAGAGTTGAGGACTCTCATTCAGGCCCTTCAACTTTTCACTCACTTCTGAAAACCAAAACCTCTAAGAGTATTCACAGGCAACACATCAGTCATGTGGTACATAAACAAATAAGGAGGAATCAGCTCTTACCAGTTAGGCAGGTTGGCTCAGATTGCTTGGGACTTGTCCACTAAAGCAGGCAAGTCACTCCAAGCAGTATACATCCCATCTGAGGACAGCATCCTGGTAGACTGTCTAGGCAGGTCCATCTAAGAACCACAGAAATGGATGTTTAATAAATAGGTTTTCCTGTATAAAGTCCACAAGTGTGGCGTACCACAGATAAACATATGTGACTCAGAGAGCAACTGACAGCTCCCCTACTTTTGCACAAGGACTCCTTGCCCCTTGATTTGGAGGACAGATGCATTATCCCTGCAGTGGACATGGATGTTTCTTTATGCCTTCCCTGTGCTTCGTCTACTGCTAAAAGTTCTACTAAAGATCCAAAAAGAAAAGCCAAAACTTTTACTGGTGACTCCCTTTTTGGCCAAGACAACATTGATTCCCTCTCCTCTATCACTTAGCCAGGGGCAGTCACCACCAGCTACCCCAGAAAGTAGACCTGATCACACAGCAGACTGGCTTGCTGCTTCATCCCTACCTGTTATCTCTCAGCCTTAGCCTATGGATGATAGGATTCTGATCCCTTCTAGACACCAGTTTTATGAGAACATGCCTCGGGTTCTCCAGGAGGCAGGAGACCCACCACACAAAGATCCTGCATAACCAAAATGGAAGAGATTTTCAATATGTTGTCAAGCAAACAATCAGGAGCCTACATCATAAGTCCATCTTGTATTATCCTATTTATGTGAACTTGTGTAAAGCAGACTGGCTTATTCTTCCATTAAAAACTTCCTTTCAGCAATTTTGGTCCATCTCCTCCTCAACCCACCTGTTATATCAACAATTTTTAAAAGGGGTTCTGCACTTAAGCCTTATGAGAAGACGTATCCCTCCTCCAGGACATCAACTTTGAACCAACCACTTCTTCTACTCTCAAATAATTCTGTACCTGGAAAACATTTTCTTGATGTTCTTCGTTTTCCATTGCTGCAGTCCTTACTATTGGGGTATAGTCCGCGTCCAGTCGGCCCGAATACCAGAGTATAAGGCTGACGTCGGTCAGGGCGCATTAGACTGACGTCAGTACGTCAGGGTACTAATGCGCATGACCGACGTCATATCCTCAGTCTTTTTTGCCGCATGGTCCGATGCAGAAGCAGTTTTGCGAGTGCAGGTTGGCGTTCTGAAATATTTCCGAAACCGGAGTTTCAGACCGAAACAGAGTTGGCTAAGTACCCCGTTGGGGAACATTTTGTTTTTTTCTTGCCTCAGTATTTTACCGGATGTCAGAAAAAGTGAATAACTGTATTTCTTGTGGGAAACAGATACCTCATAGGGATTACCATACCTTGTGTATACCTTGTTTAGGGCCTGAGCACGACGTTGTTGGTTGGCGCTCTTGTGCTAGGTTTAACAAACGCACTATTAAGAGGAGGTTAGACTGTGCCAGGTTAGTGTTTGGGAAGCGTTGCAATTATAAAATGCCGTCGGATGCTCCGACGCCCGCTTCGTCCAAAAAGCGCAAGGACAAAACAGTGAAGCCTAGGGTTGATGAACCGGCAGTCCCGGACGTCGGTTCTTTAGAAGGCTCAGTGGAGCCAGAGGTTTTGCCAGGAGTTTCCATGGAGTCTCAGGCAGAAACTTTACTGTTACAGGATGTGCCTTCTCAGGAGGTAGGCCAGGCTGAGGGGGCTTCTCAGGTAACTGTTCTTCCCTCTCTTCCCAAGGTAGTTAGAGCCTCTCCTTCTGTTGCCAAAACTTCTCTGAGAGGTAGGCCTAGTTCAGCTTCAGTGGGGGCTTCTCCTAGCATTCCGGGTTCTGTACCTAAGAAACATATGCTTAAAATGGCAGAAGATTTGATTACTATGATTAGAGGTTCTATGCCCCCGCCTGATAAGAGGCCTAGGGTGGAACCGGAGTTTGATAGTTTTGAACAGTGTTCAGAGGCTTCAGAGTCTTCTACGGAAGACTTGCAGGAGTATCCTACTTATTCTGATTCTGATGTGGATGATTCCACTCCTACAGCTTCTCCTCCTGAGGATTTCTCATTTTCAGAGACTCTGCATTCCATGAGGGAGCACTTTAAATGGGAAGGCCAGGATTACTCTGATTCAGGAAAAGGCTTAGGGAATTCTTGTTTTACCCCAGCATAGGCCCTTAGCTATTCCTCCTGTGTTGAATGTGGTGGAAGATGTTTTGCAGAGGCTTCCCTGAACCCTGACTCTTTGCCTCCTGCTCCTGTTAAGCCTGATAGGTATTATAGGGTGCCCGAAGCTCATAAGTATTTGTTTAAGAGTCCTAGGGCGGACCCAGAAACTATTTCTCAAGGGCCTAAAGGTGTTAAGGCTTCTGTGGTTAAAAATCCTGTTCCCACTGATAAAGAGGCAAGGGCTTTGGATAGGTGGGGAAAGAAAGTGTATACTTCTTCCACTCTAGCCATGAGAGCGTTGAATTGTCAGTTTCACATGCTAAAATATCAGAATTATCTCCTTTCACAATTAAAATCTAAGGTGGATGCTTTGGCGGAAGGTATTGAGTGTAAAGAGTTGCTGGATTTGGTTCATGTGTCTGAACAAGTGGGTAAGCATTCTTTGCAATGTGGTTTTGATGCTGTACAGGCCTCCTCGAGGGTGGCTGCTACTAGTTCTGTTCTTCGCAGGCATGCCTGGTTGAAGGATCAGAATTTAGCTGAGCATGTTAAGACAAGGATTTTGGATGCTCCTTTACAGTCTGATGTGTTGTTTGGATCGCCTGTGGAAGCAGTTTTAAAGAAAATGGAGGACAAAGCTAAGTCTATGCAAACTGTTAAAGATTTTTGCAGGTGCAGCCACCGAAGTTTAGTAGAAATTGGCCTGCTAAGGGGTGGACATATCCTGCTTATGATTCCCAGTCTAGGGGTAGGTCTAGGCGTGGTAGGGGCAGGGCTCAAGGTTCTTTTCGGCCTAGAACAGGAGTTCACCTGCTCAGACTTCTGGTGAGGGCAGGGGTCAGTCCTTTCGTAAACAGACCCAATGACCTGTCTTTTCAGCTGCCAGTAGATTCTCGTCTGGCAGCTCCTTTGGGAGGAAGACTGTCTCTTTTCAAAGAAAATTGGGATTTAATTACTCAAGACAAATGGGTGTTGGATATCATTCACCACGGTTACAGATTTTATTTCCATACAATGCCCCTTTCAAAGGCATGCCAGACGTTCCTCCTCCACAAAGAAAGGAGGCTCACAAGCAAGTTTCTCAGTTACTACAGATGGGGCCATTCAGCCAGTCCCTGTATCAGAAAGGGGCCTAGGATTTTATTCTCGCCTGTTCCTAGTACCAAAGAAGGGGAACACGTGGAGACCAATTTTGGATTTATCTCTCCTCAACACTTTTCTGGACATTCCCAAGTTCAAGATGTTGACGTTACAACAGCTTTTACCTCTGCTGGGCAAAGATCACTGGATGGTAACTTTAGATCTCAAGGAAGCTTACCTTCATGTGCCTATAAGGCTAAGTTGCAGGAAGTATCTGCGGTTTCGAACTGGAAATTCTCATTATCAGTTCTCTGCATTGCCCTTTGGCTTATCTACTGCGCCCAGAGTATTCACAAAGGTTCTGGCTCCAGTGATAGCTTACTTCAGGCTTCAAGGAATTCAAATCTATCCTTACTTGGACGACTGCCTGATCCTGGCTCAGGAAAAGGAAGACCTTCTACAGCATCTGGAATATGTTATAGCAGTGCTAAGATGCCTAGGGTATTCTGTGAACGAAATAAAGTCCAGTCTAGTACCCTCTCAAGACATGTGCTTTCTGGGTGTGAGACTGAATACAGCAGCTCAGATGGCCTTTTTAACCCCGGACAAACAAAAGAGTCTGTCACTTTACTTCCATCAACTATCTCATCAGTCCGTGCTGACTGCAAGGACAGTCCTTCAAGCATTAGGGTTCATGGCATCTTGTATTCTGGTGCTTCCCAATGCCAAACTGCATATGAGGAAGCTACAATGGTATCTCAAAAATGTATGGACACAGCACTGCCAGGATTTGGACACTGTCATTCAAATAATACCTTGCCTTCAAAAGAATTCTTGTGGTGGGCTCAGGAATGTCACCTAAACAAGGGACTCTCTGTGACCCGGCCAGAGGCAAGTCAGATTTTAACGACAGATGCCTCGGACATTGCTTGGGGAGCTCATCTAAATGGAAAGTGGATACAAGACAAGGGGCCTGCCAGACTACAGCATCTACATATCAACATGAAGGAGATGTTAGCAGTCCAGTTTGCATTAATGGCTTTCAAGGAGTTACTTCTTCCAGGGCAGGTGTTGATTCTAACAGACAACACAACTGTCATGTGGTACATCAACAAGCAAGGGGAACACATTCTTATCCTCTATGCAGGCAAGCAATGATTTTATGGGAGACTGCGCTAAGCTTGCAACTAACTCTTCAGGCAAGGTTTCTGCCAGGAGCACAGAACTCCTTAGCAGATGTGTTAAGCAGACAAATCATGGATCCCCACGAGTGGAAACTGGATCTTCATGTATTTCAGAAATTGACAGTGTCATGGGGAACTCCAGACATAGATCTGTTCGCTTCTCCACTAAACCACCAGCTGCCAAAGTATTGCACAAAGGGGTTTCATCACACAGCTTGGAAAGTGGATGCTCTGTCTTTCAGTTGGAAAAACCTTCATGTGTATGCCTTTCCACCTCTGCCTCTTCTTCCAAAGGTACTATTAAAGGTCAGACAAGACAGGCCAAGGATGATTTTGATAGCTCCAGATTGGCCTCGGCAACACTGGTACCCACTACTACGGAGTCTGGTAAAGAAGCCTCCATGGCCTTTACCTCTGATTCCTCATCTGTTATCTCAGAAGTACGGTCATCTGCTCAATGTCAAGCTTCACTCTCTTCATCTAACAGCCTGGCATATTCTGTGTTGAAACACAGCAGGTCTCAACTTCCTCAACAAGTTTTAAATGTGATTATGGAAGCTAGAAGACCTAGTACAAGGAGAGTGTACGCAGAAAAATGGAAGAGATTTTTATTTTGGAGTACAGCAAAGAATTTGGAGATTTCTGAGCCTAATTTGAGTGTGGCTCTTCAATATCTTACTGAGTTATTGGACAAAGGTTTGTCCTTCTCTTCCATTAAGATTCATGCTGCAGCAATTTCAGCTCACTATGATTGTGACCCACCTTTGTTTTCACATCCTTTGTTCAAGCAGTTTCTTAGAGGGGCAAAGAATATAAGACCCCACGTAGAGCTCCTACTCCTGCTTGGGATCTCAATTTTGTGTTGGAAAAACTTACTCTACAACCTTTTGAGCCTGCAGCTACTGCTGAATTGAAATACTTGTCATGGAAGACTGCTTTTCTGTTGGCTATTACTTCTGCAAGAAGGGTGTCTGAGTTGCAGGCCCTTATGGCAGTAGAGCCCTTTTGATTTTCCATAAGGATAGGGTATCATTACGTACTAATCCTTCCTTTATGCCTAAGGTGGTTTCTAGTGTGGCTTTAAACCAAACTATTCATTTGCCTACGTTTTATGCAGACCCTCAAAATAAAGGGGAAAAGATTTTGCACACTTTAGATGTACACAGGCAATTGCATTATTATTTAAGCAGGACTAAGGATTTTAGGCAGTCTCAGCAGTTGTTTGTTTCTTTTGCTTTGAGTTCACAGGGCAAGCCTGTGTCAAAACAAACTATTTCTAGGTGGATTGGCTTTTGCATTGCATTTTGTTATTCCCATCATGACAAGGAGATTCCAGCTGGGATTAGGCCTCATTCCACTAGGGCTACTGCCACTTCAACAGCATTTCTAAGGGGGGTGGCAACTAAGGATATTTTGGAAGCAGCTACTTGGAGTTCAGTGCATACTTTCTCTAAGCATTATCACCTTCCTATCTACTCTAAGTCTAGGGCTGGTTTTGCCACAGCTGTTTTGCAAGGCATGTTGTCAGCTCCTACTTCTTTATGATTTGCCAGCCTCCCTTACCTCTGCTTTGGGATTCTACCCAATAGTAAGGACTGCAGCAATGGAAAACGAAGAACATAGTACAGTTTTGTACCTACCATAAATGTAGATGTTCGAGGATTCCATTGCTGCAGTCCAATTTACCCTCCCTCCTTCCCCTCTGTGTTTAGGGGTGGTTGTGTAGGTGAGTTTACATGCTTATATTTTTGTATATATTCTTGTATATATTGTACATGTTTTTGGTGCAGGTATTTTGGGCCTTGTCTTTTTAGGGTCTTCTGACATCTGGGGCAAGAAAAGACTGAGGATATGGCGTCGGTCATGCGCATT
The DNA here is from genome assembly GCF_019279795.1 of Protopterus annectens. Taxonomy (NCBI): domain Eukaryota; kingdom Metazoa; phylum Chordata; order Ceratodontiformes; family Protopteridae; genus Protopterus; species Protopterus annectens. Next base: position 937,871,563 of record NC_056737.1, read on the forward strand.
AGTACCCTGACGTACTGACGTCAGTCTAATGCGCCCTGACCGACGTCAGCCTTATACTCTGGTATTCGGGCCGACTGGACGCGGACTATACCCCAATAGTAAGGACTGCAGCAATGGAATCCTCGAACATCTACATTTATGGTAGGTACAAAACTGTACTTTTTCCTCACTTCTGCTAGGAGAGTCTCAGAACTACATGCACTCATGGCCATTCCTCCCTTTCTTATTTTCCATAAAGATAGAATGTCTCTAAGGGTCAGACCCTCTTTCGTGCCAAAAGTGGTAAATGAGATGTTCCTCAACTAGCCCATCAATCTGCTTAAGTCTTTCCCAGTCCACAGGACAGGGATGAAAGACTTCTTCACTCCCTAGATGTACACAGACAACTAAATTTTTTCTGGACAAGACTAAGTCTAATTGTAAGTCAGGCCAACTGTTTGTCTCTTTCATGGACTCTGAGCTGGATTTCTAAGTGTATTTCTTTTTGTTAGTTGTACCATGTCAAATCCTTGCCCTCTTCCCCAAAGGGATCACTCCAGTAGCTGCTTTGGGGGCTTTTTACAAAGAGGTAGATGCTAGAACCATCCAAGAAATTGCTACCTGGTCTTCTCTGCACACTTTCACTAAACAATAAAGACCGATGCCTTTTCCAGGTTGATGACAGCCTTCACCAGGTTGGTACTTTCTGGTGTCTTGGACAGTTCTCACCATTTTTAACGATCCTCCCTTCCTTTCCCTTAAGCTTTGTAAATCACCTATGCATTTGGAATACTGCTGCAGTGATTTCAGTCAGTAAATAGTGCAGTTGTGCAGATCACTGCGGCTGTATCCCTTCCCACCTTTCTTTCCCCTTTTGTTGTACATTTCTTTCTTAGGACTGAGACAGCCTCCTGTTCTGTTGATATGCCCCTCTTGCCTGACTACTTCTCTCCCAGAAGGCTGGCTCAGAGGGTAGTCTGAGGATTTTTGTTCATACATCTGCTTATCATAGGAGGTTACTAGACTAATGGCCCTGAGGCCCTTACAAACCTACTGTGACGAAAGGTGATAGATGAAATTTTGTAAATAAATGTCATTGGTGAATATCGAAATGATTTATGTAAGATGCTTGTGTTACAAATGTATTAGAACTGTATGCCATGTGTATATCAAACTGCTTGTACAGACGTGTGTTGAAAAGGGTATTTGCAAAAGGCTTGTGTTTAAAATGGATCCATAGTGTGCCCTACTGGAAAAGAACAGAAATGTAAATGCAATACTGTAACTCTTTGAATGTATATATTTTAACAGTGGAAACTGGGATACAGGAGGTTAACCTCAATCTAGTAAATTTTAATTATTTTATGGCTTGTCCATAAAAGATGGTATCTTACAGTTTTCAATACAGCAACAGACGCAATGTCTGTACTAGGAAACTTTCTATATTGTCTTTAAGGTGAAGTAATTACTTGTCTTGAAAGCATGAAGGAATGCAGTTGTTTTATGATTTCCAGCATCTGCCAGAGATCTGAGGAGAAGCCCTTGTCTATGTATTTTACAGGCAGATGCTAAATGCTACCAGCTGCCATCAGTGGTTGTTTTCGGCCTGGGAACTAAAAATCAGATGTCAAGAAATGATGTAATTATGCTATTCCAGCAATGATATTGTAGATACTAATTTGAGAAGTCGCTTAATGAAACAGAGCATTCTGTAGTCTGTCTTGGACATGACATCAGCTAGAAGATCCATTCAACATATCTGCCTTGCTCTATTAGTAACTTTTTAGAATATAGTAACTCTCAGATACAGTCAGGAATCTAGTGAAGCTTAGTTTAGATATTTTTCTTTCTTTATTTGAGACTGTCCTGCAATGTTGTTTTAAATATTTCCTGTGGTTTTGAACTCTGATGTCACTGTGAATATATATTTAGTATTGTGTTGTTCTTTTATTTATTTTATTTTTTATTTATTTTATTTTTATTTTATTTTACATTTGTTAACGGGGGGGTCTGACTGAGCTGAAAATGCCCTTTTTTAGCAGAGGCCCGGGGAGAAAAGCTCCACATAGAAAATTACAGATACATTTAGATATTTAGACATGATCAGTATGCACATAAATTTACAAAAGACATGTTTTTACAATGGTATGCAGCATATCAACAGTTACAGTGGGGAGAACAAACAGGAAAAGATTAATTAAAAAATAAAGGTAATTAATAGATTTGTGGTATACAGCTGAAATTTGGAACATAGGTAGAATACATACATAGTACACAGGTACAGTACATGCACTGTAGATTAGCCAGTGTTTGTGAGTAAGAGTGAAAACTATTATCAAGTACTCTAGGTTTAGTATGTTTACCTTATCCACTTTTGCTAGCCTGGGGAGCAGGCATGGCACTGCCAACTTTGCTTGAGATGTTGCCTAATGAGGTTTTTAAAGGATGCTTTGGACATTGTGTTTTGTATGCTAGTAGGGAGAGAGTTCCATTTTTTGGCCACTGACCTACTATATAGTGTGTCTTCAAAGCTATTGCAGCTATTGGTGACTTCTAGTAGTAGTTTGCTTGATGATCTAGGAGGCCTTTTGGCTGAGTGATGTACTAGGTTTTTGAGGGCAGGACACTTATTGGGGAGGTAATAGATAGAATGACAGAGGCAGAGCTGATTGTAGGTTAGGAGGTTGGGCGACTCAAGCCAATGGAGCTGTCTCAAAGCAGTGCAGTGATGAGTTCTATATGAGCAATTTGCAGCAAAGCGGGCAGTTCTGTTATAGCATGCTTCAATTTTGCGTAGTTAAGTTTTGTTGAGATTAGTCAGAATGGGAGATGCATAGAGAAGGGTGGATAGAAGCTGGGAGCGAGCAATGGCTGATCTTGTGTTGTTGGTAAGAAATGGTTTGATACGGTAGAGTGATCCCAGTTTGGCATGTACTTTTTTAATAGTTAAGTTGAGATGACTATCAAATATTAGGTGGGAGTCTATGGTTATTCCCAATAACTTAGATTGTGCCACTGGAGCAATTGGAGTAGCATTTTTGGAGTAGATAGTGAATTGACTGTTAGTGTTTTTGTTAGAACTGGTTATAATCATAAACTGAGTTTTTTTTTTGGATTGAGGGATAAGTTGGGCTTTGGTAAGCTAGTTTTCAACATCAGAGAATGCTAGTTGAATTGTTTGCACGAGGGTGGGAATGTTTTGTGCAGCACAGATTAAGGTAGTATCATCTGCATACTGAATGATAGATGCATGCTGTGTGGAGTTGTGAAAGTCGTTTGTGAAAATTGTGAATAGTAGTGGTCCTAAGATAGAACCCTATGGGGGACTCATAGTTATGGGCAGCTGAGGAGAGAGAGAATTTTCCCATTTCACAACTTGGTACCTGTCAGTTAAGTAGCTTTGGAACCAGGTAAGAGTGGAATTGGATAGGTGATATTGGTTTAGTTTGTTTAGCAGGATTTGGTGCGAGACTGTGTCAAATGCTTTGGACATCCAAAAAAAGATTTGACACCTGCAGGCCTTCGTTTTTGAGACGGTTTGCTGTGCCTGTGAAGCAGAGGAGGGCTGTAGTGGTGCTATAGGCAGGTCTGAAACCATGTTGACTAGGTGACAAGATGTTGCTGTCTAGGAGATATTTTAGCACCTGGGTATGCATGCATTTTTCTAGGATTTTGGCCAGGGGGGAGAGTATAGTAATGGGTCTGTAGTTAAGTACAGTGGAAGTCCCGCCTTTATGTATGGGTGTAACATAGGATATTTTCCACAGTTTGGGCATATAGTTTTCAGCAACTGATCTGTTTATGAGAGTGGAGACTGGGATAGCAGTAGCATCTGCTGTGAGTTTCAAGAAATGGCGAGGGAGTTGGTCGGCTGCTGTTGATGAGGTTTTTAGTTTGGAGAGCATGCTTTTGATTGAAGTGGTGGAAACTGTTTTGAAGGTAAAACTTGTATTAGTGTTATTTGTGTTGGGGGGATAGTGAGGTTGGAACTGTCCTGTGACTCTAAGGATAGAATTGAGTTCACAAAGTGGGAATTGAATTGTGTTTCGATGGGAACTTTAGTGTCAGGGGTGGTTGGTTTGAGGGTAGTTTGGGTGAGTTTTAGTAGCTGGTTTACATTTTTCCAAAATGTTTGGGGGTTGTGTTGGTATTTAGTTTGTAATGTCGTGTAGGAGGATTTTTTGTCCAGCCTAATGCATTTTTATGCATGGTTGCGCAGTTCTTGTTACTTAGTTAGGCTTTATGTTTCTTTGGGGTTTTTTTTATAGTAAAGCCAGGCAGTGTCTCTGGACTTGAGGATTTGTTTGGTTTCTTTACTGAGCCAGGGGTTTGTAGAGGTTCTAACCTTGGTTTTGAGCAATGGAGCGACAGTGTCTAGGTGTTGTAGAAATGTTTTGTTGAAATATGCTACAGCCCAGTCAAGTGGGAGGGTTTTTAGGGGGGTCCAGTCACAGTTACAGAGTAAAGTATTGAGGACCTCAGGAGAGAATTTTTTTGTGTTTCTAGTGGATTTATAGTTAGTGGTTTTGCATATGCTTGTTCTACTACATATAAGGTTAGATTTTTTATCACATCTAGTTGGAATTTGGAGTAGCTTCTGGTAGCCATGGAAATTTATTAGATGACTTGGTGGTTCTGATATACAGCTGAACCAATCTAGGTTGAAATCCCCCAGAATAATTTATTTATTATTAAATATATTTAAACCTTTCATTGTGGCTGATCTGTGTAGAGATATTTAGGTTTTGAGAGTACTTGCATATTTATTTGGTGATGCTGTGTAGGCCACTCCTAATAGCCTTACTCTTGGTCAAACTACCATTTGTGTTAATATTAACATTACACAATAAGATTGGACACCCTTTGTTAAGGACCTTAAAGAGGTGGCGGTGATAACTACCTTATAGTCTGGGCAGAAGGGGGCATAGCTAATAAACCTGTGCCAGCCTTTCCCAGGTGTGTGTGTGTGTGTGTGTGTGTGTGTGTGTGTGTGTGTGTGTGTGTGTGTGTGTGTGTGTGTGTGTGTGTGTGTGTGTGTGTGTGTGTAAACAAATCTTGTAGTGTGTGTGTGTGTGTCAGCTACTCTGGCAGGGACATGAAGCACTGGTTGGACAGAGAGAGTGATGGAGGACTTGGCTCGGAACCCTGGCTAAGAAAACAACTCTACAGCTGTGTCAGTGGGGAGTCTTATTGGGGATCTGGAGAAAGAGGGAGAAACTAGCCCCAGACTGACAGCGGTCTCTGTGTGCTGTTAAGAGAATTTGCACTTGAGGCAGAGAGCTGCATCTGGAAATACTGTGTGTGTACTGTCATCCTCTCAGTGAACGTCCCCCCACTAGTGCCAGTGGTGAGGATTGAGGCTCCTTGATTGGTCTGGTGGTGGGTTGTCACACCTTGCCAACAGTTTATCCCCAAAAAAAGAAACCTCAGTCAGCACCTTTTGCCACTTTCATTGAGGGACACAAGTGGAACCCCTGGGACAAATTTGTGATTTCCCATCCACTCATCAAGGTTGCACTTGAAGAGGGTCAGCAAGATACTCTGTTTGACGTATATGGGAAGTCTATTCCAGAGATGGGGCAGCCTGTGGGAGCGAAACCTGTCTCTGCAGCAAGTTTTGTTGGTGTTTCATATTAGATTTAGGCTTTTCGAGCAGGTAATGTGCGAGCAGTTAGATTTACTGTTATGGAGTATCTCTAGTAGGACATGGTCCGAAATTGCCTTGTAGGCAAGACGCAGATCACCTTTGAGCAATCTGTACGATACCGAGTGGAGTGATATTGATTTGAGCCTGTTCGTATAGGACAAGTGTTGGAGGCCCTGGATTCTCTCTCTGAGGCATTTCTGTAGCCTTTCTTTCCAGTTGGTGCAGGTGTTTGGAGAGGTGCATACCAAACAGGCCGTTTTACTCAATTATTGGCCTAATGAGGGAGAAGTACAGAGAGGTAATAACCTCCTTTTTTCTGGATGCAATCCCTTTACTTATGAGATGAACCAAGTAAAAGGCTTTTCTGACCACTGCCTATACATGATGGTCGAATGTGAGATTGTTGTCAACCTGAGTGCCCAGGTCTCTCACCACAGGTTGTGTGCTTATGGGGTTGCCGTTGATGTGGTAGTCAGTAGGGGCCATGTTTTTGCCGAATGGTATGATACAACTTTTTTGTATTTAACTTAAGGCTGTGACTTTGGCACCAGTCATTTGTTGCTGTGAGACCCTCTTGTAGTTTAACATAATTTGGGGAGTCAGTACCAGCACCCAACTTAGTCTTCTGCAAACTTTGTCAGCCACAGGCCCTTTGTCTTTGCCCAGACCTCTGAGAAGTAGATGCCAAACAGTAGGGGGTCCCAGAACAGCTCCTTGGGGAACACCACTAGTGACAGGTCTGCTGTCGGAGATGGAAGCACCTATTTTGACCTTGTGGGTCCTATCGGTGAGTGGAGGCACCTATTTTGACCTTGTGACTCCCAGTGGCGGCACAGTGGTGCAGTGGTTAACATTGTCACCTCACAGCAAGAGGTTCTCCGGTTCGATTCTCGGCTGGGGTGCCTTCTGTGTGGAGTTTACATGTTCTCCCTGTGTTCGCGTGGGTTTCCTCCGGGTACTCCGGTTTCCTCCCACATTCCAAAGACATGCATCTGGAGCATTTCTCCCCGGGCCTCTGCTGAAAACAGGCTCTGTGGAACCTAGTCGGACTTTCCCGGTCAACAAATGATAAATAAATAAATTGGTTAGCCAGTTGGCCACCCACCTGATGAGATAGGGATTTACGCCAAGCTCTGTTAGCTTTTTGATGATACCCAAGTGGGGGATTGTGTCATAGGCCTTGGCCAAGTCAAGGTAAGCTGTATGTACTGACTTTCCCTCATCTAGGGCCTTGATAACAGTCTCAAAGAAGTCGACCAGGTTCAACAGGCAAGATCTGCCCTTGACTAATCTAAACTGGGTGTTGTCTAGTGCTTGGAGATTGCCTATGTCCTTGTTTATGAAATCCATAATAATACACTCCACGGCTTTACAGATTAGACTTGTCAGGCTAATGGAATGATGGTTTCCAGGGTCAGTGGTGGCACCACCTTTGTACAAAGGAATGACAATGGCATTTCTCCACTATGCTGGAATGAAGCCTGTACATAGGCTGTGGTTGAATAGAATGCTCAATGGCGAAGCTAGTTCTTGCTGCACATGGTGCAGAATACAACTTGGGAAACTATCAGGTCCCATAGAAACTGTGTTCTTTGTCTTAGATGGGGCCTTTAACACTTGATCTATGGAGATGTGAGGTACGGGACAAGTATTGGGGATGTCGAATGGGCCTTTGGGGGAGTAGGGGGTGAAGTTTGCTCTGAACCTATCTGCTGTCAAGTTGGCTGAGTCAACAGGATCAGTGTAAGTGATGACACTGTTAAGTACTAATTCGGAAAAAACCTAGGCTTTGCCATGGAGGTTTCTGATTTAACTGAATAAGGCTTTGTGGTTTCCCTTTGTTTCAGAGGCTAGTTTTGATTCATAATTGGCTTTGGATATTTTCACTAGTGATCTAATTTGCTTGTTGAAGCTAAGGAGGGAGTTTTTCCAATTTGGAATTTGTTCCTTTTTACCATTGGACAACAAATTCTTCCTTTTGTTGTAAAGCCTGTTGATAGAGGATGTCCACCAGACAGGTTTGTGTTTCCTTGAGGAGCAGGGTTTAGTTCTGTTGGGTATGGCTGAGTCCATGCAGTTGTATAAGTGCTTGTATATTGCATTGGTGTATGGTTCAGCATAGTTGTCTCCATCCTGTGAGGGGGGCAGTGGTGTGAAGCTACTGATACCCTCCCCTAGGAGGTTCTAGTCAGCTTTTGAGAAGTTTTTAGCCTGATTACGGCTTGGGGGGGGAGGGTGTGGGATAGAAACTTTGAATGAGAGAGAGAGAGAGACCGATGATCTGATCTCACCAGGGAATAACATACTATGGGAGTGGTGCAGCGGTTGTCCATGTTTGTGAGAACCAAGTCCAGAATGATATCTCCCCTTGTGGGGTATGAGATGAGCTGGTCTGTTGTGTTAGAACTGATGAAGTCAAGGAATCGTTGGGTGAGTGCATTACTGCAGGAATAGTTAATTCAGTCTATAGTGGGGTAGTTGAAGTCACCAAGGATCAGGGTGTTGGAGGGTACATTGATGGAGTCATGTAGGTCCAGGTAGGAGCAATTGGTGTCCTGCGTCATGGAGGGGGGCCTATAGCTGGCTATATAACCTGGATGAGTGTCTTGTGAACTGTCAGTTGTATCTAGAGTAGTTCCAGTGCATCATGCTGGCAAACCAGTCTGGAGCTGTGCCTGTCCTTAATGAAGATAGAGACTCCACCACCCTTAGTCTTCCCAACCTCATTTTGGGTCGGAATGTGTGGAATGATGTATAAGCTGGTAAGGCAGGGGTGCTATCCGCAGCTCTGACCCAAACTTCCTTGACTGCACAGACATCTGCATCTTTCAATGTTAGGAGAGCCTCCAGTGAGTGCATTTTCAGGTTAAGGCTCCTAGTGTTAAACAGCACGACCTTCAGTTTGCTTTTTGACCGATCTTTTATGTTGAAAGATTTGTCTTTGGGACATTGCCTAAAAAAGGCACAATGGGAAGGCAAGAGCTTTGCCCAGGATCCGGAATTCCAGGGGTGACAGGGGGAGGTCATCTCTGACAAAGCAACAAGGCCTGTCAACCATGTCATCCCAGACAGACAGATACTGGATCCCCTTGGAATGACACCAGAATCGAAGTCATTTGTTGATGTCAGTTATTTTTTTTTGTTGGTATTGTGGTATAATTCTTGGTAAAGGTAGGATGCTGCTGCTTAGGGCTAGGGTCATACGTGCCTGGGACACATACTTTGAGAGCTCAATCGTGTCTCTCTTCATATAATCAAGGGAGGTACATCTCAAGTCATTCACACCAGCGTAGACAATGACAGAGTCATACTTGTACCTATTGTGGAGATACTTAAGTGCATGCGTGATGTGGCGGATTCTGGCACCTGCCAGACAAATGACCATGACTTTCTCCTTGTCGAGCCTGGTGAGGTGGGACATCAGTTTGTCTCACAGTTGAGTCGCCAATGACTAGTATGTTTGTCTGCTGTATGTGATGTGTTTCATGTTGTGTGTGGAATGTTTGTGAGTGTGTTTTGGAGGTTTGTGCTGTTTTGGTAAGTTTTTATTGAGGAGCTCTGCATAGATGGGTGTGTGTTGTGCTTGACTATGTGATATGAGTGGTGTGGTGTTTGTGCTGGGAATCTCCTCTTTGTCAGGAGTACTGACTGTGACCCGAGAGAGCATCGATTCCAAGTTACTGATGTAGATGCATTTCTCGCAAGCAGAATTATGTGCTAGGAGTAGAGGGCTGTCGGTAAACATGACACAGTTGCTGCACTGTCTCAGTATGCCCATGTCGACCAGACCAGTAGGAGAAATTGATGGGAATTGTCCAGACGTAGTGTTCTGGATACTTGGGCGGACTTATGGCGAGAGGGTTTTGATAAGGGTTTGTCCACAAGAGTGTATACCACAAAACCCTTCTTAAATGTAAAGTAACTGGCCTGAAGCCCAAGTGCCAAAACCAAAATTAAGATGCTTAGAATAACAGATACATTTAATCAGGGTACTAACGAGCAGTAATAAATGCAGCAGAGTAAAAGCACTTAAACACTTAAGAGCACACAGCAAAGCAAAATAAGGTAATAAAGTAGGAAGAACATTACAGTAAGAACAGCTGAATAAAGTGTATTTTTTTTTTAAAGTGGAGAGAGAATTCAAGATTAAGGCACTAAGGGGGTTAGCCTTCCCAAATGTTGTCTCTGTACACAGACTGAACCGATGAGATGGGACTGGAAGGAGTGTCCAAAATCAAAGAGGCAGGGGTGGGGGTAGTCCTTCCAAGATGATCTCACTGTACTCAATTGAGTGAGCAAATGAGATAGGACTGGGAGAATTGTCCAAAACCAAATTTACAGCAGGGACTGGTAATTCCAAAGCCACCAAGTTTAAGAATACAACAAATTTGGTGGGAGGGTAGGAAAAACAAAATGCAGACAGAGACCAGCAAAATTCAATGAAGCAAATAAAAAAATGCAGTACAGTTCTGTTAACAAAATGCAGAGACCAGGAAAATTCAATGAAGCAAATAAAAAATGCAGTACAGCTTTGTTAACTATCACTGAAATGGATTGAGTGCAAAAAAAGTATACTTACATCAGCTTGGTATATCCAGATGGTTGTAGAATCAACCACAGATAGCTAATCAGCTCTGCAGCTGAGATATACCCATATGCTTGCAAGCTGAGGTCATACATCAGATGTCTGCTACTAGCAAGGTTTAGGCTTTGGTACCCCAGCTGGATGTCAGCTATGAAAAAACATCTGTTTGGACTACTGCAACAGTAATCAGTAGGACATCTATAGTTATGTTAAGTTCTTATACAGCCATACTTTCTCCCTTCTATTGGAAATTGCCAAGGGCAATTTCCACAAGCTTCCCCAGAAAAGTGGACCTTTTCACACAGCACAAGGGTTGTTTGAGATATACCAACTTGAAAGAACTTAAACTAACCGCTTGGATGATAGATTCTTAATACTCTTTAGACACCTATTTTCGGAGGACATGCAGGAGGTATTAAAGGAGGCAAAGGGGCCAACTACTAGAAAAATATATACAAGGAAATGGGAATAAAAAACAAGATCCCTTTAAGGCTAGTATTTTTTTGGTTCTACAATATTTGTGTCAGTTATTAGCCTATGGCCTTTCTTACTCCTCCGTCAAGTTTTGTCAGCTATTTCAGCATATCTTCTCATGGATCTGCTTCTTTGAAGGCATTCCTGCATCAATATTTTTTGAAAGGGGTTCTGCATACCAGTCAACTAGAAAGCTTGTGGCTCCTCCTTGGGATCTTAGGTTTGATTTGAAAAAGTTAACACGTGTTCCATTTGACCAAGCTCATTAGGCTTATTTGAGGTTCTTAATATGGAAAACAATTTTGTTGGTTGCTCTGACTTCTGCAAGTAGTGTGTCTGACATGCAGGCTGTCACAGAGGGTGAGCCTTATCTCATTTTCCACAAAGATAGTGTTTATTTGGGAACAATACCTCATTTATGCTTAAAGCGGTATTTGAGTTTACTTTGAGCCAAACTATCCATCGCATTGTCTTCTTTCCTTTATGCTCTGGATGTCTTCAGATAATGCACATACTATTCTGACAGAATTAAAGCCTACCGAAATTCTAATCAGTTATTCATTTCTTATGAAGCTAAGAAAGAAGGACAACCTGTATCAAAGTAGAGGATATTCAGTTGGTTGTCCCATGCTGTCTCTTTTTGTTATTCCCACATTAATATATCAATTCCAGGCAGGGTCAAACTACATTCTACTAGAGCGTTGGCTTCATCAGTGACTTTTTTGAAAGAGCTGCTTCTAGAAGTATTCTAGCAGCAGCAGCGGCACTGTGGTCTTCTGTGCATACCTTTACAAAGCAATAGAAACTAGACTCCTTTTCCAGGTCTAGAGAGAGCTGGCTTTGCTAGGACCATTATCCATGTGATTCTGGATCCTCAACCTTCCTCCTCTCAGGTCTTATTCCCTCAAATGGAGCTCTTTGAGTTTCTACTGAAACTGCCAGGGGGCATGGCCTGAGCCTTTTAAAAAAATGAAGTTAATGTCTCACAGTTCATTCAACTGTTTATATCTCTAGAACCATAATTGTTACTAGAAGACTAAATGGTTACATGGTCCTAAACTGGATTTTTTAAGCCCCAGTAACCACATTAAATATGAATTATGCAATGCTGTATAAACATCTTAAGATAACTCATTAACCATTCAAGCAACACGCATACTGCCAGCGGCATTTTCATCATACTGCTGTGAACTTTCATATGAGGCTAAACAGTTTTGTCTGCATCACTTGTTTGTTGAGATATTTAGAGAAATATGCAAATTATTACAATACAGATAAATAGTATGCAGATAATATTCAATATCAATTTCTGTACTTGACACAGGTCAAATATCAATACAGTTGTGTTTGCCATCGTGTAAGCTTTACGATGAAATCTTTTGATGCTTTCTGAGTAGCATGGTTTTGGAATTATTAATGTAAATATGAATAAACAGTAATTGATGCCTGTAGGTTTCAGTAGGGTATAACTGCAGAAACACCTGGAGACTTCACTAGGCTGTAATGAGTTAAGCTATGGTATTATTCTAACTATATAGCTAAGGCATCTGCATCAGTGATCAAGTGATGAACATATTACAGCTGTGTAAGTAACCTTACCTTAACAGTCAGTGTTCAAATAATCACTAGTGCAGTAGCTGCTTCCTGTCTCCACCACCCCCCCTTAATTTTTGGTGTGTCTTTTGTTGGCAGGGTGTGGGCATGGAATTTTATTTACCTGGCATTTTCCTTTTTCAGGGCCTAAGCCTTCCTGTTACATTTGACTCAAAAGCATTGAATGGCTTGGTGCCCAGACCACTGATTTTCTCTTCTACCAGCTTGAGCTATCAACAGTCTGGTTGAATGGCTGAAGCTTTGTAAGCTGACTGGCTGCTATATCCAATTCAGGATATAATTTATATAGCTAAGACTACTGCAGAAGAGATCATTCGAACATCTACTGTTATGGTACATTTACTCTCCAAAAATAGTACTGGTAACTGCCTTTTGGCTCAGGAACCAGTGGCTCTTCCTTCTTTTGAAAATGGCCAAGGGCAGTTACCACAAGCTTCCTCATAAGATAGACTTACTCACATAAGACAGGGGCACTCTGATGCAAAGCAGCCTTCAAGTTGTTCAACTTACATCATGGATCATATAATTCTAATACTTTTCTTTTTTTTTGGCCCAGACCACTGATTTTGAATAGCTTGATCCATCAACAGTCTGGATGCTTGGAAGGTGCCCTGAAGGATATCTGTTTGGCTCAATTCACAACAGACAGATAAAGAAGTTCTCCTCCAGAACAACTTGCAGAAAGACCTAGAAAAGGGATGCATTTTCATTCCCATGGACAGGAATGTTCCTGTATATTTTTTTGACTCTTTTATCTGATAACCAAAATTATTTTAAAGATCCAAATGCACTCTCCAAAAATAGTACTGGTGACTCCTTTTTGGCCAGGCAACAGTCATTCTCCCTACTTTTGAAAATGGCCAAGGGCAATTACCACAAGCTTCCTTATAGGATAGACTTAATCACACAGGACATGAGCTGTCTTATCTACCACAACCTTCAAGTTCTTCATCTTACAGCCTGAGTGATAGAATTTAAGCTTTTGGCACATTCTTCTGTGACATGCTGCAGGTAGTAAAAGAGGCCAGGAAACATGCTGCTAGAAAATCAGATATGACTGACTAAGTCAGTAGATTCTCTAGTTGGTGCCATAGAATGAACCAAAATCCCTTTAAGGCTCAAACACTTTTAGTTCTTCAGTATTTTTGTGAGTTATTACCTCTGGCCTTTCTTACTGTTCTATTAAGAGTCATCTTTCAGCTGTTTCTGCCTGTTTGTCATTGGACACCCACCACACACACTTTTTCTTTTGCAGGCAGTCCCTGGGTATGAGCAAGTTACGTTTTTAACGCTGTTCTTAAGCTGGATTTGTGCAAGTCGGAACATGTTCTTAGCCTAATGTCAGTCAAATGCCTAAGTATGATGTATATTTTACCTTTCTTATTTTCACTTTATCTTTCACAAGTGTTCCGATCATTGATCGACTGTAGCCTAACGCTCTACTAATGACTGATGGCATTTCACCTCTTTTCACTTGTCTATTTCCACTTTTTGTTCATTAGTGATTGTTTTTCTTTTATGCATCACCTGCACTAGCATCCAATTTACCCTTCTGAGGCATTTTTATAAGGGTAAATACCTGTAAGAGAAAAATATAAGCCAGATACTATATAAAGTCATACACACTCAAAAGTACTTTATTCAAACTGGCGGAATGTTTTCTTTCTCAAGCTGAAGAACCACTGAAGGTGCGTAATGTTTTTATGAGTGTAAGTACGTAGTGCACGCATGTTCGTACATATGAACCATTGTATGTAAATCAATTTTTTTAAGATAATAAGCTTTATGATAGTCAGTTTGTAAGTACGGGTTGTATGTAAGTCAGTCATTCGTATCTCGGGGACTGCCTGTATCTCATGTGAAGCAGTTTCTGAAGGAGGTATTACATTTGTCCACCTGGAAAGCAGGTGGCTCCTCAGTGAGATACTAACTTTGTACTGGTGAAACTTACACCTTTTTCCTTTTGAACCAACTCACAAGGCTGACTTAAAGTTCTTATCAGTGAAAACAGTGTTACTCATTGCTCTGACTTCTGCATGAAGAGTATCTGGATTGCAAGTTCTTATGATGACTCTGCCATGTCTCATCCTTTATAAATATAGGATTTCCTTTAGATCCAGCCCTTCTTTTTATGCCTAAAACATATTCAGAATTTACTTTGAATCTATATGTTCATCTCCCTATATTCTATCCAGAATCAAAAGACAAGGAAGAGAAAATCTTTCACAGTCTTGATGTTCACAGAAAATTCAGACACTATATTGACAGAAAAAGGGATTTCAGTAATACTAGCCAACTGATCATTTCTTAGGAAGATATGAAAAAGGGGTAGTCATCTAAACAGACTTTTTCTGAATTGTCTCATGCCGTTCACTTTTATTATTCTTATAATAGTAATCCACTTGTAGTCAGTCAGAACCCATTCTACTAGGGCTATGACTAGTTCTTCTGCCTTTTGGAAAGGAGTGGACTCCAGAAATATTCCAGAGGCAACAACTTGTTTTTTTCTTTTCACACACTTACCAAGCACTACAAAATTCACTCTTTCTTTAGGGCCAGGCATAGCAGGTCTTTCTTTAGGGCCAGGACAGGGTTTGTTTCAGCTATTCTCCTAGGGCTCCTAGACTGTCATTCTTTTTCATTCTGCCTTTCTTTCTAAGCTTTGGCGTTTGTCCCATAATGCTAGGCTACTGCAATAGTGATCTAATGATGACTATAGTACAGTTGTATAAGTAAACTTACCATAATATTAGACTTTCAACTATATCACTGTTGCAGTACAAAGGTAAGAGGCAAGAAGGTTTTGATTTTTGGCACCCATACATCTTCTTTTATTCTGGCTTACCCCAAGCTGTAATGGTCATACAGGCACATGGAAGGTTCCTCAATGCTTTGGAATCTACCTGGATGTTCAGTCCTTGCCAAGCTCTGTCTTATGTAGCTTAGGCTAATGCCAAAGCGATCTATATGAACATGTATTATTATGGTAAGATCAGATGTTTTCCCTTTTTCCTGATTCAATAGATGGGTTTGTTATTCGACTCAGAGCTGGTCTTGGCACTTCCAAACGTGTGGATCCAGGGCTGTGACTCCTCCCTTACCCTTAATCCATTTCTACCCCTCTCTGAATGCCTCAGATCTCATTTGCCACCTGAACGAATGGTTGTCAGTTTCCAGGGGCTCTGATCTCTTATCAATCTTTGAAGATAAGTCGAATAGATTTATTCCTTTATTCTGTCTTAGCATAGGTAAAGACAGAATAAAGGAATAAAAATTGTGCTACAGTAGCGTTGTCGCCTCACAGATAGACGTCCTGTTGTATTCTCAGCTAGAGCGTCTTATGGGTGGAAACGTGTGAATGGGCATACCTTCGTTGAAGGGTGTGCATCAGAGCTGGCAACTCGGCACATAAAAATCTACTGCCAATCATTAGCGGACCGGAGTTCCGCTGTGGCGAACCCTAACCGGGAAAAGCCGAAAGACACAACAACAACTTAGCTTAGGTAGATATTTCCCTACTCAACTATTTTCCTGTTGGTTTTTAGTGCTTTTTTTAGTGTTTATCCCTTTGGGCTCAGTTTTTCAGTTTCTTGTCATCTAAAAAAAAAAAAAAAAAAAAAAAACAATTATTATACTATCTCTTTTTCTGGTATGATTCAACAGTTTCTGGTATTAGCTTTTATTAGAGTACTGTGATAAAGCTGTGTTTTTCCTTTATTTCTGTCATTATATCTGATAAAAGTTTTAAAAAGTGGTGCAAGTGTGGCCACAAAATTACCCCCACAGGACTCCATACCCTATGGGTCTATTGTTGAGGGGGAGGGTGGCCCACTTGGACACTAATTGTGAGGCATGTGCCTCTTTTGGGCATTAGGCCTTTCAAAGCCGTAAGGACAAATTGATTTTAAATGGTTTACTTCCACCTCAGCAAGGATTGGTACCACCATCTGTTCCTCCCTCTGCAGGGATAAGAAGACACCTTCTAAGTAGAAGGACAAAGATTAAAAGTATCAAGGTAGCAAGACTCCTGAAAAGACTACTGAGAAGTCTCACAAATGGTCCACCGATCTGGCAGTTCTCCCAGGTCCAACACTGAAAATGTCAAAACCATCAGATCTCAGGACAGGTCAGATCTGATCGCCTTCACCGACTTCACTTTTTGCACCAGACCATATTAATTCAAGACTACATTCTCCAGTCTTGCAGAGAAGACAATGGAGAACATCCTCAATTGGATCTTCAGTGAAATCCAGCCATTTTTCAAGGAGCCATACCGATGCTGATGTCAGTTGGATGGTGCAGAGATTCCATCATCAGCAGATTCAGTTGGGGGTCATCCGGACTTGTTTCCACAGGTAGACCTGAGAAGTCGTCCTTGGACCCCTTTTCTCAAAAGTTCTGAGTTGATCCCTCCTTCAGATCCACAGTCTTTTGATCTGAACATTCCCAGAGCTTCTATGTCAGCACTGATAGACTTTTCCTCCAACTCTGATTTTACCCTACTCTGTTTAAACTCCAACTTTGTTGTATAGGAAAGGGAATTGGAGCTGAAGCATTGGAGTCTGGAACTCAAAGGGCAAACTGGCGTCAAAACTTTTTGATCTGTCTCTGCCTCTAGGGGTTTCAGCTCTTGATAGCTCGACTCCAATGACAGCTTCAGATTCAAACTAGATCATTGGCAGTGGAATTCTGTAGACCTTGGTGGCTCGAGAGTCTTTAATTTCAGGCTCGGTATTCAAGGCCTTTGAGAGCGTTCTCATTATTAAAAGAGATGTCTCCTTCATGTTCGCCCCCCCCGCCTGATCCCTCTCTTATGCTGCATCATCCTCCATGCCTCCACATTGACAGGGACAGTTGGCTTCCAAGACTCTCGAGGAAGTGCTTGCTCTGGGCTCCCAGAGCAAGCACTTCCTCGAGAGTCTTTGGGAAGTGCTTGCTCTGGGCTCCCAGTCTGATTTGGATCTGATGTCTGAGATTCCCTAACCTCGGATTTATGGAGAACAGACTTGCAAAAGAAAGCATTTAGATTTATCACATGAATCATACACAGAGGACACAGATTTGGATAAAGGAAAAAGGTTCTCCTAGATCTCCCTTTGGAGACATCTCTTTTGGCGAAATCTTGGAATTAATGAAGGATAAGGAGGTTGGTCCGCTGATACACCTTCCACAAAAGAATTCATGTTCCTTAGGTTCATAGGTGATACTGGGCTATTGACCCAAAGATCTTTATAAGCCTCGTCGTGTGAACCCAATATAATACTAGAGAAACCCTATATAAAGGACCTTATCTAAACACGAGCTCTTAGTTAGCAACGACTGCCCATATCTAGGAGGGTCATAGGTGAAATCCTCGGTAGGAATTTACAGTTTGCCACCCAGTCATGCAGGCTACACTTAAACAGAGTCATAGAGGGGCTTTGTTTTATGTGAATTGATAGCCTATTCCAGAGGAGTGGCAACCTCTGAGAGACATATCTGTCTCTCCAGCAGGTCCCATTTATATCGCAGGCCAGGTTAAGATGTCTGGAGCGGGTGACCCTTGTCCCATTTGAGGAGGCTTTTGGAGCTGGTTCTTCTGCCTGGGTGGTCCTTCCTCCTAATGCTTTCATTGATTTGGTGACTCGGAGAGCCTGGAAGGAATCTGACACAGTGGAGCCCATACCAAAGAAACCTGTCAAGATCTTTGTAGCTCCTAAAGGTAGGACACACTGAAGTAAAGGTCCCCCAGTAGATGCTATGGTCGTAGTGGTGGCCACAAGAAAGGAAGCCTCCAAAGAGAGAACATCTGTTCATCCTCAATAATAGGTAATCTAGGGTACTAGACAGATTTGGAAAATGGACTTGTACATCAGCGACTTTTTCCCATAGAGCACTGAACTACCTGGCTCATGTCACACACTTTCAGAGAGAATTGACCCAAGGAGGTTACCAGTTCTCTGTCAGGTAATTTGCCAGAGGATATCCAGAAAATTGCAGACTCCCAGCTGTCTACCCTTAATTCTATTTCCAACATCTCCATGTATCTGCTTTCAAATGTAGCTGCTTGAGTGGCCAGTGTGGCAGGCACCAGCATATCTATTCGTTGCCACACCTGGATGCAGTTGTGTGATTTTGTGAAAGGTTTCAAGATGTCTTTCCTTAACACACTTTTGATGGTTCCACTCTCTTTAGACCAAAGGTTAAGGACACACTAATCAGGAATGAGAAAGACAGTAAGACCCTGTCTGTCATGGGACTCTGCTTCTTAACTCCTCAAAAGACCCTTTCTATCAATCAACGAGGAGGTAAGATGTGATTCAAAAAATCTCAGGCTTTTAACCTGGAGACTTCCTTGGATACCTTCCCGTTGCAGGGGGGGGGGTCATTAGACATGATCCTAGGTGCAGAGGCAGTGCACAGAACCAAGGATTTTTTGGGCCCTTTTCTGAGAAATCCTTACAGTGAACCTGAATGGTTGCCCGACTGTCGCACTCTAGAGGCAGCTGTGGGGTGCTTATCACTACACCTTTTAACCTGGCAGGGCATCGCTTCAGACACATGGGTGCTGCAGATAATTACCTGAGGATATACAGTTATGTTTCCTTAGTCTTCTACACTAAGAAAAAGGATTCCCCTAGTGCCACCCTACCAGATGGAATCTACCACAGCAGAAGTCAGAAAGCTGCTGGACAGAAGAGCCACCCAACAGATCCCACCAGACCAGATAGGATCTGGAGTCTGCTCCAGGTTCTTTTTACTTCCAAAAAAGACAGGGAACCTAAGGCTAATTCTGAACCTCAGTCATTTAAATCAGTGTGTGAAGCAGACAAAATTCCGTTAGTCATGGTTCAGTCCATTTTACCTTTCTTAGGAAGGATGACTGGATGTACTCATTAGATCTCCAGGGTGCTTATTATCACATAAAGATAAACAAGCAATCCAGTAGATTTGCCTGTTTCAGGCTGGAAGCCAATCACTATCAATTCAGAGCTCTGCCCTTTGGCCTCACCACAGCGCCTTGAGTATTCACTGAATACATGGCAGTGGTTATGTCTTATATTCGGCTGCAGGTATTCCAAGTCTTTTTTGTATCTGAATGATTGGCTCCTCACTTCTCCAACCAAGAATCTACTCATCCAAAGGAGGGACGCTTTACTCCAGTTAATTCACAAATTGGGTATCACAGTCAAGTTCAGAAAAGTCAACTGAATCCCACTCAGTCACTGGAATTTATAGCATGCCACCTAGACACATGTTCACAAATAGCTGCCTTACCACATTCCAGGATCCTTTCTCTTCAAAAAGTCACCAAAAGGTATTATTACATCCTCTCCTCCAGCAAGATTAGTTCTAAGGCTTCTAGGCATTATAGCCTCATCAATCACTCTGGTTCCCTTCTGTCATTTTCACAAGACAGTCGTTCAATGGACTCTTGCAGTTCAGTGGTCACAGCTGCATAATCCTTTAAGTGCTTACATTGGGATAGCTACACTCTGCAGAAATCATGTCAGGTGGTGGCTGAATGCCCCCCCCCTCCCCGTGTGATGTCCTCCGTGGTAAGATCGATCTATAAATCAGTCTATTTTGATGTATCTACAATGCCAGATACTCCATCAAGCTCAAAAACGCTTAAGAATTTTTCAAAGACAAATTACTTCTTAGTATGGAATGGTATAAGAAGTTTCAAAGTCCCCTCAAATCCAGATAACACGTACTCCTTTGCAGAGGTATACACCAATGCTCTGTGTAACCACTTAAGCAGTTGTATAGAATTGACTGTACCTGACCAGATTAAAACTAGGTCTTGCTGAATAAAAAAGTAAGCCACCCTGGTGGAGTCCTTATAAAAACTGGCTGTACAGCAAGAGAAAGAAACTAATGTCCAAGGACAAGAGGGAACTGGCTCAGCAGAGGAAGAAATCTCTCTAGCTTAAACACACAAATTAGAGATCTTGTCAAGTCCTACAAAGGTAATTACTAAGTACAAATATCTTCCCAAGCTAAGGATGATCATAAGGCATTCTCTAACTACATCCGAAATCTAAAAGGGAATATCCAGCTCTGTGCTGTACTGGTTGTGGATGGCTGCTACCTAACAGATTTGGAGAAAACTTCACCCCCTTTGTCCCCTCCAGTCATCCCCCAAAGTATCCTGCCATTATTCCTCAGCCTAATATCTCAAGAGAGAAGGTCATCTCAGCTCTCTCTGAGGCCAAAAACACGACATCAGTGGGACCAGACAGCATGCCAGGTTGCCTTTTAAACAACTTAAAACTTGACCTAGCAGATCCACTTGGGTCACTGTTCAACCACAACCTGCGATCTGGCTATGTTCCGATAGAATGGAAGGCAGCAACAGTAATCCATCTGCACAAAGGGAGACCATCAGCTGCCCCTGGGAATTATAGTCCCAAAAGCGTGACTAGCTTCATCTGCAAGGCCATGGAAAAAATCATTATGGACCTTATTAACAAGGGCATAGGTAATCTCAAAACTCTGGACCCAATCCGGTTCAGATTCGTTAAAGATAGATCATACTTGTTAAACATGGCTGACGACTTTGAGGAAGTCACCAAGGACCTATGCAAGGAAAAGACAATGCATACCACCTATCGTGACCTAGCAAAGGCAGTTGACACAATCCCCCACTCAGGTATTATATAGAAACTCTCCCAATTGGGAATTAACCCTAAATTACTAGCAGTGGTGGCTGGTGACTTCAAATCAAAGGGGGGCTGCAGGAGACAATTGAATGGGTGAGGCCAATGGGAAGGGGCTTGTCCAACTAGGAAGGGTGGAGCTATGTTAAAAACCACAAAAACTGTGACTTTAATTAAATATGCTGCCCTGGGTGCCAAACTGTCATTATGATAGTCCAATCAAGACAAAATGAAGTGGAGAAGAAAAAAATATTTCAGTGTATTGGCTACATGACAGCTTACTTAATATCTAGATGGAAACAAAAAGTTTGTGAGGCATGAAAAAATAATTTGCTTTTTAAATACATCACTGGAATGCCAGTCAAAATCAAGTATAAAAAAACAAGCAGCACTCAACTCAAACCATTTCTCCCTGCACTGCAGTTCTAATTATAAGTTATATTCAGCTTTATAAAAGTACCAAGTAACATGCTGAAAGTAGCAATATCTGCATACCCTCACTTGTAAAAATGTTTCTTCTCCAAAACAGACCTGCTGCCTGACAACTATCTACTTGTTTCATGAGGAAAACATGATCAAAGTAAAAAATGAAGAGCAAACAAGAAATTAGCTCAAGATAAGTTGCTTAAAGGATTACTCTACAGTTTATGGACCACACATGATAGATTGGCATTCTGTTTAGTTTACAGGTAAAGCCTGCAAAGATGACTGCAAGTCTCCAACAAATGTAATGAGCTTCTGAAAATACTGTAAGCTTGTCCTTTATTACAAATACTGTCATATGCATTTCAATACCTAAGGGTTATACGTTACCTAGTTATGTACATATTCTGTGCATGGCAACAACAAAAGGCTTTCAATTTTGGCAGTTCTTTATTATTAAAGCTTTCTTGCATCTTACAATCTCAGACAAGCTTACCTGATGGTCATTAAAACATTGCTACTTAAACACAGAGCAACAGGCACTGCAACAACATGCATTTTCTGAAAAATATGCATAAATCAGCAGTATAAAAATATGACAGAAAACCAGAACATTTTGCAAAATCAAGGACAGATGAAAAACCACTGTAGTACTTTTGTCTACCTTGGATGGGGGGATACTCTGCACACTTGCACTGCGTGACTGTTCCTTGCCTTGCTTGGACAAATCCAGAGTCACTACATGGGGGAGTGGGGTGCAATAAGTATGTCACAATTTGACATGTCTCTAGCTGACGGTGATGGCCCTGACACATTTGTCATACCTCTCAACCTCAGAGCAAGAAATCTGGGCAAAACCATAAATAGAACTGGGGCAAAGGCCCAAAAATAAGGACAATTTTTAAATATTGCTCTTATAAACTTAGAAAGATAATAGAGTAGTAGGTCTTGCATTAGTATGAATTTTCTGAAGGGCATGAAATCTAAAACTCAAATGTCTGTCATTATTTTCTAACTTCAATCTTTAATGATTTGCCACTAATCTGCTAGAAAACCACAATTTTATGAAAAACGGACCAAAAATGTGATGCAAAAATATAAAATAGCCACACAATACAGCTGGGAACCTGTCAAAGAAGGGACACTTTTTTAATATTAGTACTGTTAAGCTGAGCAGCTGACAAAATAAGAGAATCTAAATGCATTTCTGAAATAAAAGTAATCTACAACTCTGATCATTGCAATTATTTATTAATTGTAAACCCTCCACATTTTCTTCCAAAATTGCCATTTTGCAGAGGGATTATTAGGTGAAGAGCAACCTTTTGAGCCAAAATCGGGGACAATTGAGAGGTTTGGATATACCTAATTCTATGAAGTGATTTATTTGCACGTACCTCTCAATCTCTTAATGCAGGAAATCTGGACAAGGCCAAATATATTGGGGGAATATACAAACAGTACTAACAATTGCTCTTGTATAAACTTAGTTGATAGAATAACAGGTCTTGCTTTTTTAGCATGCATTTTTCTGAAGGGTATGAAGTCTGAAACTCAATGTCTTTCATTATTTAGTGACTTCATTGCTAAATGATTTGCCAGAAAACCACAACTTTTATGAGGACAAACCAAACAATAAGCAAAAATCTATTCATTCTGCGAAAATCTGGACATTTGAGAGGTATAGTTCAGCCCGGGGTGTCTTTGAGTTTGCTGCCCTTCCCCCCTCACAAAATCATGGTTGAATAGGGCCTCCCCCTGGAGCCATTCCAGTGTCCCATTACTTGGCTATTTCGCCCCATTTACCATAAACACTGTAATGTGCATACTGTTTTACTTCTACGATGATTTGGATTTCATTTAAACGTTTTATTTTACACTTTACTGCACAAACACTAATAAACATATGCTAAACAAAGCAATGCAGTCTCACAATGAAAATAGACTTAGCATTAAAACTTCTCAGCCCTTGAAACTCACATTAATTGAAACAGCATTGAAACCCACATTCAAAGAAAATACATCTGGCCAGTGGCAGATAAAGATTAACTTCTGGCCGTTTTCAAATCATAGGCCCCTTGGACATGAAGCATACATGTGTTCTTTGATACACCTTCCTGATTGTATTAAATTATATTCCTTGTTTAATACAGTACAGTTGTTAGAGGGCATTTTAAATTTGTTTTGAACGTTTTTCCAGTAAATAATGAAACAAAATGCATGCACCAATAATGGCAAAACTGCCAAGTTCAGAACATTTCCATCATAAAAGTCTACTCAAACTTCTACAGTCCACCAGTATCAGTAAATATGCACAATCTCTGCAGAAGTAAAAGTCATATAAATAATTCCACATTACAGAGCACTGTAATTAATGAAGAGGTTGCTGCTAGCAAACAACTTTATATTCCATTGTTTCATCTACGAAGTGCCTGCTGCCCTTGAGGAACAAATTGCCTATGTTACACTAAAAAAATTATAAGCTAGTATATATTGCAATAGGGAATGGATGGCAAACTGATAACAGGTTCATAGTTACTAAGTATCTCTGCCAAAGAGGACATTCTCAGGACTGCAGCATCCACCCACTTTAAAAGTACAACACAGTATAGTATCAGCAATGCATCTACATACTGTGGGAGTAGAATGCACAGCCTTCTCCATCAAAAGCAAGTATTCAACCTGTTATGCTATTAACAATGCAAGCAGACTCAGAATAAGCAGCATTAAACTTCTCTTCCCCTGAAGCTCTCAGCTCCTTGTAAAATCCAATTGACACTCAACTGTATCTCTCAACTTTGCAGCACAGGAAGTCTGGAAAAAGCCAAAATGTATTGAGGGGGGGACAAAAGCCCAAAAACAAGGGACACATTTTAAACATTGCCTGTATAATCTTGTAAAGTTGC
Organism: Protopterus annectens; assembly: GCF_019279795.1. Taxonomy (NCBI): domain Eukaryota; kingdom Metazoa; phylum Chordata; order Ceratodontiformes; family Protopteridae; genus Protopterus; species Protopterus annectens. The sequence continues at coordinate 937,895,833 of NC_056737.1, forward strand.
TAGAATAAAATGTGTTACCACCATGCATTTCACGGCCAAGTCTTGAACCCAGGCCCCTCTGCACTACAGTCAGAACAACATACCACTATGCCAAATCAGCCATTTCTTGAAAGACAGGAAGACTGAAACTTTAATGGCTATCGTTTATTGAATTCAGTTCTCATGATAGCCCTCATCCTCTTAGCACAAAAAATCTGGACAAAGCCAGTAATGGGGGAATGCAGTCCCAAAATTAGGAACATATTTCAAATACTGATCTTATAAACTTAGAAATTTGCTAGAATAAAAGGTTTTGTGTTGCCATGTACTTTCTGAAGAATATGAAGTCTGAAATTCAAATGCCTGTCATTATTTAGTGAATTCAAAATCCAGAAAAGCACAGATCTTATGAGGAACAGAACAGAACAAAAATATGAGGCAAAAATCTGAATAGTTTTCACAAGTGGTGGTGGGTGGGGAATTCAGACTCTTGCTACCAGCACCCAAGGTACAGGCTTTGAGCCTGAGTTACTCTCTCTAGCCACACCAGGTATATTTAACTGGGGCATTATACACACACACACACACACACACACACACACACACACACACACACACACACCCTTCCAGTCCATGCAGTTGTAACTACATAGACTTCTGTGCATCTGTAGTCTGATGCCTTCTCTTCCTAATCCGGACGGGTTAAACAGCATTCCGGATTCCCGCACGCATGCACAGAGTTCTGGGACTCGCTAATCAGTTTTATTTCTTTTTGTTTACAGCTGGGAGGGGGGGTTGCAGTCCTGCAGTGCAATAGCACAAGCCGCCCCTGATTACTAGATGGGTAGCCATCCGGCTCACTGACAGGACACATACTATCAAAGTGGGTGACTTCACCTGCAGCAAAAGACCAGTCACCAGTGGTGTACAACAGGGTTCTGTGCTGGGCCCCTCATTGTTCAAAATTTATTTCTTAGACGTCTGGGCAAACTTGGACAGCCTGTGGCTGACCAAGTTTGCTCACAACTGTAAATTGGGAGCAGTCATTAAGTCCCCCAACAATGTTAATATACTGCAGACAGGGTTGATGCAGACAGATGATTGGTGCCTAAGCCGTGGATTAAAGCTGAATGCAAAAAATACATTATTATTCCCTTTGGGAAAGCTTATATCCCTGCTAAGTACATTATAGACAGCACCCCCTAAGTGTAGACCTAGTGGTATGTGATCAGGGTAGTCAGATTGATAGCAACCCTAACATTAACCACCATGTATCCACAGTAGTAAGGAAATCCTTCTATGTAGCACAACTTATAAGTAATGACATCACATCTAGATCTCATACTGTTATACTTGGCCTTCATCAGACTAGTTATTGAGTACAATGCTTTCTTTTGCGTGTACCTTACCAGACACCTGCAACAATTGGAGAAACCATAGACCTTTCTCACCAATAAATTACAGTGTACACAAAACAAGTCTTTTGGCAAAAGACTGAAAGCCCTTTCACTGTATTCTGTCTCCTACAGGTTGCTAAGGGGTGACCAGTGCCTGGCTTACAGGCCAGTCTCTGACCCGGCCCTGATGGAAGTGCTATACATTCAGAACTCAAACTGCATGAGGGTCACTCACTCAAGGGATCTTAACCTAGCCTCTGACATAAACAGATCATGTTGAAGAGATAGATACATCTCCCAGAGACTGCCACTTCTCTGGAACAAGTTTCCAATTCACATGAAACAGAGCATTTTCATGACCCTCTTCAGATGCATCCTAGATCATTGGATGGGTGGCCGCAAATCCACTCCTGGGGTGGTGCCCACATTTGTCCTGGACAGAGATATTTGGTATTAGCTACCATAGACCCTTACCTCTGCAAACTTCACTCTCCTAACCACTGACAACCAGGGCAACTTGAGATAAATATGACTAGGCTTGTAAGGGTTCTAGGACCATTATTAACCTAGTAACCTTCTATGATGTTATGAACTCAGATGGTATCTTGATGGAACATAATCTTTCAGGAACTCTGATCATTTGTTCATTTCCTGTGAAGGTAAGAAATAGGGACAACTTGTGTGAAAACACATATTTTTAATTGGTTGTCTCATCCTATTACCTTTTGTTATACCCAATATAACAACGCAATTCCAGACAGGGTGAAGGCTCATTCTACCAGGGGCTTAGCTTAATTTGTGGCTTTTTGGAAAGAGTTGGATTCTTGAAGTATGCAAGAAACAACAGCTTGGTCCTCTGTGCACAGTTTTACAAAGCACTATAGACTAGATTTCTTACTCTAGGGCTTGGACAGGCTATGCTAAGACCATCCTTCAAGGGTTCCTATACCCCCCCCCAGTCAGTCTAAGCTATGGTAATCTACCCATATAGCTAAGGCTACTGCAGCAGTGATTGATATGAAGTGCATAGTACAGTTGTATAAGTAAACCTGCCATAACAGTAGATGTTTGCACGATCACTGCTGCAGTAGCTACTCCTTTCATCCTTTGGTTTTTAGCCTCCCTCCCTCTGTTGGCATGAAAATTCTGAAGAGGTCGGCACCCAGAACTGAATTTTCAGTCAGCCTAGCTAGAGCTGATTAATGGTTTGGGCTTGTGGAAGTTACCCAGAAAGCTTTGGAAGCTGGCCAGCTGTTACATCGTTGGCGGGATATAACTGATTTAGCTAAGGCTACTGCAACAGTGATCATTTGAACATCTACTGTTATGGTAAGTCTATTTACACATCTGTGCTCTCTCCTCCCCATGGCCATATTCAAAATTTAATATCTGTAATCTGTTCAGGATTACCTGCAATTATACTTTCACTACCTGCTCTAAATGTACTCTCCTATGACTAAAGAGCACTCAGTGGTATATTTTCAAAATTATGCAAGACACTGACAGAAGAAATTCCCATTTGTCACTGGTACATTATTCCTCTACAGCCCAAATGGAGGTCTTCCACTGGAGTTGCACAGTTAGCTGTTTCACCGAAGGGAAAAAAAGGATTCAAGGAAATGGTCTCTGGACCCTCCAGGGGCTGTAGGACCAGCCCTAAACTTTCCTCGGATGAGGAGGACGATTTTTGAATTAGCTAAATTCACTCTCTGTGATGCAGGGAGTGGGGAGTCATAATGGCATATATGTTAGTTTTCATCCTGTCCTCCAAATAGTGCTTCATTTGAGGAAACTGATAATTTTATGCCACTAGAGAGGTCAACAAAAGATGCTTATGAAGAGATGGAGCTTCACAAAGTTGAATGGGCTGTTCTGTCATTATTAAAACATTTCAGGATATGCCAAATATAACCTCTCAGCATCTAGACACTCAAACATTTGCTCAGAAAATAGACAGTGTAGAGCACCATATGATATACTGAATTTATATAAAGCAAATGTTGATACCTTAGCTTAAGATCCAAAAATAATATAAAAATAAGATAATTCCTTTGGTTTCTATACCCCTAGCCAAGTAATCCAGTTTATTCCATTCATGGGTCCAAAGACTGTCTGTGATTTGAGCACCCACTCAATCATTTTTTGGTTACATTGGCTGAATCATCCATAAGCAGGACATCAGCAGGGTAGAAGACTGTTTTCTTCCCAAATTCATTTTACAGGGACCATATGTCTTGTTTACTGCTCTGATGTTGTTTTCCACCCATCTCAGCTGCTTGGTATATTGGATCTGACCGCATCCAAAGCTGGTAACTTTCAGACCTTTGGATTCAAGGCTCAGGCTTCTCCCTGCTACCCTTAATCCCTGTCTGCCCTGTTAATTCCTCATATCTTGTTTGCCACTTGTGGTAGTCAGTCGTGATCTTAAGGTTCAGAGCTTTTTTGGTGATAGGAAGAAATCATTTATCTGCAATTTCTTTTTGTTCAGGTTTAGATCAGTATATTTTTATAATATTCTTTGCTTAGAGTAGTGTTAGCTATTTAGTGAATAGATTGTTTTCCTTAGTTGTAACACCATTTGACAATCCCACCCTTTTCTTATCTCCTCATACTTAAAGAAAAAAAAAAAGCTTTACAATACTGTATGTACTGTTTGCGCTTAGTGGTTTTCTGGTATTCTTATTTTCAGCTTAGTGTTTGTTGTGCTGTTCTCTTTGAGATAGCTTGTGTGGTAATGCTTGCTTAACTTTTGTAGTTAACTTGTTTCTTGGTGTTACAGTTATTCAGATACCCCTGGACATATCCAACAAGGCTTCAGGATTTAAGAAGCACTCAACTTGCAGGCACAAAATTCCCCCCCAAGATCCACATTCTAAGTGTGCATATTCTTTAGGGGCTTCACATCTTGACAAGGAAGCCAAAAGAGAATGAGAAGGAAAGAGCAAAGGAAAGAGGCAGAGGAAAAAAAAACAGATTTTGGTAAAAAAAGATTCAAGGAAATGGTCTCTGGACCCTGCAGGGTCTGTAGGAGCAGACCTAAACTTTCCAAGCTATAGGATTCAGTTCTTCTCTTGAAGCCTTTGAGGTCCTACTCCTCCTTTATCCATCAAATTGAGATTCTCCCTGCTGCCGGCCAACCCTTGGCTCTGATCATCAGTGTTGCAGACAGGCCCTTTCACATGTCCTCCAGCCTGCCTTTGATGGCCTTCTCACTTATGTTGGTATGGTTGTTGAGGAGCTTATGTGAAGCAGATGTAGACAGGATCATGCAAAAGTTCCTGAAGACACAACTTCAGATGGTAGTCCTTCTTGCACATTCCCATCAGAGATTGCTGAGACCAGTCCTTACCACCCCTCATCTGGTTTCTCCTTTTCTGATCCAATTTTTGGCTTTAGTGGTTTTGGGACAGTGTGTTTCCAGTGGGATACCTTTACTGGAGCCAGTAGTCTGGTATTCTTTGACTTCAGCAGTGTTCCTTACCTGATTGACTCCAACAGTGTTGGATCTTGAGGGGTCCCAGAGCTGAGAGGTTAGCAGTGATGCATGAGGGTTGGGATCAACAATGAGACTTTTGGATCAGTCCCTTCCTCTCTGAGGACTGGCACTGGACAATTGGCACCTATGTCAACTTTAGAGCTGAGCTAGGTTGAGTCTCAAGAGGTTCTGTTGTCAGGTTACTTGGATCTCAGAAGAACTCCTTTAGGACAGACTCCAGCTTCAGCTTTCAAATTTGAAAGGGTTCTGTCACTGTCCAGAGAGGAGGTATCCCATCAGCTCTCAGATTTGTCCCGATCCTCTTTGATTTCTGTGGTTCCTCCTCCACTTCATACTGTTCTTCAGAGACATTCAGCTTCTTTAGGCTTTGACAAGGCTCAGGAGATAAGTTGCTCTTCAGCGAGTCTTCCCCATACCCTCCCACCATAGAAGAGTACAGGATGCACTCATGTAAAAGGAGGCATTTGGACTCTTAACTGAAGATACCGATCTCAGTGAAAAGGATGGATACCCAAGGTACCCCCTAGATGGCATCTCCTTTGGGGACATCCTGAAATTACTTCAACAATGCCTCCTCCCAAGAGGAATCTGTATTTTATGAGGCCTTTGGAGCTGACCCATCTAAGTCTTGGGCGGTCCCCCTGGCTGATGAGCTCACAGATCTTGTGTCACAGCAGAAGTGGAAGGAACTGTATGTGGTGGAGCCCATACTGTATTTTACGTATTTATTTACTTTGGTTGACCAGGTTAATCTTACTAGGCTAGTACTAGTCTCTTTTCAGGGGAGAACAGAGGTAGTAATTATACTACTACTACTAGTAGAAAAACTAGAAACTAGAAACTTCACATACTCTTTGGAGATGCTAGATGGTTGTGAAGGGATCCTACATCAACAAGGAAGAAACTTAAAGGAAGCAGCACCATGGAGGAGGAGAGAAAAGCTATGAAGAGTTTGGAGATCAAAAATGAGTATTTGGAGGGAAAAAAATCAATATGAAACATCATAATGTAAACAAAGATTCATTTGTGGTAGATGTTACAAATGAGCAGGATTTAGCTATTTCCATGGAGACAGAAGTAAGTAAGTCAGTTGAAGTGGTGCAGATAACAGAATTACCATCAGGAGAGCTTGCAGATGATGTTTTGCTAAAACTAATCAATCTGCTGTTTCATGGGGTGGGATAGCAGGTAATTTTTTTGAAAGTGTTGAGGATGGTTATGTGGAAAAGGGACAAGGTGATGTGGCAGCAAAGAATGCAGCAGAGAGAAGAAAGTAAAAGAGGAAAGCAGCAAAAAACCGAGAAAGTGTTTTTGTAGCAGCAGATAATGCAATAACTAAAACAAATGTGGTAGTGTCAGCAGGCAAAAAAGGAGAAAAGCAACAAACTGTAAGTAAAACTGTTTTTAAAAAGAAGAGAAGACCAAGTGTGAGAATAAGAACAAAAAAAATACACTGTAATAGGCAGATGTTATGTATGGGACAGATTGGTAACTGCTTTTAAAGTTCAAGAAATTTGGTCTTCGGGGAGTTCCAAGATAGCTGCTCACTGAGTAACAGCTTGTTCCTAGCTCTCCCAGTATGAAAACCAAAACTCAGCAGAGAAGGCCATTAGACTTGTGTTTATGGGTGAATTTCAGTAACTGGCTAGTAAGTACACTGCCTGGATGCCAGGAATAAAGAAATACAGAAGGCCTGGAAAAAAAATTGGCTACAAAAAGTGAGAGAAACACTGACTAGGGAGAGTTCTGTAGCTGTTCTGCAAAAAGTAATGCAACCTTCAGACATGACTTCCAATAACCTACAGAATGATATAAGACAACTGCATACAGACCGGGTTACAATAAACAAAACACTGATACAATATATCAACACAAACAACAAAAGGTTGGAATAAATGGAAGAAGCTTTAAACAGATATTCAGATGAGATGATAAAGCTGCATAAATCAGAGGTTGAAATGAAGAAAAGGCTGGCTGAATATGAGACTCTTCAGGAAGCTATGTTTAAAAAAGTAATAGAATTTGAGGAATGTGCGCGTAGGGAAGACTTGAGATTTTAAGCTACACCAGAGAAACTGGAAGGAACAGACTGCATTAAATTTATGTAAGCACAAATAAGCAACTGGACCTGTATTCCACAGCAGGATGTATTAGTTGAATGGGCACATCATGTGTATGCTCCAAATCTAGCTGTAAGAAAGCAACCTAGACCTTTATTAGTAATGATGCAATCCTACCAGCAGAAAGAGTTGATTCTGTTAAAACTTGGCAGAAGGACAAAAATACTAAAAGTATTAGACAGTAGAATTCTTGTGGAGAATGGTTATTCATTGTACACCAGGCAAAAGTGAAGTAAATCCATTCCTCAATTCAGAGAATGTCAAGATATAGGTGCGAGATTCAATCTGCTGTATCCAGCTCTCTTCAAGTTATTCTTCCCTGGAGAGACAAAATCATTTGTTGATGAAGTGCATACTAAGGAGAAAATACAAAAGTTTGTCAAACAAAAGCTGAACTGTGAAACAGAAGGAGATTTGACTTCTTGTTCCTCTGGTAATAAAGACCATAGAGAGACTCCACCAGTGAAACCTTTCCCAGTATTTCAAAGGGAAATGTTGGAGAGAAGAAAGGGAGCACAAGAGTTGACTAGAACAATCGAGCATGCGTTGGAAATGAAGCAAAGACAAAATTTGGGTGATGGGAGAAGTATAGTAATAAAATCAGTAACTTAATATGGGATTGCAATGCAGTAATTTTATTTGTAAAATATGACAGCACAAGAAAATCCGGCAATATTTGACTTCTTCAAAATTTGTTTGCTCAGTGGGGGACACTAAAGTGTATGCCCTACTTCATGTCATTAATGTTCGGAAAAATGCTTTGGGGAGGGGAAGAGAGGGGAGAACACTAACTGTAAGTAAAGAAAGTATTTTTTTCTTAATAGTACTGTGTATCTGTGTTGCATGGTTTTCTTTGCATGCTGTGTTTGAGTGTAATGGGAACTGGAAACAGGTGTTGTTTTTATTTTTCTCCCCTTTTCTCTTTTTCTTTTTTTTAGGTTTAAGAAACATGGTTAAGGGGGAATGACAGTTCAAATTAATGTGCTTTTTTCATTCTTGCATGGGGAAATGACAAATAACTGATTACAGACCTTTGTTTTAAGACAGAGAGCAAGTAAATGAAAAAGACTATTGAATATTGCAAGGCTTTTTTCTAGCACTTGCAAATATGTATAGTAAGTAGCATTTTTGCAGCTGGTTTTCATGCCTCCATGGAGACAATCTGATGAAGAGAAACTGGAGACAGTCTGGTGGAAAGGGATTGGCTGAGGGAAAAAATGAAAAAAGAATAGAGAAATTGACTAGGACATAATGTTCCCTGAAAACAATCAGGGTTTTTCCCAGGTGTGACAACTTTAAGGATAATACAAAACCAACAAGTAGAAACTCCCAAGGAGTGAACGCTCTGTACACCCCACACAATCCGGCAATAAAAATAAATAAAAAACACAGGTATCAGAGCAAAACACAGCTGTTGCAATCCAAGCACATCCAAGAATGGTAACTCAATCCAACATCAGTCTTTTATTAAACCAGCAGAACAAGTTCGGTAAGCACTTTCACCCAGTAGGGCTTCATTAGACCATACATCATTCCTTGTAAATGCTTGTTATATACAATAAAAGGCGCCAAACTAAAACTTAAAAAGAATTTTTAAAGTGACGTTCCCCAGTTTATATATAACAACATACAAATACAATTATCTAAACATACATTGATATAAATTCATATGGTCCACTCGCTTAAAACATATACAAAATATATATATAAAATTTATAAAAAATGTATAAAAATATATATATTCTCTATCTAAAATTAAACATGTATATTTATAAAAAAAGTGTTCACCAGAAAGTGTTCAAAGCTGCTAAAAGTATTAAATAGCTATATACATAACTACTACTACCTGAGACCTCCAGACTTTAAGAAAGGTTTCAGGGGTACCTTGTCATTAAGACCTGGATAGGAATCTGCCCTAAACCTAAATATCCATTTGGCCTCCTGTGTTTCAGTTCAATTCCTAATGTCACCACCTCTGGAACTAGTCGATAACACTTCAGTGACTCTGAATGTGCTAGAGAAAGGTGATATGCACTCTCTAAACATGTGCTAGAGAGCGGTGCATATCACCTCTCTCTAACACATGTTTAGAGAGTGCATTGACTGTGGACTTAATCTTAATCTGATACATGTGCTCATGTATCCTGTCTCTAACTTTCCTGTCTGTCTTACCAGCATAATATCCATCACATGCTATGCAAGTAGCAAGATAAACCACATGTTCAGACAGATAGCAGAGACATGGAAATCATAACTAACACCATTCAAAGGGTGTATAAAACTACCCCCAGAATCTATTAGATAGCAAAAATTGCATAGGTTACAGGGAAAATTACCAAACACATTATGATCATTCCCCTTCCTCTCATTTTTGGGGTAACACAACTTCTTCAAGTTGGATCTATTTTTATACATAAAACATGGTGCGTCTCCTACTATCTCCCTAATACTAGGGTCCACCGTCAACACCTCCCAATGTGACCTAATGACATCTTTAACATCACCCACATCCTTAGTGTAAAAGAGGGGTATCCTAACACTATCATGCTCCACGGAAACAACTGAGCACTCAAATTCTCCCTGGTCCGTGACAGTCTCCATAGAATCTGAAAAGTAGGGAGTGGTCACACCTCTTCTCAAAGTGGATATCCCACTAATCCCCATCTCAATCTCCTCATTCTTATATGTCATTGACCTAAATCTCTCACAGACGTCATTCAACTCAGTGATAAAACCCTCCTGAGAAGGATTATAGCGAGATGTCCTCATGGCTTGACCTCTAACCACATTCCTAAACACATATCCTGGATGCATGCTATATGTATGCAATAAAGCATTATGATGACATGACTTCCTGAATACTCCAGTATTCAACATCCCGTTGGCCATCCTCTCCACATACACATGTAAAAATGAGATCCAAACATCTGAAAACTCATACATAAACCTTAAAACCCTAGAAAGGCCATTCACTTTATTGAAGAATGTGGTTAGTTCACTTGTGGTCCCTGTCCAGATGAAAAAAAGGTCATCCACAAAACGTCTTTAAAAAGATACCCTAAGAAGAAAAATCAATCAAATTAAACAGACATTTCTCCTCCCAGGCGGTCATATAAAGGATGGAGTATCTATTGGCACAAGAAGTGCCCATAGCTACGCCATCCCTCTGTAGATAACACTGAGAATCAAAACAAAAAATATTATTCTCCAATATGCAGGGAGTGTCTGTTGACTCCACTTACTTCTTGGTAACAATGGATGTCCAATCCCTCTTTACAATTCTCCCCAATAGTGAAGGAATTCAAAGGGTACATGATTATCTTAGATGTCACACTGAGTTGAGTGGTCATGTCATGGATCTTATACTTTTGTTTTTAGAGGTTGTTTTGGAGAATAATATTTTTTGTTTTGATTCTCAGCGTTATCTACAGAGGGATGGCGTAGCTATGGGCACTTCTTGTGCCAATAGCTACGCCAACCTTTATATGGCCGCCTGGGAGGAGAAATGTCTGTTTAATTTTATTGATTTTCATCTTAGGGTATCTTTTTACAGACGTTTTGTGAATGACCTTTTTTTCATCTGGACAGGGACCACAGGTGAACTAGCCACATTCTTCAATAAAGTGAATGGCCTTTCTAGGGTTTTAAAGCTTACGTATGAGTTTTCAGATGTTTGGATCTCATTTTTAGATGTGTATGTGGAGAGGATGGCCAACGGGATGTTGAATACTGGAGTATTCAGGAAGTCATGTCATCGTAATGCTTTATTGCATAGATATATCATGCATCCAGGATATGTGTTTAGGAATGTGGTTAGAGGTCAAGCCATGAGGGCATCTCGCTATAATCCTTCCCAGGAGGGTTTTATCACTGAGTTGAGTGATCTCTGTGAGAGATTTAGGTCAAGGGCATATAAGAATGAGGAGATTGAGATGGGGATTAGTGGGATATCCACTTTGAGAAGGCGTGTGGCCCCTCCCTACTTTTCAGATTCTATAGAGACTGCCATGGACCAGGGAGAATTTGAGTGCTCAGTAGTTTCAGTGGAGCACGATAGTGTTAGGATACCCCTCTTTTACACTAAGGATGTGGGTGATGTTAAAGATGTCATTAGGTCACATTGGGAGGTGTTGACGGTGGACCCTAGTATTAGGGAGGTAGTAGGAGACACACCACGTTTTATGTATAAAAATAGATCCAACTTGAAGAAGTTGTTGTGTTACCCCAAAAATGAGAGGAAGGGGAATGATCATAATGTGTTTGGTACTTTTCCCTGTAACCGATGCAATTTTTGCTATCTAATAGATTCTGGGGGTAGTTTTATACACCCTTTGAATGGTGTTAGTTATGATTTCCATGTCTCTGCTGTCTGTCTGAACATGTGGTTTATCTTGCTACTTGCATAGCATGTGATGGATACTATGTTGGTAAGACAGACAGGAAAGTTAGAGACAGGCTACATGAGCACATGTACCAGATTAAGATCAAGTCCACAGTCAATGCACTCTCTAATCATGTGCTAGGGAGAGGTGATATGCACTTTTACCTTCAGAGTCATTGAAGTGTTATCGACTAGCTCCAGAGGTGGTGACATTAGGAATCGAACTGAAACACAGGAGGCCAAATGGATAATCAGGTTTGGGGCAGATTCCTATCCATGTCTTAATGACAAGGTACCCCTGAAACCATTCTTAAAGTCTAGAGGTCTCAGGTAGTAGTAGTTGTGTATATAGCTATTTAATGCTTTTAACAGCTTTGAACACTTTCTGGCGAACACATTTTTATAAATATACATTTTTAATTTTAGAGAATATATATATTTTTTATAAATTGTTTATAAATTTTATATATATATATATATATATATATATATATATATATATATATATATATATATATATATATTGTATATGTTTTAAGTGAGTGGGCCATATGAATTTATATCAATGTATGTTTAGATAATTGAATTTGTATGTTGTTATATATAAACAGGGGGTTGTCACTTTAAAAATTTTTGTTTTTAAGTTTGTTTGGCGCCTTTTTTTGTATATAATAAGCATTTACAAGGAATGATTTATGGTCTGATGAAGCCCTACTGGGTGAAAGCACTTACCGAACTTGTTCTGCTGGTTTAATAAAAGATTGATGTTGGATTGAGTTACCATTCTTGGATGTCCTTGGACTGCAACAGCTGTGTTTTGCTCTGATACCTGTGTTTTTTATTTATAATAATAAAACAGACTTAGGTTCATAGGTGTGTACTAGGCTAATGGCCCTGGAGCCTTTACAAGCCTAGCCCATAGGATTACCTTGGCATCATGCCACCTGACCTTAGTTCCCAGTGCCTCTGTCGAGTAGAGCCACTGGAGTGATCCCCGAGCTGAATGTTCTATTTCCCATCCACTCATCAAGATTTCTCTTGAAGAGGGACAGTGAGGTGCTCCGCTTGACATGTATGAGAAGTCTGTTCCATAGCATAGGCAGTCTCTGAGTTATGAACCTGTCCCTCCAGCATGTTCCGTTCATTGTGGTAATGAGGTTAAGGTCTCTGGAGCATGTGGTGTGGAGGGATTGGGATTTCTTTAGATGTAGCATTTCTAACAGAGCTGGGTCAGACATGGCTTTGTAAGTCAAGCAGAGATCGCCTCTAAGTAGGCGATATGAGACAGAGAATAGTTGGAGTTTTTCGAGTCTGTCCATATAGGACAAGTGTTTAAGGCCTAGGATCCTCTTTGTGAGGTACTTTTGTGGCTTCTCCAGTTGTTGCAGATGTCTAGTGAGGTACATGCAAATTGGTCATTGTACTTGATGTATAGCCTAATGAGGGAAGAGTAGAGGGAGACAATGACCTCTTTCTTCCTGGATGCAAAACCCTTAGTAATGAGATGTGCCACACCAAAGGACTTTCTGCCCACAGTGGCAGTGTGGTGGTCAAAAGAGAGGTTGCTATCAACCTGTGTTCCCAGATGTCTTATAACGGCTTCTGTGTTCAGTGGACTAGCAGCGATGCGATAATTCAAGGGAATCAGATTTTTCACAAGGGAGATGACTTGAAGTAAAGTTCTCTCAGTTTTTTAAATGCAATGGGGATACTAATATAAACAAGTGCTTTTGTTTTTTTCTTGTTCACCCTTCTCTTATTTTCTTTGTTCAGTTTTGAGAAATATAGGCAGTGCAATGAAAAAAAATGAGGAGGGGAGGAGATGGGGAGATGGGAAGGTCTGGTTAAGAGAGTATGACAAAAGGAAAATCAGTGTGCTTTTTCCCATGCTCGCATAGAGAAATGACTGGGTAAAAACCCTAAGCGTTATCCAATAACAAGTTTATTACAAAGCATGTACATGAAAAAGAATATTGAGTATTGTAAGGGTTATTTTCTGATAAACAAGGTACCCTTAGCAGTTTAGTGTCTGGTTTGCATGTCACTAGAAGACAGTTTGATAAAGAGAAATGGCTTGGAGAAAGTGTTTACTGGGGGCATTCAAGTGTTTTCTCAACTGGAAGAGTTATAAAGAAATACAAAATCAAATAGCACTTGCTAATAGTACAGGCTGTACCATGTGTCTTAGCATGACTAACCTTTTTTTGGTCAACTTTATCCTGTCTGTGTAGCTATCAACTTAAAACTTATGTTCTTATTAGTAAGCAAAAACTTCAATATTTGAAGATGTATATATTTTTATGTTTTAAGTTGATAGGTTTTAGGAGTTTTTTTTTTTTGGGGGGGGGGTTCTTTGTTCCAGCTTTCAAAACAATAAAATGTTATGTAAGATGTGACATAGGTGCAAATGGATATGGCATGAGACAACTGTATAAAAGACCAACCTGCCAAACAGTATATAAAAAAAAAAATAAAAGGGAAGGGATGCCAATAATTGTAATTGGTTGTGAGAGAAGTTGTGGTTGATGCTATAAGTAAAAGGCAGGATATGATACTTAATGTTAAATGATATTAGCAAGACGTTTGATACAGTATGACATGATGCTTTGTGGAATGTTATGGAGAAATATGGAATGGATAATAAAATTAGGAGAGTGCGCATGTCAGTATATCAAAATAATAGAGTGAGAATGTTAGTGAATGGATGGCTGAGTAAAGAAGTGTGGTATAAGACATGGATGTCCCATGAGTGGAATATTTTTTTCATTGGTATTGAGATAGTGAGTGAAATAGCTTATAAAATGAAAGATGGAAGATATGTGACACAGAAGGAAGTGGTGATTCCAGTAGTTTTGATATACGCAGACAATATAGTTGTAGTTGCTAACAACAAAATATGGATGGGAAAGTGTTTGAATGGATTTTTTAAAGAAATGGGAATGATGCTAAATAAAGATAAAAGTAAGGGTTTGGGTGATGTGGTGAAAACTGGTAATGAGCATTTTTCAGTGAATGAAGTGTCTTTGCTAGGAATAAAGTGGGAGAAATTATGTAGTTATGGTGCAATGGGAAGGTTTGATAAAAATAAATGAAAGAATATGTTTTCTGTGCAGGATGCATGGATTAGCATTCAAGAAAAGGGTTTATCTGGTAAATTCAGTTTTAATGGGAGTAATATCCTATATGTCAAATGTTTATATGATCCAGGAAAAATATGAAAAGGAAATTGCTGAGTTGTTTTCTTTCATATGGGGTCTCAATATTAAACCCAGTGAAAAGAGGAGTGTTGTAAATATGTGAAGATAAGGGGGTTTGGCATTAATAAATTCAGCTGTTTATTCTGCTTCATTAAACTTGTATTAAATTGTATTGAAATGGGTAAAACAAGTAAATGAGAATTTTTTTTCCAATAACATTTTATTGACTTGCGCATAAACAGATGAAGAAAATAAAATGCTAGTTATACATGAATTACACAAGTATAGTAAATATTGAACACTAGACATCACAACTCAATTATACAACTATATACAATATATACATCAGTGCTACTATAACAAAGCTGTAGAAATGAAGGCAACATCATACACAAACATATACAATTATCCTGCTTCATGTTTCTCATATGAGGAGATATCATATTGTTACAACTAATCTTAGTATAAAGAAAAGGGCTTCTTAATGAACCTGACAGATAATAATTACAAAATAGCAAACCTACTCCTTTATCAGGTATATAGGATGTGTTCAAAGAGTAAGTTCCAGAGTTTCTGGTAGCAAACTCGCTTCTTAACATTCCTTATAATGAGTTTTTGAAAGGATATATATGCTGTGGCCATAATACTAAAACCCTTCCATGTTAATTTGGTATGGTCTATCCAATTTCTAGTAATATATAGTTTAACTAGTGAGCATATAATAATAAGGTATGAAGTTCCAGGCAGGAAAGTTTAAGATCCGTAATGTGGAGGATTGCTAGTTCCCAACATAGGGTTGATTTGTGGTAACCCATCTTTTCTAACCGTACTTTAAGAGAACCCCACAAATTCTGTGAGTATTTGCAGAACCATAAGGCATGCAGGAGATCTGCTTGCAGATACGAACGACAGGTACATGCTGGCGAGGATTTAGAATCAAATTTATTCAAAATCATGGGAGTGAAATAGAAGTTATTAATTATTAGCTGTGTGTATGTCAGTTTTTAAATGGAGAAAAATTTTTAGTATAGTTAATTCCTTTAAGTTTCTGTTCTTCTGAAATTGTGCTCCCTCCATTGTCCCAGTAGGTGGAGAATAGTAATGAGCTTTCATATTTAATGGCACTTATAAGTTTATAGGTATTAGAAAGTGCTTTCTTTCTGTTGGATAGGCTACCCATGATGCCTAGAAGTTTGTTCAAATCATTCTCGTTAATATGTGTACCCCTATGAATTGATAGAATAATTTCTCTAATCTGACGTAATATGATGGTGTATTTATTATTTACCATTAAAGCTTCAAGTATTTCTTGTGGTGTTTTCTCTTTGTGTTTATAAATATCCTAAATAGTGCATTCCTTGATAGCTGGAAAGTCAGTTAAGTTTATCATCTTATTATTAATTTTGATATTTGGGTTTAAATGTATCGGTTGGAGAAGGTGAAAGGCCTTGTCCAGTTTTAAGGTTATTATCAAATCCTGAAAGCACTTGATATTTTGCTTTAGAATACTATTCAGATTAAGATTCCTAAAATTAGCTGGAGATAAGAATGGGATAGATTTGGGGTTTACATTATTTCTAAGAATGTGCTGATGCCAAATCTTCACCCACATCGGAGACCAGAGTTCTTTGCCAACCAGAAAGTTTGAAATTGAGATTAATCTAATTGCACAGGTGATTCTATAGTAGAGCTGAAAGTCTTGTAGGTTTAAACCCCCTTTCTCCATGGGACAGATTACTTTTAGGTAGCTAATACGAACTGATTTGGGATACCAAATAAATTTGGCTAGCTCCTTGTTAATTCTACTAAAGAAGTACTTTGGTATGAAAGACTTTGAAGCATTAAAATGATATAGTAGTTTTGGTAGGACATTCATTCTAATAATTGCTGCTTTTGACATCATAGAGAGTTTCAATTGCCTCCATCTATGTAGATCTTGAGTGAAATTGTTCTATATTTTATACAGATTATTTTGTAGCATGGATTGGTGGTTAAGCTCGTATGTTATTCCCAAGTATTTGATGGAGTCGACTGTTTTAAAAGGGGAGTCCGGAAAATATCTTTCTCTTTGACTTAGGGGGTTAATGAGAAATATATGGGATTTCTTTTGATTGTTTTAGTAGTTTGAAGCTTCCGAGTAATCATTTTCTGATGTCATGAGTTTCTTAAGGTCTGTGTTAGGGAGTTCAAAGTAGATATTTAAGTCATCCGCAAATGCGGACAGCATTACTTTGGAATTCAAAACTCTAGGAATAGTATGGAAAGTTCTTTGCGATATGTTCAGAAAAAGGGGCTCTATGTAAAGATTAAATAGAAGCGGTGAGAGTGGACAACCCTGCCTTGTTCCATTAGTTATTTTTATGGGACTTGATAGGGTCTTATTAATGTACAGGCATGTATACAAGTTGTTGTATAGGTTTTTTATTTGGTTGATAAAATCTAATGGGATGTTGAAGTGGGAGAGGGTTGAGAATAAGAAACACCAGTCAACTCTGTCAAATGCTTTGGAAGCATCCAAAACGAAGGCAAATCTCAGGTTTCTTTCATTTTTAATAAGTTGGATCATGGAGTCTAGAGTTAGTGTTGTACGATGTATGTCTATTAGACATAAACCTGGTTTGTTCCGGCAATGTAATTGAGGGCATAATTCTTGAGTCTTTCTGCAAGTAGTGAGACTAGAATTTTAATATTAACATTTATTAGGGAGATCGGTCTTTAATTATTTGGATTGGCTCTGTCAACGCAATTTTTAGGAATTGAAATTGTTTTTGAGTTGTTCATATATAAATCAGTTATGCCATTAAGTCTAATGTAATTATGCACTTTCAAAAGTATAGAGGATTGTTTCTGCTTAAAAGTCTTATAAAAGTCTGTTGTATATCCATCAGGGCCTGGTGCCTTACCTGTTTTTAGGTTCTTGATGACTTTGTTTATTTATTGTTGTTTAAATAGTGCATATAGGAGAGTTGCTTGATAATTGTTGATCTTAAGGAATATATTTTTATTATATTTTTTAAGAATTCTGCAGGGCCAAAACTAGGAGCCTGTTGAGAATTTGTGCTATAGATTTCTGTGTATATTTGTTTAAAGACTTCTATTGATTTGTTGGTCAAGTTTTAAATAACTTGTCTCGATAATGTAGTACAGATATTCTGGAGGCTTCTTGTTATCTATTATTCTCGCAAGAGTTCTGGAGATAGCTTGCGCCCATTCGAAATATCTGGCTATTGATTTTAATTCTTGTAGGGAATAATTTTGTTGATGTAAATCAAATAGTTCTTTTTGTAATTTACTAATTCGAATCTCCAAGTCATGGCTATGGGTTAAAAGGAATTTCCTTTAAAGCTCCTTAAGTTCAGCAACTAAATTCCTTTCTTTTTCCTTAACCACTCTTTTATAATAAGAGGAATTTTGAATTAGTATACCCTGGATTGTTGCCCATTGAACATCATAAGGGATGTCAGTAAGAGTAAGATTGTTATCTAGCTTGGTTAACATATCTGATATCTCTCTCACCACTTCTGTTTTAACAAGCATATTATTGTTTAAGGTCCAATTACATATATTATGATTGAATAATGATGGTCCGTCTGTACAGTTGATGTTTATCATAATCACAGAATGGTCCGAAAGAAACCTGGGCTCACTAGAGTATTTTATTTTTCCTCTTGCAAACGTTTCAGAGATTAAAAAGAAATCTAGCCTAGACCAGAAGTTATGACATTTAGAATAGTACATGTAGTGGTTGTCTTTCTCTAGGTCTTCTCCATAGGAGACAGGATCAAGAAGATAGAAGTCTGAGATGAGGTCATTTAAGGCAAGTGAAACTTGTATATTACACGTGTTAGATTTGCTAGTACAGTCAATTATAGGGTCTATTACTGAATTCCAATCTCCGCCTATTACATAATAATGGTCAGGGTAGTTAAGCAGCAGATTATGAATTTCCAATATGAAGTCTTGCTGCTTCAAACATGGGCTATAGACATTCAGGAAAAGAGTGTGCTTTGACAATCGAGGGTTCGATGCTACGAGATAACACTATCTGCTATTTATAGCCGACTTAAAGTCAATGATATGGTCCTGGAATGATTTTTTGACTGCAATAGCTACACCCTTAGAGTTCGAGCTGTCTCCAGATGCAGTAATGGTTTTTATCCACTTCCTCTTTGAGTCCCCCTTCCATTCATCTTCAAACATATGCATTTCTTTTATAAAATAGATATTAGCCTCAGATTTAAATATTAAGTGCATCAATATTTTTTTTCTTGTTCTTATCTTGCAAACCTCTCACATTCTGTGAGTTTATTGTCCACATTTTAAGTTCTATGGTGTAGGGTAATTGTTATCAGTTCTATTATGTACGTTTTGCTGCAACTATATGCCCATTTTTTATCTCCACTTAGAGTTTTGTAAGCATGTTTTAAAATAGTAGCACCTATCTCTTCCATTACTAAACCTGTGCCTACCCACTTAGTCCCCTTATCTGGAAGAGTTTAGAAAGAAAAGGTTATAAGATATATCTGAAGAATAATTTGGTTTGACAAAATGAGAGTGTAACCTTAAAATTTTACTATACTTAGTTATTTTAATTCATTAACATGACACAAACTGATATACAATACTATATCAAACCCAAGATAAGTCATCCTTTACCTAAACACCATGATACCATTGAACTACTCATATAACGTAATGCCTCAGTTAAAAAAATGTGTCCTTTGATAGAAATGTCAGCTAGACTCTAATACTCTTAACTAGAGATCTGAAGTAGTTTACTTCATTTCTCTTCAACCTGTGGGTCTTCAGATCCATATCGGATCCGACACGGCCGCATTTTCCAGCTATGGTTCCGAGTTCCAAGCACCTCTCCTTACCCATAATGCCTCCCTGTCTCTCTTCTTTCTTCAGATCTCATTTGCTGCCTTAGAGTATGCAGTGTGGTCACTGCGCTCCAGCGTTTCATTTTGGTCAGGTTGTAATTTTGGTCTGTTTTCTTAGATATCTGTTTCTTCCTTTTTTTCCTCCTCTCTTAAACCTGTCTATTACCTCCCAAGGTTTCTTCGTAGCTAGTAAAAAAAAAAAAAAAAATGTAGCAAGGTAGTACTAGGCCTTTTCTGTCTTCTCTTTCCTACCTTCCCTTTTCTGACTGTATGTGTGGGTAGTGAATCAGCTGACGGGATGGCTGAAGCCCTGAAGCCTGGGTTCAAAAAATGCACAGAGTGTGGCTATAAGCTTTCACTGGCTGATGGCCACACTATGTGCACCGTTTGCTTGGGGTTGCTCACCTCCAATCCCCCTGTCCTATTTGCGCTGGGTTTAACCCCAGAGCACTTAAGGGCAGGCAGGACAAATTGATCCTGAAGGGCTTGTTGCCCTCTTCTGCTAGGACCATGGTCCCTTCTTCCCCTGTGGGAAAAGCAGTAGCTGCTGCTGCTGCTGCTTCTCCCCCCCAGCCTCTGGGACTCCCACTCCCACCCAGAGGCCCAGGGAGGGGGAAAAATCTAAAAAGGACTAGTCTTGCAAGCGATCCCCTGACTGCTTGTCACAGGCCGGCCCACCGTCGAAGACAAAGCCTGTCCAGGCCTGCTTCCTCTTGGCTCAGGTCCCCGAGGTTTTTACCTGAGCCCGAGCTCCCAGCTAGTCTGTCGCTATCTAGGTCCCCCTCATGCCACCGGCACTCCTGTCCTGCGTCTATGGCATCCCCCCGCTCCACCGGGAGCCTCTCAGAAACGGAGATGGACAAGATGATGTGGAGGTTCGTCCGCACTCAAATTCAGATGGGAGTCTTGCCGGGGCTGTCTCTCACTGGAGCAGGCTCCTTTCTACCCATGTTCCGTCCTATTACTCTTTCTCTGATCCGACCTTCGGTTTCGGAGTCGTTGGATCCGAGGACGGTTGGAGTCGATGGGTTGGCGCCGATGGTACCCTGTACCTCAATGCTGGCGGTTGCCTTGAGTCTGTCGGATCTGACCAGTTCGGATCTCAGCTCTCGGAGCCTCTGGGTCGAATCTGAGGGTGTGCCCTTTGCTCAGACTCTGTCTGAGAGGAGCATATCTCTCATCATCTCAGTTCCAACACGCACGACTCTGACTCCCCTGTTGGGTCAAGGGGGAGCGGCTTCTATTTTTTCTGTCCAGGAGGCTCTTTCCCCCTCTGCATTTGATGTGGTGGAGAGGGTTCTTGCAGGTTCAAGGCCTCAGACTATCTCATCCTCAGAATCTGTCCAGACCCCCCCCCCCGGCTTTGAGTGTGGTTCCGATCATCTTGTCCTCTCAGGGGTGCCCCAGGCAGTTCCACTCTTGGAACAACCCGTTTGCGAGGCTTCCCCAGACAGTCCCCCTGAGGAGGCCCCCCCCCGCAAGCATACGTGTAAGAGGAGGCACTTGGACTGCCCCCAGAGTCTATCACAGAGGACACAGACCTGGATGAAGGGGAAAGTTCCCCAAGGTCACCCCCCCCGAGGATGTCTCCTTAGGAGACATTATGGAGAGCCTTCGCCAAAGGGGGGGGTGGTCTGCCCCCAAATTAACCTCTGACGAGTCCGTGTTTCTGGAGGCATTCGGCTCGGGCCCATCTACCTCTTGGGTGTCCCCTCCAGCTGATCCACTTGTGGAGTTAATAACATCTAGGGCTTCGAAGGAGCCGGACACCGTAGAGTTTATACCAAAGCTCCCAGACAAGATTTTAAGTCCCCCCGCAGACAAGCTGCATTGGCACAAGGAGTCCCCTGTAGATGCTATGATGGTGGAGGCGGCCACCAAAAAGGAGCTCACACAGGAGAGCTCCACAGTCCATTCTCCTGATTGGGGAGTTGAGGACATTGGATCATTTTGGGAAGTGAGCTTATGCTTCAGTGACCTTCTTCGTCAGGGCGTTGAACTACTTGACGTATATTATCCGACTCCAGAGAGATCTAGTCAAAGAAATCATGAAGTCCACCCCAGGCAGGAAGACTTTCAATGCTCGAATGGCCACCGTTAAAGCTGTAGAGAACATGTCCATGCGTTTGCTCTCCCATGCCAAGGAGGGAGCTGCACAGGTGGCGGGCACAGGCATTGCCATCAGGTGTCACGTCTGGCTCCACTTATATCGTTTCTCGGAGCCCTTTAAGGCGGCTTTTACAAATGCCCCTTATGATGGTTCTTCTCTTTTTGGGATGACAGTAAGAGAGACCTTGATCCAGAGCGAGAAGGACGGGAAGATGCTGTCTGCTGGCAGGATCTGCTTCTCTCCGTCTCAAACATCCTTTTCCAGGAACCAACAAGGCAAGAAGATGTGTTTCCGTAAGTCTTAGGCATTTTCCCGGGACGCTTAGGACTCACTGTCCCCCAGAGGCAGAGAGGGATTTGACAGACGCCTCTTTAGAGGCAAAAGGCATCCTAAGAATTTCGGGTCCCAAGAACTTTCCTCGGACAAACCCAAGCAGCAACCCTGAGGGGTTGCCTGACTATCCATCTCTGGAGGCAGTTGGGGGCCGTTTGTTGCTACACCCACTAGCTTGGGAGTCCATTACAACAGAAAAGTGGGTGTTGCAAATTATATCCAGAGGATATTTTGTCCCGTTCAAAGAACCTCTCCCATCCAACAGAACCCTCCCGGAAGTTCCATCCACGTAGCGGGAGGAGGCAGCAGTGCAAATAGTATCACTGCTATTTGCTACCCAAGCGTTTGGGTCTTGTTAGGTCTGCAGATGCGTGCAGTGCCATGATTACAGATCTATACATGTAATCAATTTCTAGGAGGCCCATACCTCCTTTGGAAAAGGGAATATATAATCTTGGTATGCACTGACTTGTATAAATCATCTGATGAGCATGAAGCATCCTTCTTGTTTTCCTGTCTAATCTATCAAGCACCTTTTGGGGCCAGTCAATCACTCCAAAATTGTCAGTTAGGACAGGAAGATTAAATTGGTTTACAGCTTGAATTTTGTTCCTAGATGTCGGCACTGTTTTCAGGATTAATTTGAGTCTTCTGAAATATTCCTTACTACGTTTTATTTGCATTTGTTCATGTTTTATTGTTGATCCTTCATCAATTCCCAAATATTTATACTCTCTCTCTCTTGCTCAGTTTTTTTATATTACATTCTCGTCCCAAACTGATGTTTTCTTGGTGCTGCAGTTTTCCTGCTTTAAACATTTCTTTTGCACATTTATCAAGACCAAATGACTTTCGTATATCGTCTGAAAAAGAAGATAAAACTTTATGCTTTGTTGTTTTCTAGGAGCCAAATTGTAGCCATGTCCTAATCTGATAAGTAGACAGCTTAATGGGTTAAGGGCAAGACAGAATAGCAGTGGTGACAGTGAGTCATCCTGGAATATCCCCTTTTAATTTTTATCTCTGGAATGATAATTTGTCCTTTATTATGGCTTAATTGCAAAGTGGTTTGCCACTGTTTCATGGTCACTGTAATGTAATCGATCAGTGTAGGGTGTATTTTATATATTTTTAAGCACTCTTTTTATCCATGTATGTGGGATACTGTCAAATGCTTTTTCGTAGTCAATCCATGCCATTTTTAGATTCTTCCACTTTTTACAGTTCTCCATTTTGACTTTATTTAGCAACAAATGATACTTTGTTCCATATGACTTTCTTTTATTACCCTTTTGTTCTATTGCCTTGATTGAATTTTCTTCTAAATGACTATAAACTGTGTCAACATCAATTCCAGTATTTAGTTTATAAATCGTCAGAAGGCAAGTTATTGGTTTGTAATTTTTAGGATAACTTGCAAGTTCACTATTAGGGAGGAGCATTGTCTTTCCTGTTGTTAACCAGTTTAGTGTCTGTTCGGGGTGTGCATAGAAATAGTTCTTACTCATGGCTAAATCTTCGTGCAAAGATTAATACTTTTAGCCAAAAGTTGGGTACTGCATCTGGGCCTGGGGTTTTCCAGTTGGAGGCTTTTCTTAACTTTATTTCGATCTCTGGCCGTTACTTCATCCCATTTCACATCCTGTACCTTTGAACTTCTTATTCTTTATTTTGCTTCTTCTATCCCTTTAGCATCTTTGTTACGTTCCACAGGATCTTCATAAATACTTTTCCAAAATGTATCTATTTCTTTTTTGGGTGGACTTTTAATTCCTTTTGCTTTGTTTCCCAATTCCCTATAGAACCTTTTGGGGTCATCAATAAATTGCTTATTTTGTACTTTTCCTTTATATTTTTTCTGTATATTTTCTACATTTTTCTGCCTGTGCTGAGAATTTTAGTTTATTATTCGCAATAGTGCAAGCTAGATCCTGATCCATTATAATACTGTGCATTGCTTTTATCACATGTATCTTTGAGTGTCTTTATTGATCTGTTCCCTTTTCTATATTCTTCTAACAGTGACACTTGTCTTAATTGTTTTATAGTTTTCTCTATTCGATATTTCCATAACGGTATTCAGTTTATCCATTTCCTTTCCCATACTACCCTGTGTTCTTCTGGTAGAATTTTATCTGTTATTAATTTAGCTGCGCAGTAATACATCCTGTTTACTTATATCACATGGATCTCTAGGGACTGATATAATTACTATGTTTGTTTTATCAAACTTCTAACTTTTGGGGTTTTATTGACCTTCTGCAGTCTATTTCTTTCATTGTTCGTAATATGTCTATCTCTGTTAAATCAAGTAACTGTTCTCTTAGCTCATTTTCTTCTAAACTGAGGGCACATTTTTTGTTCTTCATTTCCTGCAGGCATTGTATAGAAAGTTCTATAGCATATTCCTGTAGCACATTCTCTTCAAATTAATCCTGTGTCATTTGTTGCTCTGTCATATGGGAACTCACTGGCCTATCACTCAACATTAACTGTGTCAGAGTTGCCACAGTTCCCTGTTCCTTCCTTTGCTGTCCATCTTCAAGTGAATGTTTACATTGGTTTCCTGTGAAAGGCTCCAAAATATCTTTGTATGGCAACTGACCTTTTGCTTCCCATACCACTGGTTTCTCCTTAATTTTGGTGTCCATTGCTATATCCTGCTATGGTGTTTTCTGAGTTAAATTTTCTATACTGAATCCTTCATTTTGCAGGTACTCCGTAACTTCAGTTTTGATTTTTTTAACGTCTCCATTACTAATCGTCTTTTCTACTTTTCCTCTTTGCCTTCTTATTTTTTGTATTGTAAAGTTTTCCATGTCTGGATTCCTTTGCATGTATTTCTAGTCAAATCTCTTTGGTGCTGCTCTTTTTGTATTGATTAGTTTTGCTTTCTCCTTCGCATAAATATTACACCATATTAAATCTCTTTTTTTTTCCCATGTTCAAATTTCTTCTTTAGATGTCTCCTGATCTTCCTGTTTCTCCTTACTGTGGGGACTTGTTCCATCATGCTGTGATGTAATCTGTGTTAGACCTTCTGCACCAAATCCTTCACTTTGCAGACATTCCGTAACTTCTACTTCTATTTTTTTTTTAATTTCTCCTTTACTAATCTTCTTCTCTACATTCCCTCTTCGTTATATTATTTTTTATTGTAAAATTTTCCATATCTAGATTCCTTTGCCTGTATTTCTCTTTGAATATCTTTGGAGCTACTTTTTTGTATTGATTAATTTGGCTTTCAGCTTTGCATAAATATTGCACCATATCAAATTTATTTCTCTTTCTTTGACATGTCCATATTTCTTTTTTATATTTTTCAAAAATCTCTAGGTTTTGCTGTTTATATTTTCACATTTCCTCAGATGCTTCTTTTTCCAAACAGATTAAAGTTTCTTGGTCTATACAATATTTTTCACAGATCTGTTGTATTAATGAACACTATTTTTTATTTGAGGCTCCTGACAGTTTTTCTTGTGGAAGTATTTTTCTTTCCTCTAATTTCTCTCTTAATCTTTTTGTATATCATGTCCTGCAGATAGACTAGTGGTGGACCGTAGCTGGGATAGCTACTAAAGTTCAAAAAAATGACACGGATATATGAAACTTGAATTATGTCACTGATAAAACAGAACGAAAAAAAGATGAAAAAACACTTCTTTTAAATCCACAGAAACCTCACTGCTTCGCCGAATTGGCAAGATGTTGAACTAAAGTGTAACTAAAAGACTGTTACACACTGATGTTTAGCAGTTCAAAGTTAAGTAGGACTAAATCTGTTTATATCCCAGGCATATACATTCCTATAACTCTTCCAAATGATGCAAAGTAACTTGAACACAACTCACAACAGTCTGTGTGGGAGACCATAACAAGCATAAAAAGTACTTTAGAATGTTTGTAAAAGCTGATGAAATGTTGTAGAGCAAATGCCTGGTTGCTCAGGAAGTCCTGACTATCCGTTTAGCTTGTGGTAGAAAACCCAATCCAATACTTTGTAGTTAGAAAAACACAAGAAGCTTCCCTTTGCAAACTCAATAGTTCCAAACTTGCAGGAAGCAAATGAAGCACTAGAAGCACTAGCACAATTGCTATGTAAACAAACTCAGAAGTTCCAAACTCATGCACTGTTATACACTGATGTTTAGAAGTTCAAAAGTAAAGTAGGACTAAATCTGTTTATATCCCAGGCATATACATTCCTGTAACTCTTCCAAATGATGCATAGTAACTTGAACACAACTCACAACAGTCTGTGTGGGAGACCACAACAACCATAAAAAGTACCTTAGAATGTTTGTAAAAGCTGATGAAATGTTGTAGAGCAAATGCCTGGTTGCTCAGGAAGTCCTGACTATCCGTTTAGCTTGTGGTAAAACCCAATCCAATACTTTGTAGTTAGAAAAACACAAGAAGCTTCCCTTGGCAAACTCAATAGTTCCAGACTTGCAGGAAGCAAATGAAGCACTAGCACAATTGCTGTGTAAACAAACTCAGAAGTTCCAAACTCATAGGAAGCAAAAAAGGCGCTGTAGACTGAAAATAAATCCTTTATTACAACGATAGCATTCCTTAAGCACTAGTTGAGCGCTTTCATCTGCACCATCGCAGACTTCATCAGAACTAGTGCAAAACATTTAATTAACTCATTTAAAAACAGTTTTTGGCCAAAACTTTGTTACTCAATTTAAAGAAACAGTACTCCATTTGTAACATAACTAATATTGGACCTATATAAAAACATATAAATCTTGGTGATTTATGTATATACATACCAAAAGTAAATACAAATGTATATATAATTATAAATATTGATTTTAAAAGTCACTAAAAATAATTATTCATATGGTATTGTGATTGAAATACTAAAACATGAATTAAATTCACTATGTACTTACATTTCATCAAATATTGCAGCCATAAAAATATTATGTATCAAGAATTAAAATGGTTTTATACTTATAAAATCGTTAATACCTGGATTCCTAGTGGAATCAGTTAAAATCTGCCACTTGCTTTCTTTACAGGCCAGTCTTGTTTTCCAATCCTCCAACAGGAATTTCCTTCACCTCATCTATTATCATAAAGGAGAATGTGTGTCCCTCACCATATTCCTTGATGTGTCTGTATACGGCATTTTTACTATCCATTTTCCTAATTTTATAATAATGCTCATAAATACGTTTCTTTAACTCTCTTTCTGTTTTGCCTATATAATAGGCTGGACATTTTTTGCACAGAGCTAAATATACTATGTGCTTGGTGCTGCAATTTCCACCTATGCTCCTAATTTTACTGTGATTAATGTCATTCAAAACAATATCACTGTTGGTGTTTATATGTGTACATTGTTTGCATCTTCCGCACTTTCTGGTGAAAACCTTGTCTTTATTATTGTTTCTACCTTTCCCTAACTTGGAATGTTCCAGTAATCTTTTTATGTTGGGACCAGTTTTGTATACTATCTTGGGTTCCTCACCCAGTAGGGTGTAGTGAACATCCACCACACATTTTCAAAAATATTATGAAGGGACAGTGCATTAGATGTGCCAGAATGTCATCAACTAGAGAATTCATGGAAGGAGAAATGGATCTGTTAGCAGATTTATTTGAAAGGAGAGGATATCCCAGCAACATGATTAGTGACACCATTGAATTTGTTAAATCCCAATGGGGAATAAAATACAAACCACTGCTAGGTCTTGATAAAGAGATGAACGCTAACTTGCAGAAAGCAAATATGGGTAGAGTGTGTGTTCTGACCTATACCCCTCACAGCACCAAGATTAAGGACATTATAAAGAAATATTGGGACATTATCACAGTATCAGATGTCAACAAAAATATACTGGGTGAGGAACCCAAGATAGTATACAAAACTGGTCCCAACATAAAAAGATTACTGGAACATTCCAAGTTAGGGAAAGGTAGAAACAATAATAAAGACAAGGTTTTCACCAGAAAGTGCGGAAGATGCAAACAATGTACACATATAAACACCAACAGTGATATTGTTTTGAATGACATTAATCACAGTAAAATTAGGAGCATAGGTGGAAATTGCAGCACCAAGCACATAGTATATTTAGCTCTGTGCAAAAAATGTCCAGCCTATTATATAGGCAAAACAGAAAGAGAGTTAAAGAAACGATTTATGAGCATTATTATAAAATTAGGAAAATGGATAGTAAAAATGCCCTATACAGACACATCAAGGAATATGGTGAGGGACACACATTCTCCTTTATGATAATAGATGAGGTGAAGGAAATTCCTTTTGGAGGGATTGGAAAACAAGACTGGCCTGTAAAGAAAGCAAGTGGCAGATTTTAACTGATTCCACTAGGAATCCAGGTATTAACGATTTTATAAGTATAAAACCATTTTTAATTCTTGATACATAATATTTTTATGGCTGCAATATTTGATGAAATGTAAGTACATAGTGAATTTAATTCATGTTTTAGTATTTCAATCACAATACCATATGAATAATTATTTTTAGTGACTTTTAAAATCAATATTTATAATTATATATACATTTGTATTTACTTTTGGTATGTATATACATAAATCACCAAGATTTATATGTTTTTTATATAGGTCCAATATTAGTTATGTTACAAATGGAGTACTGTTTCTTTAAATTGAGTAACAAAGTTTTGGCCAAAAACTGTTTTAAATGAGTTAATTAAATGTTTTGCACTAGTTCTGATGAAGTCTGCGATGGTGCAGATGAAAGCTCAACTAGTGCTTAAGGAATGCTATCGTTGTAATAAAGGATTTATTTTCAGTCTACAGCCTTTTTGCTTCCTATGAGTTTGGAACTTCTG
The DNA here is from genome assembly GCF_019279795.1 of Protopterus annectens. Taxonomy (NCBI): domain Eukaryota; kingdom Metazoa; phylum Chordata; order Ceratodontiformes; family Protopteridae; genus Protopterus; species Protopterus annectens. The sequence continues at coordinate 937,924,565 of NC_056737.1, forward strand.
AGTTTGTTTACATAGCAATTGTGCTAGTGCTTCATTTGCTTCCTGCAAGTCTGGAACTATTGAGTTTGCCAAGGGAAGCTTCTTGTGTTTTTCTAACTACAAAGTATCGGATTGGGTTTTCTCTACCACAAGCTAAACGGATAGTCAGGACTTCCTGAGCAACCAGGCATTTGCTCTACAACATTTCATCAGCTTTTACAAACATTCTAAGGTACTTTTTTATGGTTGTTGTGGTCTCCCCACACAGACTGTTTTGAGTTGTGTTCAAGTTACTATGCATCATTTGGAAGAGTTACAGGAATGTATATGCCTGGGATATAAACAGATTTAGTCCTACTTTACTTTTGAACTTCTAAACATCAGTGTATAACAGTGCATGAGTTTGGAACTTCTGAGTTTGTTTACATAGCAATTGTGCTAGTGCTTCTAGTGCTTCATTTGCTTCCTGCAAGTTTGGAACTATTGAGTTTGCAAAGGAAGCTTCTTGTGTTTTTCTAACTACAAAGTATTGGATTGGGTTTTCTCTACCACAAGCTAAACGGATAGTCAGGACTTCCTGAGCAACCAGGCATTTGCTTTACAACATTTCATCAGCTTTTACAAACATTCTAAGGTACTTTTTTATGCTTGTTATGGTCTCCCCACACAGACTGTTGTGAGTTGTGTTCAAGTTACTTTGCATCATTTGGAAGAGTTATAGGAATGTATACGCCTGGGATATAAACAGATTTAGTCCTACTTAACTTTGAACTGCTAAACATCAGTGTGTAACAGTCTTTTAGTTACACTTTAGTTCAACATCTTGCCAATTCGGCGAAGCAGTGAGGTTTCTGTGGATTTAAAAGAAGTGTTTTTTCATCTTTTTTTCGTTCTGTTTTATCAGTGACATAATTCAAGTTTCATATATCCGTGTCATTTTTTTGAACTTTAGTAGCTATCCCAGCTACGGTCCACCACTAGTCTATCTGCAGGATCTGATTATATTTTATCAGTTGTTTGTTCTTGCACAACCTTTTTGTATATCATGTGTCTGGAAATTCTGGGCTTTTTGCATAATAGTAACAATACATAATCTGTGCTCCTAAGTACTCCGTTTTATTGTGCCATAACGGAATCCTTTTACTCCATGCTCCTAAGAACTCCATTTTATTGTGTCTTCATAAGTACGGGCATTGCTGAACCAATTCATGTGTGGGCACATAGTTCATAACCATAGCCTTTGCTGTATCGTCATCAGTTTCATATCCCGAAAAGACTTGAAACTGCCTCAAAATGTTCCACAACACTGAGGTGTCCTTTTCTGGTTTTACCATGTACAAAATAAGATCATGTGAAAATATAGCCAGCTTTCTTGATTGCCAGACCAATTATACCCTGCCTGAGTCCCTTATTTTATTTGCGAATTGATCTAAATATGTAGTAAATAATAAAGGGGAAAGAGGACATCACTGCTTGGTTCCTCTTTTCAGACACAACTTATCAGAGAGGAACCCTCCCACTTAGTGTTTGCCTCCAATCCCTCATATATCCTAATAATTAACTTTATTATTGTATCAGGGAACGCAAATGCTTCCATTGCTGTACTCAAAAAATCCAAGTTTATTCTGTGGAATGATTTCTATGCATCAAGACCCATCAAGAACAGTGGTATTTTCATATGGTCTGCTTCCCTCAGGTCTATGTTTATACATAGCATAGTATGTTCTACAAATGGCTCTTCATCGACACTAAAATATCGAACATTTGTTTTAGTGAATGTGCACATCAGAGAATTTAAACCCATTGAATAGTCATAGTCAGCCCACGGAAAATAAACAGTATGTTGTACGTCAGTACATCAGCCATGTGTGAAGTATATACATAACATATATTGTTTGCTCTCAGTGTTGGCCAACTTTGACTATCCAGTGGACTTAAATTCACTGATGTGCACATTCACTAAAATGGACATTCAATGTTTTATTGTCAAAGAAGAACCATTTGCGGAATGTACTCTTCAATGCATAAACATAGACCCACTTCCCTCTGAAGCATCATTGTTCTGTTAATGTTGTCAAGTGCTTGCCTCCCCTCCACAAAATCTTATCCATCAATATTGGCAGCTGCCATTCTTTTAGCTGTTATAGACATAAACATTTTGTAATCAGGGTTTAAAATTGAAATGGGCATATATGAAGCTGGTTCTGGTGGGTCTTTACCTTCTTTAGGTATAACAACCACCACAGCTTTCTTCCAGGAAGTTGGCACTTCCCCTCCTTTTAAAATACCATTCCTGCAGATTGATTATACATTACCATTGTTATCTCATTTCCTCCCATCTTTACTGTTGATTGTTAAGCCTCATCTACATCGAACCTTGGAATACTTAAGTCTTCCATAAATATTTCCATTTGTGCTTTCTTGATTTCCACATTGTTCTGCTTTATGCAATTTTTTTTTTTAACATTTCCAAAATATTTTTGATAACTCTACAGGATCTCTGGTTATTTTTCTTGCTATAGGCTCCCTAAGTTTGGCAACAAACACATTTTCTTCTTGTTGCCTAAGTCAAGGGTTCCCAAAGTGTGCGCCGCGGCACCCTGGGGGAGCCGCGGCTTCCTCACAGGGGCACCTGCGAACTAATAAGCTTAGCGGCAAAATAAACCGCGAACAGTTCACAGTTTATTTTGCAGCTAAGCTTATTAGCTCACGGCGAACTAAGTCTAGACCTACACTGTAGCTTTTAGCAGAACTGTCATCACGTACAGCAGTGGATCCCAACCATCGGGCCACGGACCAGTACCGGGCCGTGGAGCACTTGGAACCGGGCCGTCAGGTAAGTGAATGCCTGTATTAATGTGTGTGTCTGTCTGCGTGTGTGAGTGAATGCGTGCATGAAAGCAAAAGAGTCTTTGTATGTGAGAGAGATCGGGAGAGTGAGAGCGATGTGTGAGTGAATGCAGAAATGAATGAGAAGTGGCTGTGTGTGTGTGAGATCGGGAGAGTGAGAGTGATGTGTGAATGAATGCAGGAATGAATGAAGATGTGGCTGTGTGTGTGTGTGTGTGTGTGTGTGTGTGTGTGTGTGTGTGTGTGTGTGAAATTGGGAGAGTGAGAGCGATGTGTGAATGAATGCAGGAATGAATGAAGAAGTGGCTGTGTGTGTATGTGAGATCGGGAGAGTAAGAGCAATGTGTGAGTGAATGCAGGTATGAATGAGGAAGTGGCTGTGTTTGTGTGTATGTGTGTGTGTTTGTGTGTGTGTGTGTGTGTGTGTGTGTGTGTGTGTGTGTGTGTGTGTGTGTGTGTGTGTGTAAATGTGAATGAATAAATGCAGGTATGAATGAGGAAGTGGCTGTGTGTGTGTATGTGTGAAATCGGGAGAGTGAGAGCAATGTGTGAACAAATGCAGGTGTGAATGAGGAAGTGATTGTGTGTGTGTGTGTGTGAGAGAGATCGGAAGAGTGAGGGGGATGTATGAATGAATGCGTAAGTGGGTGTGTGGCATGTGGATGTGAAATCGGGAGAGTGAGAGTGATGTATGAATGAACGCGAAAGTGAGTGTGTGGCGTGTGGGTGTGACAGACAGTAAGAGCGATGTGTGAATGAATACGGGTATGAATGAGGAAGTGACTGTGTTTGATTAGGAGAGAGTGAGAGCGATGTGTGAGTGAATGCAGGTATGAACGAGGACGTGACTGTGTGTGTGATTGGGAAAGTATTAGTGATGTGTGAGTGAATACAGGTATGAATGAGGGAGTGACTATGACTGTGTGAGACATTGGAAAAGAGTGAGAGCGATGTGTGTGAAATGCATGCATGAATACAAAAGAGACTCTGTGTGTGTGTGTGTGTGTGTGTGTCACGGGGGGGGGGGGGCGAGAGTGAAGAGTGACAGTGATCCCTGGCAGCAGCAGCAATGAGGTCTGTGTAAGTCTAGACCATACCATTGGACACATACCTCTCACCCTCTTAGATCAAGAAATCTGGACAAAGCCAAAAATAGTGAGGGGGACAAAGGCACAAAACAGGGGCACTTTTAAGTACTGCTCTCACAAACTTAGAAAGTTGATAGAAATGCAGGTTTTGCATTAGCATGAATTTTCTGAAGAGTATGAAGTATGGAACTCAACTGTCTGTCATTATTTTCTGACTTCATCCTCAGTGATCTGCTAGTGATTTGCCAGAAAACAACAATTTTGTGAGAAAAAGACCAAAAATATGAGGCAAAAATCTAGACATTCTGCAAAAATCTATACAGTTGAGCGGTATGCTAGACAGAGCCATGTAATAGGGACAGATTTTAAATATTGCTCTTATAAACTTAAAGTTAATAAGGTTGCCATTAGGTTTGCTTACCTCTTAACTATAGTAGATCAGTGATGTTCTTCGTGTTTCACTGTTGCAGTCATCACACTTGGGTTATCCTGCCAGGGGTAGCCCTCGGTTGGCGCGAATACCAGAGGCTTAGTATTTCTGCATCAGGTGCTGTCGCTTCAAGACAGATGTCAGGTCATCAGAGGTATAAAAACAGGCAGCCGACGCCATTACATCCGTCTTTCTTGCCAAGGAGCCTGATGCAGTAGCAGTTCGCACAAGTGCCGTTCGGCCGCTACCTGAGTTTTCTTTCCGATATTGAATCATCCTGAAGTCTTCAAAAGCTAAGTACCCTGTTGAGGATCCTTTTTTCTTGCTTTAACCGATGACAGAAAAACTTAACAATTGTCTTACCTGTGGAAAGCAAATACCACACCGAGATTTCCATTCTTACTGCGTCACCTGTTTAGGCCCAAACCACAATGTACCTCGCTGTTGGTTTTGTGCCTTGTTCAACGCCCAAACTATTCGTCTTCGGGCCCTTATTGTATCTAAATACTTTCGTTCTCGTTCTCTGTATTCTGAAATGGCATCAGTAAGCCATCCAAATACCGATCTTCTGAAAAACAAAAGGATAAAGACAGAGACAGACCGCACAGGTCCAAAACTGCCGACGATGCTTCCGTTAAGCTAGCTGCCAGTTTGCCGGTACTCAATGAGGCGCATTCGCAGTCCCTGATGTCCGCTTCGATGGATTCGCAGGCTGCTACCAAGACCTGTTCGGAGTCCGGTATGCCGTGAGACTCTAATTTGACTATGGAAGCTGCGGATGTCTCTGCCTTGGATGAGTCTGGATCCGCTGTGCAAGCACCGGCTTCTGAGGAAGTTTTTCACTCTACCGATATTCGACTTAAACCGACGACTTCTTTCGCGTCTTCATTTCTTTCTAAAACTACAGAGTTTCTAAGGCCTAGAGTATGAGCTACGCCTAAAAAAACTATGACCCAAACTCAAAAGACCGCTTCCTTGCCACAATCTCAGATGCTTAAAATGGCTGAAGATCTGATCATGCTGATTAGGGGTAGCCAGCCTTCCCCTGCTAAAAGAAAAAGAGACTTGTCCCCATAAGCTTTATCTGACCAGGAGTCCGATGACTCTGAGGTTTCTGAATATGAAGACGTACCTTTATCTGCCTATGAGGATTCAGATGCAGAGGAATCCATTCCTTCTGCCTCCCCATCCAGAGGACTTTTTCTTTTGGTGAAGCCTTACATACTTTGAGAGAGCATTTCCATTGGGAATGCCAGGATCATCCTCAGTCCAAAAAGAGACTCAGGGAATTTTTAGATTTACCACAGCACAGACCCTTAGCTATCCCTCCTCTTCTGGATGTTGTGGATGATGTCTTTATGGAATCCAGCCTAACTCCTGATACTTTACCCCTGCTCCAAAGTACTACAGAGTCCCTGACTCTCACAAATTTCTCTTCAAAACTCCTACTGCTGACCCAGAGGTCATCTCCCAAGGACCTAAAGGAATAAAAGCAACTACAGCTAAGAATCCCACCCCCTCAGACAGGGATTCTCGAGCTTTAGACAGATGGGGTAAAAAAGTATACACTTCTGCAGCTCTCGCCATTAGAGCATTGAATTGTCAGTTCCACATGCTGAAATACCAGCAACATACTATGGAACTTAAGCAAAAATTATCTACCTTTCCTGACTGTGCAGAAAATAAAGAATTACAGGAGCTTATACATTCTGCAAGCCAAGTCAGCAAGCATACCCTGCAATGTGGGTTTGACGCCCTAGAAGCAACTTGCAGGGCAGCAGTCACAGGTTCTCTACTCAGAAGGCATGCCTGGCTTAAGGAGCAGACCTTGCCAGACCATGTCAAATCAAAATTATTGGATGCTTCTTTGCACAAGGACAATCTGTTTGGCACCAAAGCAGAAGAGGTTTTAAAAAAGATGGAAGAAAAGGCTAAGTCTATGCAGACAGTCAAAGATTTTTTGCAAGTGCAGCCTCCAGGATTCAGTAGGCAATGCCCCTCAAAACATTGTCCTTTCCAGCCCAACTCAAACTAGACCCAGGGGAAACAGACCCCCCCCCCCCAGATTACAGTCTCAGGGTATGCAGAGATCTACGCAATGGAGTACCTCCACTTGTAAAGCAGGGAGTGCTAAGCCACCCCCTTACGGAAAGAATTCACAATGACTTCTCAACTCCACTACTCATCTCTGCCCAATTGCTCGTGCCCATAAGAGGAAAACTTGCCCACCATGCAAAAAACTGGGCCTCCATCACCAACGATCGATGGGTCCTCAACATAGTATCCCGGGGTACAAATTTTATTTCCACACGCTGCCAACCCTAAAAGGGTTCCCAGACCTTCCTCCAAACCAGTGGGCAGAGGTACAAAACCAAGTTTAGTCTCTACTCTCCATAAGGGCAATTCAGACTGTTCCTGCAGAACAGATAGGCCAGGGTTTTTATTCCAGACTTTTCTTGGTACCCAGAAAAGAGGGCACATGGCGCCCAATCCTAGATCTATCCATTCTAAACACCTTCCTGGTGGTACCACAATTCATAATGCTCACCCTACAACAGCTTCTCCTTATGCAGTCCACAGATGCCTGGTTAGCCACCCTAGACCTAAAGGAGGCCTATCTGCACATCCCAGTCAGGGACTCCTGCAGGAAATATCTACGTTTCAGGGCAGGATCTATGCATTATCAGTACTCTATCCACTGCTCCCAGAGTTTTCACAAAATGCCTGGCTCCAGCCATTGCCTACTGCAAACAGAGACATATTAAAATTTACCCTTACTTGGACGATTGCCTGATTCAGGCAGACAGTCAGAGAAAGCTGTTGCAGCACCTGACATTTGTAAAGGACCTTCTAACCTTCCTGGGGTACACTATCAATGAAAAGAAATCCAAACTAGTCCCCAGTCAAAAAATTGTAATCCTGGGAGCAAGCTTGGACACAGCAACCCAGATGGCATTTCTTACTCCAGAAAAACGAGCCTATCTGACAGACTGCTTGGCTCAAATGGCCACCAGAACCCAGCTATCTGCAAGGAATATCCTGCAGGCTCTAGAGTTCTTGGCCTCCTGGATTCTAATAATTCCATATGCCAGACTGCATATGAGGAAACTTCAGTGGTACTTAAAAAGTCTTTGGTGCCAACATTCTCAGGACCTGGAAACTATCATTCCTATAATACCTTGTCAAGGAAAGAGTTCCTTTGCTGGGCAGCAGCAGCATGCATCCACAACAAGACGGTTCCCTTTACACAACCCCACACCGCCCAGACCCTAACCACAGATGCATCAGACTATGCCTGGGGTGCACATCTGGATGGCAGGTGCATTTAGGGCCACTGGAGCCCAAATCAAATTCATCTGCACATCAACCAAAAAGAGATGCTAGCTGTTCAGCATGCTCTGACAGCTTTCAGATCCCTACTCTCACCGGGGCCTCTACTAATCAAAACCGACAAAACCACAGTGATGTGGTACATCAACAAGTAGGGGGAACCCACTCTTACCCACTATGCAGACTAGCCATGACCCTGTGGAACACGGCCTCAGCCATGCATATTCACCTGCAAGCTCAATTCCTGCCAGGCAACCAAAACTCTCTGGCAGACAACTTAAGCAGAACTCTCCTAGACCCACACGAGTGGCAGTTAAACCACAACACCTTCAGTCTTGTGACCCAGAAATGGAGTACCCCGGAGGTAGACCTATATGCCTCCCCCTGCAGCCACAAGCTCAGCAAATTCTGCACCAGGGTACCTCACAGCGAGGCCTGGAAAGTGGATGCCCTATCCTTCCAGTGGGCAAACCTCTCAATCTATGCATTTCCTCCTCTGCCTCTTCTTACAAGAGTATTACTCAAGAAAAGGGAGGAAAAACCAAGAGCAATCTTAATTGCCCCAAATTGGCCATGCCAACACTGGTACCCACTACTGCGCAGTCTGTCACCAGTGCCCCCATGGCACCTACTCCAGATCCCAACTCTCTTGACTCAGCAGGAGGGACAGTTCTTGCATCCACAATTGCAAACCCTGAACCCTTGCTGCCTGGCTTATTCCTTGAATTCTCCTCCAGTAGCCAGACTAAGCAAGCAAGTACTAGATGTCATACGTGAAGCGAGATGACCCAGTACAATGAAATCCTATGCTGACAAGTGGAAAAGGTATTGTTCCTGGATTCACACTAAAGGAGCGGATACAGTACAGCCCTCCTTACCTCTTATCCTGGATTACCTAGCAGACCTACTCCACAGAGGCCTGTCCTTCTCTTCCATTAAGATCCATGCCTCTGACATCTCTGCCCATTACAGCATGGAGACACCTCTCTTTTCTCACCCTCTCATCAAGCAGATGTTCATCGTGTTTCACTGTTGCAGTCATGACTGTAGGGTTCTCCCCTGCCGGCAGGCAGCCCTCGGTCGGCCAGAATCCCAAAGTCTAGGTCCGGCGTCTGCTGTTCAGCCATGCTCCCTGATGTCAGAGCGCCAGGAGTACAAAGCCGACGCCATCTTCTCCAGTCTTTCGTGCCGTGCGGTGATAGCAGTTCGCATTTGCCGGTCGGCGGACTCCTGACGAATTTTACTGATATACTTCGGTCCGAAGACTTTCTTCTCCACTCAAAGCTAAGTACCCCGTTGGGGAAACTTTTTTCTTGCTCCACTCCGATGTCAGAAAAAGTTAATAATTGTATTTCATGTGGGAAGCAAATATCTCATAAGGATTTTCATTCTTACTGTATTCCTTGCTTGGGCCCTGACCACGATGTAGCTAGTTGTCGGTTTTGTGCTAGATTCAATCAACGTACAATTAAGCGAAGGTACGATTTTGCTTTTCATTACTTCGGTAGGCGCTTTAACTACAAAATGTCGTCGGATATGGTCCCGGCTACTGGAGTTCATAAACGTCGCAAGGATAAAGACAGGCCTCCGAGGTCCAAATCTGATGATAACACACAAGCGGAGCCAGCTTCAGGTTCGGCCGTCGTCAGTGAGGCGCTTTTGCAGCCCCTGTCGTCGGCCATTTCAGAACCGATGGCCGAAACGGACTCTCATGAGGAGCCAACCAGGCCTTTAAATATTTCTGTTGCAGGACCTTCGGACAACGCTCCTTTGGATGGGTCCGAAGCTGGCCGCTGTGCAGGTACCGGCTTCCGAAGGGGTTTTCAGACCTACTCAACTACTAAAAAAGGCAAAGCCAAAGACAAAGGCAAAGACTCCTTCAAAATCAAAGACTTCTACACAGGCTTCTTCTGAACCGGCTCCCAAGTCACAGAAGCAGTTACTCAAGATGGCGGAGGATTTGTTTACTATGATTAGGGGTTCTCATCCCTCTTCAGACAAAAGACCAAGGCAGGATATTTCTTATGATTCCTCTGATCAGGCTTCTGTTTCCTCAGTTTCTTCTTCTGATCAGGAATATTCTTTCCCTTCTTATGAGGATTCTGATGCTGAAGAATCCATTCCTTCAGCTTCTCCCCCTGAGGATTTCTCTTTTGGGGAAACTTTGCATGAAATGAGGGAACATTTCCACTGGGAAGGACAGGAGTATTCGGAATCCAAGAAAAGGCTGAGGGAATTTCTTCTTCTTCCCCAACATAGACCCCTGGCTATCCCTCCATTTTGGATATTGTGGATGATGCCTTTTTGGAGGCTAACTTAACCCCTGCTTTCCTCCTGCTCCTGTGAAACCTGATAGATATTACAGGGTTCCTGATTCCCATCAGTTTTTATACAAGAACCCTTCTGCTGACCCTGAAACCATTTCCCAGGGTCCTAAGGGAGCTAAGGCTGCTTCTGCCAAAAATCCTACTCCTACTGAAAAGGATTCTTGATCCTTAGAAAGATGGGGCAAAAAAGTGTACACTTCTGCTACTTTGTCCATTAGGGCTTTAAACTGTCAGTTTCATATGTCTAAATACCAGCAATTTCTATTGTCTGTCTTAAAACAAAAGCTTACTTCCATTTCTGCCTGTGCAGGGGATAAGGAATTACATAATTTATTGCATGCCACTGAACAGGTTGGGAAGCATGGTTTACACTGTGGATTTGATGCCTTGGAGGCTTCTTGTAGGGCTGCGGCCTCTGGCACAATCATTAGGAGGCATGCATGGCTAAAGGAACAAAATTTACCTGAACAGGTAAAGGCAAAAGTATTGGATGCTCCTGTTCAACCTAATGTTTTGTTTGGATCAAAAGCTGAAGAGGTGATTAAAAAGATGGAGGATAAGGCGAAATCAATGCAAACAGTTAAAGATTTCTTACAAGTACGGCTTCCTAGATTTAGCAGGAATTGGCCTTCGAAAAATTGGTCCTTTCCCACTTCAGACAGGCCCCAGAGGGGTAGATATAGACGTTCCAGAGGGAGGTCTCAATCACAAGCTGCTTATAGACCAAGACAGTGGACTGCTTCCACCCCTAGGGGAGGAGAGGACAGGTTACAATCTCAAAGGAAACAAACTCAGTGACTCCCTCTGTAGGGCTACAGGAATTTCTTCCCTGGAAGCCCCTCTCAGAGGAAAACTCTCTCTTTTTTATCAAAATTGGACTCAAATGACCCAAGACAAATGGGTTTTGGATGTGGTTTTAAGAGGTTACAAATTCCATTTTCATACCTTGCCAGGGCCAAGCCGGATGGCCAGACCTTGCAAAACATCAATGGAAGGAGGCCTTAAACCAGGTGGAAGCTCTTTTGGCTATGAATGCCATAGAACTGGTTCCTCTTTCAGAGAGGGGAAAAGGGTTTTATTCAAGGCTCTTTCTAGTCCCAAGGAAGCAAAACTCATGGAGACCCATTCTGGATCTGTCGGTCTTGAACACCTTTCTAGAGATTCCAAAATTCAAGATGCTTACTCTACAGCAGCTACTTCCAATGCTGTCCAAAAATGCATGGATGGTAACTTTGGATTTAAAGGAGGCATATTTACACATTCCCATCGGGCAGGATCGCAGAAAATACCTCAGGTTCATAGCCGGATCGAGGCACTTTCAATTCTCTGCGCTGCCCTTTGGATTATCTACTGCGCCCAGGGTCTTCACCAAATGCCTGGCTCCAGTAGTAGCTTACTGCAGACTCAAGGGAATTCAAATTTACCCTTATCTGGACGATTGTCTAATTCAGGCAGACAGCAAGGATGTCTTACTCCAGCATCTAGAATTTGTACAGAACCTCCTCAAGTTCCTGGGATTCTCTGTAAACATAAAAAAGTCTAATTTGACACCATCACAACAGATAACTTTTCTGGGTGCTCTTCTAAACACCACAACCCAGATGGCATTTCTGACATCCGAAAAACAATTACAGCTGGCTTCAACTTTCAAAACCTTGGCAACTTTAACTCTGCTATCTGCAAGGAAATTCCTGCAGGATTTAGGTTACATGGCCTCCTGCATCCTTCTCGTACCATATGCAAGACTACACATGAGGAAAATACAGTGGTACCTAAAAAGTGTATGGTCTCAGCATTGCCACAGTTTAGACATACTGATCTCCGTCCTTCCTTGTCTTCAAAAGGAATTTCTTTGGTGGTCCAGGGCATGTGCTCTAAACAAAGGGAAAACATTCCGTCTGCCTCCTGCCACTCAGATTCTAACCACGGACGCCTCGGATTATGCTTGGGGAGCCCATTTTCAGGGCAACTGTCTGCAGGGCCTTTGGACAAAGGATCAGAAGCACCATATCAATTTAAAGGAAATGTTAGCCGTTCAGAAAGCTCTATTGGCCTTCAGGAATCTTTTACAACCAGGACAACTACTAATACGGACAGACAACACCACAGTTATGTGGTACATAAACAAGCAAGGGGGATCTCATTCCTACCCCCTTTGCAGACTAGCCATGGATCTATGGAACACAGCTCTAGTTTGCAATCTGGATCTTCAAGCTCAGTTTCTACCAGGGAAACAAAACTTCCTGGCAGACAGTCTGAGCAGAAACCTTTCGGATCCACACGAGTGGATGCTGGACACCAAAATATTCAGGATGATAACAGCAGTCTGGGAATGTCCTCTCATAGACCTCTTTGCATCCCATCTCAATCATCAACTACAGAATTTTTGCACCAGGACTTTCCACAGAGAAGCTTGGAAAGTGGATGCCCTGTCATTCAGTTGGAGGAACCTCTCGGGATATGCCTTTCCGCCTCTTCCTCTTCTTCCACGGGTCTTATTGAAGATAAAACAGGACAAGCCCAAGATGATAATCTTGCTGGCTCCAAATTGGCCTCGGCAGTTTTGGTATCCTACTCTAAAAAACCTATGTCTGGAGCCTCCTTGGGTTTTACCTCAGTCTCCGAACCTTCTGTCCCAACATCAGGGTCAGGTTCTACACTCTCATGTCAGAACTCTCAGCCTGGCGGCCTGGTTAATCCAGGGCCTTTGATTTCTTCTTTCCTACCCTAGCTGATTATGTATGTCATTTTAGAAGCCAGACGTCCTAGCACTAGAAAATCTTATGCAGGAAAATGGAAAAGATTTTGTTCCTGGATGCAGGCTCAGGATTCTGATCCTCTTCTTCCTAACATTACCTTAATTTTACTTTACTTGACAGATCTCTTACATAAGGGTCTCTCTTTCTCTTCCATTAAGATACATGCCTCTGCTATTTCTGCTCATTATAATACAGACCCTCCCATCTTTTCCCACCAGCTCATGAGACAGTTTCTCAGAGGAGCTAAGAACTTAAGATCTCCTAGATCTCCTCCCATTCCTGCTTGGGATCTCAACTATGTTCTGGAAAAACTAACCTTCCTCCTTTTGAGCCTGCTGCCTCTTCTGACATCAAGTTTTTATCTTGGAAAACAGCAATCTTGTTAGCCCTAACCTCTGCCAGGAGAGTTTCAGAGTTACAAGCTCTTATGGCTGTGGAACCTTATATTATTTTTCATCAAGACAGGGTATCTTTGAGGACTAATCCTACCTTCATGCCTAAGGTGGTTTCCAAAGTGGCTTTAAATCAAACTATACACTTGCCAACCTTTTTCCCCACTCCTCAAAATAAAGGGGAAAGGATCTTACATTCCTTGGATGTACACAGACAACTACTTACCTGGACAGAACCAAGGACATCAGAAAATCAGAACAATTGTTTGTTTCTTATGCTTCAAGTTCCCAAGGTAAAGCCATTTCAAAACAGACCATTTCTAAATGGATTGCTCATGGAATCAGATTTTGTTATTCACACCATGGAAAGCAAATCCCAGGGAGTATACGGACTCATTCCACCAGAGCTGCTGCCACTTCTGCGGCCTTCCTCAGGGAGTTCCTACCAAAGACATTTTGGAAGCTGCAACTTGGAGTTCAGTGCATACTTTTCTAAGCACTACAATCTACCTCTCTACTCTTAAGTCTAGGGCAGGCTTTGCCTCTGCAGTCTTGCAGGGCCTTTTAGCCCCTTCTTCTTTATGACCACCTCCCTTTCTTTCAGCTTTGGGATTCTACCCTACAGTCATGACTGCAACAGTGAAACACGATGAACATAGTACAGTTGTGTACACCTACCATAAATGTAGATGTTCGAGTGTCTTCACTGTTGCAGTCTGGGTTTCCCTCCCTCCTGTCCCCTCTTATTTTTACTTTTCACCATTCTTCTGAGGTGTATTTGCAAAGGTTTTGGGACCTTTTTCATTTTGGGACTCCTGACATCTGGGGCAAGAAAAACTGGAGAAGATGGCGTCGGCTGTCGGCTTTGTACTCCTGGCGCTCTAACGTCAGGGAGCATGGCTGAACAGCCGACGCCGGACCCAGACTTTGGGATTCTGGCCGACCGAGGGCTGCCTGCCAGCAGGGGAGAACCCTACAGTCATGACTGCAACAGTGAAGACACTCGAACATCTACATTTATGGTAGGTGTACACAACTGTACTTTCCTGAGAGGGGCTAACAACTTAAGGCCACCAAGAAGAGCCCCCACCCCTGCTTGGGACCTTAACTTTGTGTTGGAAAAGCTCACACTACCCCTTCCCCCCCTCCCCTTTGAACCTGCAGCATCAGCAGAGTTAAAATTTCTCTCTTGGAAAACAGCCTTGCTTCTGGCCATCACTTCAGCTAGAAGAGTGTCTGAGCTACAAGCACTTATAGCTGTGGAACCCTTCATTATTTTTCATGCTGACAGGGTCTCCCTCAGGACCAACCCAACTTCCATGCCTGAAGTGGTGTCCATTGTGGCTGTCAACCAATCTATTTGCCCACCTTTTTCCCAAATCCTCAAAATAAGGGAGAAAGAAACCTGCACTCCTTAGATGTGCACAGGCAACTCAGATTCTACCTTGATAGGACTAAGCCCTTTAGGAAATCTCACCAGTTACTAGTCAGCTTTGCACCAGGGGCAGAGGGCAAGGTAATATCAAAACAAACCATCTCCAAATGGATAGCACACTGTATCCATTTTTGTTACAAATACTATGGGAAACCACCCCCTCAGGAGGTCAGAATGCATTCCACTAGGGCAACTTCAACCTCTACAGCCTTTCTCAGAGTAGTCCCTACCAGGGACATTCTGGGAGCTGCTACTTGGAGTTCTCTTCATACCTTCACCAAGCATTACCACCTGCCTATATTTTTCAAATCCAGGGCGGGCTTTGCAACAGCAGTCCTGCAGGGCATACTAGCCAGCCCCAAACTCTTCTTGACTGCCTCCACCCATTCTTCAGCTTTGGGAATCAACCCAAGTGTGATGACTGCAACAGTGAAACATGAAGAACAATGTACAGTTGTGTACACTTATCATAAATCTAGATGTTCGAGTGTATTCACTGTTGCAGTCCTGGTTTCCCACCCTCCAGCCCCCTTGTCTCTCTCTCTCTCTTCCTCACTCCTTACTGGGCTTTTGGTATTTACTTTTTACTGGTGGTGTTTTTCCACCATAACTTAGCTCCCTATTTTGGGGCTCCTGACATTTGGGGAAAGAAAAACTGATGTAATGGCGTCAGCTGCCTGTTTTTATACCTCTGACGATCTGACGTCTGTCTTGAAGTGACAGCAACAGACGCAGAAATACTAAGCCTCTGGCATTCTGGCCAACTAAGGGCTACCCCTGGCAGGATAGCCCAAGTGTGATGACTGCAACAGTGAATACACTCGAACATCTACATTTATGGAAAGTGTACACAGCTGGACTTTATGCTGTTAAGCAGAATGTACACTTTTTTCAGTAATTGTCTTTTTATTGTACTTTTGAACTTTTCTCCTCAGGACTCTTAGTCCAGTCGGGCAGCCTCATTAAACAAATGTCAAATAAATAAATAAGTAAATGAAATATTCACTTTATGCGTGCACCGGGGGGCGCCTTGGGAAAACCTGGATTCAGCAAGGGAGCAGAGAATCGAAAAAGTTTGAGAACCACTGGCCTAAGTCACTGTGCTGAAAGATTTTGTGCTCTGGAATTATTGTCAAAAACAGTTGTTAACAACAATCTTTCTAAATTCACGCATATTATCCAGATACTCTTGTTATTTTCTGTTTAGCACTCTGCAGCTGCACCTCTTCTTGTTCTGTGAGATTCCACTTATTCTGCAATGCATTAATGTATGTTAGTTCCTCTGAAAAATTCTTATTTCTTAACCGTATTTCTTTTTCATTTATTTCTACCCTATTTTTAAACTCCACTTTCATTTTATCTCACTCAGTGACCATAACTTTTGAAGAAATTACTGGAGTAATTTTCACTACCCATTCCTTAAAATCCTCTCTTTTTTCACTGACAGGTAGAGTGCCAGTGTCTCATTTTTACTTCATTACCCTGCATTTTTTTTTTAGTTGTCATTGGCACATGATCTGAAATAGTTACTGGATGTGTGTTGACGCTTTCATTGACATGCACACATTACTGAGAAATATAATTTCTGTTTAGTCTAACCCAGTTATTGTACCTTAGGGAATAATGTGTAAATTCTCTTCAAGTTGCACCTATTGAGTTTAGGTCTTCGATAACAAATATATTCATAAATTTCTTTGGAAATCTATCTTCTTTTCTTATATTTTCTCTTCTAGGTCCCTGAGATATACATTGTCACTGTTGCAAATTAAGTTTCAGTCCTGCGTATAAGAAATATTCCAGCTGAAAGCTGATTATTTCTTTCAAAAATTTCTTAAGCTCTATAATATGTTTTAGGTGGAATATAAATGCATGCCAGCATAATCTTATTCCCCTGCCAGTAGCCCCTTACCACCACAAATTTACCTTTATTATCTTTTTTCCCCGTCTTCTAGCACTTTTGGAGTTCCTCTATCAATTAATAGAAGTACTTCCCTTTTCCTTTGTCCCTAATATTCTGCTGAATATCCATCCTGAAATCCTTTCTTTATCAAATCACATGCTCACTTCTTTCCAAATGTGTCTCCTGTAGCATTGCTATTTGCACTCTGCATTTTTAATATAATTCAGTGCTTTTGTCTTGTACCTTTGAAGCCATTCACATTCCAAAAGTTAAATTCAGGTGGCTGCCAAAAAAGCAATTACTAGATAATAATTATACAAAAGAATGTGTATGATGTGTAATGTTTGTAACTGGTTTATTTTCTTTTATATAAATGTTTGTTTGCCTTTTTTAAGCGATAATTCAATAAAGGTGTTAAAAAGAAGCATTCAGCAAGATAAGTCACACACTGAGAATCGTATGCATCAGCAGTCTTCTCCTACCCTTCCACCATCCACGTAAGAACCTAAGAGATAACTATTTAAATTTTTAAATCAGCAAATTTGAAGAACTACAGTGGGTAGGTAAGAAAAATACTGTCAAAGGGGGGTACTCTGTGGAATTATGGGCCACTTCAGTTCCAGGCCTTAATCCTTCTTTTTCCAAAGAACATCTGCGTCTGATTTATATGTAGTTTGGAATTTTTTTAGACATTCAGGCATCACAAACATTTCTGGTTGTAGAAAAGGTAAGACATTTTTATTCAGTATTTTTAGTAATGCCAAAGAAAGAAAAACTGTAGAGACCCATTGCAGATCTCTGAAAGCTAAGCAAAGCAATTCAGTAAGTTGATTTTTTCACTGTTATTGCTTCTGCAAGATGCCTAACCAGTAGGCATGTGTATAGGCAGGATGGCTTACCCACATGTGCCTTTTCACAAGGTTTAAATAAGATTATTTAGGCTCTAGCTCAGAAATTCCCTTTTCCAATTTCCTGCCTTGTTTTTTGTTTTTTTATACAAACAAGAACGACATAAATAACTCCAATACAAAAAAACACAAAAAAAAGTCACACTATAAACTCCTTTGCAGGTATGTTTAATAAGGTACAAGTTTAGTGCTTTGCAAATTAGTAAAAATGTACCTTTTTCGTCGGAATGGGCTGCTGTCTTGAGCACTAAAGTTGTTTTGGAACCGGAGTCCACCTCGAGCCGTAGCTTGTCTGTTAGTTCTGTGGTGTTTGGGTTGACCCCTTGTTATCAGAGCCATTTCAGCACCCAGAAACATTAGCACGAATAAGCTTGGATCCAGCTTCAGCCTCAAGGGTGATCACTTTAGGCAGGGGGGGGGTTGGTACTTAGGTCCTCCCTTTGAGTTCCGGAGTTCCACTTGCCCCTTGGTGGATCAGCCTTCGATGCCATGGAGAAGGCATTGGCTTCTTCTAATTCTAGGTCAGTTTCTTCCTCCTTGAAACCCCTGTTTCTGACTCCCTTGGCCCCTGAGTATTAACCACTCCCTCCACAGGGTCAGCAGGTACCGCAGCCTCAGGTTACCAAGCAGGGTACCCCTTCTTCTTCTGAAACCTTCCCAGATGTTCCCCCTGAGGAGGTCCCTCAGAATAAGTTATGCTAGAGGAAACAGACTCTCCAGAAGAGTCCATCATGGAAGACACAGATTTCAATGAGGGAGAAAGGTCCCGCAGGTCACCTCCTGATGATGTCTGCTTTGGAGATATCCTGGAAATTCTTAAGCAGAGAGGTGATTGGAGGTTCCTCAACCCTTCAGCCGAAGAGTCCGTGTACCTGCAGGCTTTCGGTACCCACCCATCTACTTTCTGGGTATCTCCACTTGCCACCGAGCTCAATGAGTTGATCTCTCGGCGGGTGTGGAAGGCTTCTGATGCTGTCGAATCAGTCCCCAAAAGGCCAGATAAAATTATCACAGCCCTGAAGGACAAACCCTTCTGGTCAAAAGGAGTTGCTGTAGATGCCTAAAAAGGAACCAGGAGAGGAGAGTTCCTCTATCCATCCTCCCAACAAGGAGTCATGGGTAATGGATAGATTCAGGATGTGAGTTTATGCTTCATTGACCTTTGCTCTTTGGTCTTTGAATTACATACACTTTACTAGATTACAGAGAGATCTAATCAAAGAACTGTCAGATACTCTCTCAGGAGCTGTTTCTGAGGAAGTACGTGAATCAGTCACCTCCCAGTTAGCTACCCTGACTTTCATCTCTAACTTTTTCATGAGGCTCGTTTTTCATGTAGCTGAAGGAACAACTAGAGCAGCGGGATCAGGTATTTCTATAAGGAGACATGCGTGGATGTGATTGTGTGATTTTGCGGAGCCCTTCAAGTCTTCGTTTGTCGGTGCACCCTTTGACGGCTTATCCCTTTTTGGTCCAGCTGTTAGAGACACTCTAATGAGGTGTGAGAAGGATGGGAAACCCTTTCTGCAGTAGAAGTATGTTTTTCCACTCCTATAAGATCTTTTTTTCTAGGAACCAGTGAGGAAATGGAAAAATGTGGTTCAAAAAATCCCAGGGGTCTTTCCAGAATACATCTTCATAGATTCATAGATGTGTACTAGGCTAATGTCCCTGGAGCCTTTACAAGCCTAGCCCATAGGATTACCCTGGCACCATGCCACCCGACCCTAATTTCCAGTGCCTCTGTCAAGTAGAGCCACTGGAGTGATCCCCGGGGTGAATTTTCTATTTCCCATCCATTCATCAAGATTTCTCTTCTTCCAGGGACAGTGGGGGAAACAATGGTGGAAGACGCCATCCTGGTGGCAGAGGTGGCCCACAGAACCAGGGTTTCTGGGATTCCTTTTTCAGGAAGCCCTTCCAGCACTTGAAAGCAGGCCCAGTTGTCTACCTCTGGAGGCAGTCGAGGGTCTCTTATCCCTGCATCTGAAAGCCTGGCAAGAAATCACCTGTGATACTTGGGTGCAGAGAATCATTTCCAGAGGTTACACAATTCCCTTTTCTTTTCCTCCTCCCGTCAAAGAAATTCCCTGACATTCCAACAAGTTAGAGGGAACAGGAAGCCGTTCAAATTCCAAAGCAGCTAGAAAAAAAAAAAGTCATCCAGGAAGTCCCATCAGATCAGATAGGATCCGGTCTTTTAAGTGCCAAAAAAAGACAGGGGACTTGAGACAAGTTTTGGATCTCAGCAAACTGAACAAATCTGTTTGAAAAAACAAATTCCGGATGGTCCTGGTATAGTCCATTCCTTCTATTTTAGGAAAGGATGACTGGATGTGCTCTATAGATCTTTAGAATGCGTACTACCACATAAAGATGGACAGACGCTCCAGGAGATTCTTTCGCTTCCAGCTGGGAGCCAGTCATTACCAATTCAGAGTTCTGCCGTTTGGTCTCACCACAGTCATCAGGGTGTTCAAATGCATGGCAATAGTAGCAGCTTACTTAAGACTGCAAGGATTCCAGGTGTTTCCATATCTGGACAACTGGTTCATTTCTGTTACTACTAGGTAGCTACTTCTAACAGCAAAACAAAAGGTCTTACAGTTATGTGACCATTTAGGCATCACAATCAACTTCAGAAATTTTTCTCTGCAACCAACTCAAAACCTAATAGATACAACAACATCCATTGCTTTACTTCCTCTGTCTCGATTGGAAACAATTCAGACTCAAGTCCAGATACTAGTACAAAAGGAATGAGTTCCTGCACGGCAGATACTTCAGACATTAGGCTCAATAGTGGCTACCATAACTCTTGTTCCACTTGCCAGGTTTCATATGAGAATCTTAGAATGGTTGCTTGCAGCAGAGTGGTCCATCCTTCAGCATCCCTTGTTTATGCCAGTCTTGATCACCAACATATGCAAGAGAGAGATCTCCTGTGGTGGGTTCATTTGAAAAAGACCTATAAGGGCATCCGTTCATTCCCCCTCAACCCAAAGCCACAGTGACCACAGATGCTTCCCAGCTGGGCTGGGGGTGGGAGGCATTGCTTGGGAAAAGCAGTCCAAGGCACGTGGTCCCCAATGGAGGCCAAGCTGCACATAAACGTTCTAAAGATGAGGGCAGTGCTGTTAACGTTGCAAGCATTCATAGGTTCATAGGTAGGTACTAGGCTATTGGCCCTGGGGCCTATATAAGCATAGCCAAAAAAGTTACCTAGCTTTTGCCACCCAAGAAAATCCAGGACTGTTTACCTCTAGGAATGGTTGTGGTTCAGACAGGCAACATGTCAGTGGTCTGGTACGTCAACAAACAAGGGGAACCAGGTCTTACTTATGCTGAGAAGCCCTCAGAGTATGGCATGAGTGATCCCTCAATCCAGAAGTTTTGGAAATGATATTCCACACATGGGACCAGCCTTGCTGCAACCTTTTTGCCTCCCCTCTAAACAGCAAATGCAGCAGCTACTTTGCCCTAATCCCCCCAGAGGGGGACTTACTGATAGATGGTGTTCTTCACAGTTGGCCAACCAGTCTTCTTTATGTCTTTTTTCCAACCATGCTAATTCTGAAATTTCTACAGAAAGCAGCCAAGTTGAGGAACAAAGTTATCCTCATTGCCCCTTATTGACCTTGGCAAATTTGGTTTCCCTTCCTTGGGCCTCATCTGGTACATCAACCTTGGATTCTGGATCCAACTCCGGACCTCCTGTCTCACCCAGTAAGCATCAGTCACCCAGACCTTACAACTCTCAAGCTGACAGCTTGGTTTCTCCATTTCTGTTCGTGGCCAGGCATTATCTGCTCTCTTTCCCAGTCAAACGCATACTTTTGTCATCGCATAAGCCATCTAAATGTAAACTTTATTCAAGTAAATGGAAAAAAAATTGTTCATTGGGCCTCTTTGCATCAGACTGATCCTTTTTCAGCACCAATACATGAAATCTTTCATTTCCTACCCTCTGTCTTCAGTGAAGGTGCTCCCACTTCTACTGTTAAAGTACAAAGCAGCCATTTCTAATTTTCACAGTGTTTTCCATAGATCATCAATGGCTTCACATAGGCTTTGTAAAGTCTTCTTGAAAGGAGCTCTCCTCCTTAAACCACTTTACAAGAATCCCGTGCCTCCTTGGGACCTTACTCTGATGCTGCAAGCTTTGACACAATCCCCCATTGAACCAGCTTCTACACGTGATCTAAAATTTCTATCCTGGAAAACAATTTTTCAAGTTGGAGTCACTTCGGCTACATGAATTTTGGAAATTCAAGCCTTTCTGTCTACGCCTCCATATTTGATTTTTCATAAGGATAGAGTTTCTCAGGACATATCCATCTTTTCTTCCTAAGATAGTTTCTGAAACCACTCTCAATCAGTGCATCAATCTTATCTTTTTTTTTCCAAATTACTCTAACAAGGGCGAGTACTTATTACACATGTTAGATGTTCACAGACAGTTAAGATTCTATCTTGACAGGACAAAGAGTTTCAGAAATTTCAACCAGCTATTTATCTCTTTTTCTCGTATTAAACTAGGACAGTCTGTAAGCAAAGTGACTCTAGCCAAATGGATTACAGACTGCATTTCTTTTGTTTTTCAGAAGAGTGGTAAGCCGGCGCCGTTTTCTCCAAAAGCACATTCAACAAGAGCGGTAGCCACTTACACTGTCTTCCACTCGAAAGCATCAATAAATGACATGTGCAGCTGCAACTTGGGTGTCTCCCCATACCTTTATTACTCATTAAACGTTAGATCTGGTCTCTAGGGGACAAGTGTCATTTGGTTCGATGGTGCTCAGGAATGTCTTTCCTTGAGTCCAAACAGGATTATAGGTAGCAGGGGACTCTGTCCTACACGTTGATGACAAAATGAAGATTGACAACTTCAGATAAAGAAGTTATGTCTTGCCATAACGTTCCATCTGAGTTGTCCATCCTCAATTGTCATCAGCTTCCCTTTCTCCATTCCCCTACCGTGGGGTGGGAGGATGGCAGTGGGGTGGGAGGATGGCATAATGGTTAAGGTGTTTACCTTACAGACACAAGGTGCAGGGTTTGATTCTCACATGGGGTAATTGGCTAGGCTTGAAATGGCCCACAAGGGTAGTTAGCCTAGTACTAATCTATGAACTATGAACTATGAACTACCAAATTCCTGGAAGAATGGACATTCCTCCTGGCAGGTTTCCTTTTGGAATTAATTGTTACTCCAGATATGGTCCCTTCAGGGAATTTTACTTTCTTCTTTCACTTATGGGCAAACTCGATCTGAGGTAATCTACCATAAGCATTTTGGGTATGGAATGTGCTTGAGACATTTTGGAATTCACAAGCTAATAGAAGCAGCCAAGTTGGTTCTGAGGCTTAGGAACCAAACCCACATGTTGATGACAAATGAATATGGACAACTCAGATGGAATGTTATGGTAAGACATAACTTCTTTTTTGTAGATCGTTATCAGTTAGTAGTGTCATTTGAATGTAGTAACCGTAACTTAATCCTAAAACTCTATTTATTTTGATTTATTCTGTCTTGACTGCTGTAGGTATGATCCAAATGGACCATTTTGGGCTCAGCCTGGCAGAGTACAAGTTAAATAACAGCAAACAAAAAAGCACTGTAGAAACCACTCCAAAGACACTCTCACAGATGAAATACCAGGAAATACTTGCAAAAATGTATTTAAAACATTGAGTGCTTTTGTCCTTATAACTATGAAAGGACTCCATCTGAATAAAATGTCTCCTGTCTATTCCTTGATCTTTCTAAAGCCTTTGACACTGTGTCTCATCCCATCCTTAACAAACTCTCAGACCTAAACCTCTCTCCTACTCTTGGCTGGTTCCAGTCCTACCTTACTGGCAGAAAACAAGCTGTTACATAGCAGCAGGCTTTTTCACCCTTTCTTGCTGTTCAAACAGGAGTACCCCAAGGCTTCATACTTGGACCGCTCCTTTTCAACATTTTTACCAACAACTTAGATTCATCCTGCAGTCTGTCATCTATAATACAATACGCAGATGATTCTACTGTCTTATCTGTCTCCAATACTATCTCTGAACTACACACACTAACACAGAATTCCTTTATCTCTGTTAAATATGGCTCAGAAACACTCAAATAATCTTTTACCCTAAGAAAACTCAACTCCTTCTCTTCCTACCTCAGACACTCTCTCACTTTAAATCCAACTTTTCTCTTTCCTCCCTAGATGGCACTACTATCTCTCCTGCCTCACACACCAAACTCCTTGGGGTAATTATTGATGACCAAGTAAAATTTGACTTGCACAATACAGCAGGCAATCAAAAAAAAAAGACCAAAAACTTGGACTCCTTTATAGGAGCAAAAAAATTCCTCACTACTACCACTAAATGCACTCTTGCGCAGGCATTTCTCTTACCTAGTCTTCTATACGCTTCCCCCATCCATACCAATCTCCAAACTACCTCAGTGCAGAAACTGGAACAAACATACAACAAAATTGCCAGATTTATTCTAAACCATCCACTCTCTTCACATCACTGCCTCTCACTAAACAAACTTCAGTGGCTGGAATTTCTGCACCTTCTCCTACAATTGCAACTCCATACTACCTTTTCCATACTCAACAACCTCTTGCCTGCCCTGCTTTTGCCTCCCATGTTACTCTCTACTCCCCCCCCCCCCCCACACCGGCCTCTCCGGAGTGCTGATCAGCATCTTCTCTCAGTTTATAAAACCAAAAGGAATATTGGCAAACTACTTTACAAACACTCTGTCTTACTAAATTGGAACAAACTCCCTTTCCATATTACATCCGTTTCCTTTCCCTGTTTTAAAAAGGAGCTTAAATCCCACCTACTAAACTTGAAATGATGCTGTTGTTTTGACCACATGTAGTCTTAGTCTGTCCTACTGTATAACTTGTTGCATCTCTTAACTTTCTTTCTCTTTTAATAACTTCTGCTTAAACTAATCTCCTTAACCCTCAGCTCTACTACTATAGCCCCCTCCTTTCTATACCCCTCCCGTTCTTCACACTGTTTATCTTTTCCCCCCACTTCCTTTCAGTGTCTATACACTGTCCTTCTTTTGAATGATTATCTTTTGTTTTTACTCTTATATGTAGTAAATTTTAGACCACTACCTGTGCAACCCTTAATGCTCATAATTTTTTTCTTGTGTTTTTCTCTTTATAAGTAATTTCGTATTTGCATTGTTATTTTTAATAGTTTTTGTCCTGTATGTTTTTACTGAAAATGGGTTGCTTACTATCAGTGCAATGCAAATAGTTAATTACCTTTTCTTCTTTGCAATTATTTTGTATTGTGATTATTTAATATTTGTATATTGTCACTTTATCTTTACTTATGTTTGCTGGGTCTCCACTGAAAATGAGTTTGTTTCCAAACTCAGTTGGACTAACCCAGTTAACAAATGTGGAATAAATAAATAAAAATTAAACATTATTAAATTCTCCCGTTTAAAAGGAATCCTACACAAGTCACCTGACTCCGCCAATTAATTAGTTAATTGCACTTTAAAAATCTAATAGCATATCAAATAAATGAATAAAAAACAACAGATGTTTAAAAACATTTTTGAATGCAAGTACCTATGTGAAACAATAAAAAACAAAGTTAATACTACTAAGAAAATAATTATTGACATAATGCTTATGTAGTAACAGTTGTTAAACCAAAAAAATCTTAATGCTTGGCAGCTTGAAGTTTAAGGACACTACTGACTGATGTATTGTTATTGAAACCTGGGGAATCTACTGCTTTCAACCTAAGCTGCCAATGCAGCACTCTGTATTCTATCAAGGTCTCCCATGGACCACCCCTGAGATTCTTAGAAACCTTCTCCAGAATTGTAAATAAAAATTGCCCACATTTTGGGCAAACCAAAGTGTGCTTATAGAATGTATTCTTTTTTCTACCTTTCTGGATGTCCTAATAATGCTCATAAATTCTCATAAAAAGCATCCTCTCTTTTTTGCCTGTACAATGGGGGCACAAACTTCTAAATAAACACCACTACACATCATACAGTTGCACGCAGACAGGTCCTGCTATAAGTGTATGATCATCCTCAAAAATGTGCTGGCACTGTTTGCAGTTAGCACATTTTGTAGTGTCTAAATAAGAGATACTGACAGTGTGGTTCTCATGAGAAGTCACTCTTTCAAATATATTTTTAAAATGACCACCTCTTTCATACACAAATTTTGGTATGTCACCCAAAACTTCATTCAGTGTTTGGTCAAACTTAAAAATAAACCATTTCAGATTAGTAATGTTCTTAATGCACTGTATATCAGGTTGATATTTTAAGATTAGTGCCGTAATGAACCTGTCCTTATATTCACCCTCCAAATGTAACTGTCTATCCAATCCTTTTCTCAAAAAAGTAGGAAACCTAATATGCCTCATGTCAGATACTTCAGTTTGAATGATTGTAAGCAAGTCTAATGGGTATCCTCTAACCAAAAGCATAGCTATTAGTTTGTCACATTCATCCTCAAACATAGAATCATCAGACATCATCCTAGCAAGATGTACAGATTGTCCTTTAATCAAACTCTTTGTTTTTCTGAGAAAAGGAACTGTCAAAATGGAGATGTGAGCTGAAAAAAACAGGCTTCCTATAAATATTGGAAATAAATTCACCCTCCCTTTAAAAACTGTAACATCTAAATAATGCATACATTCATAGGAATTGTAGTGAGTACATTTCAAGAAAGTTCATAGGTGTTTACTAGGCCAATGACCACAAGGGTCTTTTTAAGCCCAGCCATGCATGCATCCCAAATCTATGACAAGTTCTGCTACCCTTGATAAGTGTAAGCAGGGGCCTAGGAGATAAACTATTTACATGTTGCCTGTGTCCATTAGAGACATAGGTGCCAAGCCAGAGATGAATTTCCTGTTCCCCATCTAGTTGTCCTAATTACACTTGAATTGGGTTGTTGGGGAGGAACTCTGCTCCACATAGGTGGGGAGCTTGTCCCAGAGATGGGGTGGTCTCTGGGATACATACCTGTTTGTCCAGCAGGTCCTGTTTATATCACAGGCAAGGTTTAAGTCTCTAGATTGGGTAATTCTAGTTATGTTAGTTTTGCTCATATGTAAGAGGTCCATCAGAGTGGGGACTGACAATGCCCTGTATGCCAGGCATAGATCTCCCCTCAACAGCCTGTAGGAAACAGAATACAGGGATAGGGCCTTGGGGCGGTCTGCAAAGGACATTTTATTTACGCTCTGTATTCTTTTAGTTAGGAACCTGTGTGGATGTTCCAGTTGATGGATATGATTGGTTAGGTACATACCAAAGGGAGCATTGTACTCAGTGCTAAGTTTGACTAATGCTGAATACAGTGGAGCAATGACTTCCTTGGACCTAGATGCCATACCTTTGTTTATAAGTTGCACAACATAGAATGATTTCCTCACTACATTAGACACATGATGGTCAAAGGCTAGATTACGGTCTGTGTGTGTCCCCAAAGTCCCTGACTGCTAGGTCAACTCTAAGGGGTGTGTTGTCGATATGATAGTTACCAGGGGTGGATGACTTACCGAAGGATGCTGTTATGCATTTCTTTGCATTTAGTTTTAGTCCATGGCTCTGACACCAGTTGTTTGTTTGTGTCAGCCTTTCCTGGAGAATACTTGTGTCACTGTGAGATTCAGTGACAGCTCCTAATTTGCAATCATCTGCAAATGTATTCACCCAGAGACCATTGACATTGGCCTTGACTTCAGAGAAGTAAATGCTAAAAAGGAGTGGTCCAAGGACTGATCGCTGTGGGACTCCACTTGTGACTGGCCTCTTTGTAGAGGTGGACTCCCCAATTTTAACTTCCTGGGTCCTGTCTGTGAGCCAGTTGGCTATCCAATGGGTGACATATGGGTTTGTACCTAATTTCCTGAGTTTGTCAACAATGCCCGAGTGAGGTATTGTGTCATATGCCTTGGCCGGGTCAAGTTAGGCAGTGTGAAGCATTTTGCCCTCATCCATTCCTTTGACGACCTTCTCAAAGAAGTCTATCAGGTGGAGTAGGCATGACCTGCCCTTGAGGAAACCAAACTGGGTTGGGTCCGGTGTCTGGAGGTTTACTATATCATTATTGATCATTTCCATGAGAATTCCTCCAGTGGCTTTGCATATAAGACTGGTGAGACTTATGGGTCTGTAGTTTCCAGGGTGTGCCAATGGCCCACTATTGTGCAGAGGGATGACTGTTGCTGTTTTCCATTCATGAGGCACGAAGCCTGTTTGGAGGCTACAGTTAAATAGGAATTCCAGAGGGCCTGATAGGTCATGTTTCATGCTATTTAGAAGGCATCCTAAGATATTGTCTGGGGCCTAATAGGTCATGTTTCATGCTATTTAGAAGGCATCCTAGGATATTGTCTGGGCCCATTCAGCATTAAGGACCTGTTCCCTAGAAATAGCAGGGGGAGTTATATTTGATGGTATTTCCTTTGGGAAGGTTGTGGGGGAGATAGGGGTAAAGCTGGAGTTGAATTTGTCAGCAAGTAAGTTTGCTATATCTTCTGGCTGAATATAGATGCCTTCATTTACAATGAGCTCTGCACACAGTTGTGTATTGCCTTTGAGGTTATGGACGTAGCTAAAGAATGCCTCGTGGTTGTCCTTGGCCTGGGAGGCCAAGTGTACCTCAAATTTAGCTTTGGTAGACTTTATTTGTCCTCTGAGTTGTTTGTTTAGTTTGATGATAGTCCTTTTATCATGCTGGGTGCTACACCTCCTAATTTTTGCCATGATTTTCTTCCTTCTGTTATGCAGTTTATTGATTTTGTGATTCCACCAAGGTGGCTTGTTTTTTTAGTTAGTTCTGTACTTCTTCTTGGTGGGTACAGCTGCCTCTATACAGCTATTAACATGCTTGTATAGGGTTTCTGTGAACAGTTCTGCATAGATAGCAGTGTTCTCAGGGTTTACGGGGGCTTCACATTTTGCCAGGTTATCACTTAATGCCAGGAAGTTAGCCTTAGAGTAGTCCCTGCATATTCCATGGTTAGCTGGGAGTCCAGGTTTTATTTTTACTTCAGTGGAGAAATATCTTGTGGTCTGACCTTACCAGATAAGACATTACACTAGGGAGTGTGCAGCACCCTCCCATATTAGTGAGGACCAGATCCAGTATGGTTGCACCCCTGGTCGATGTACTGACAATCTGGTCCAGGGAGTTTGCGTTTACAAAATCCAGGAATCTCTGTATGCATGTACATTTGGTGTCATACAAGATTCCCAGTTACCAGTGGAGTAATTAAAGTCACCCATGAATATAGTAATGGGTTGGATAGTGAATGTTTCTAGTAAGTTTGAATACACATGGTATGGTTTTCTTGGGTTATAGAGGGGGACCTATAGCTTGTAAGGAAGTTGTATTGGATTTTGCCTATGGCAATTTGAACATGGAGTAGCTCAAGTGCATTGTCCTGTTTGACCAGCCTTGAGGTGTATTTATTTTTTATGTAAATTGAGATACCTCCACCTTTAGTCTCTTTCTGTGTAGTAACTGGTCTACATGTGTGGAAGGCATTATAACATTGCACTGTTGGTGTGCTGTTTGCGGCATTAAACCATGTCTCAGTAACCCCACAGATGTCAACATTCTCTACGGTGAGGAGAGCTTCTAGAGAGTGGAGTTTTTTTGTTTAGACTCATAGCATTGAGCAGTAATACCTTTTGATTTTCTTGGTTTTGATTTGCTATGTCGGAAGTACTTTCAGTTTGGCATTGTCTAAAAAAGGCACTGTGAGGAAAAGACAATGTTTTAGCTTATATGCGAAAGCCTAGAGGGGAGAGGTGCAGACTATCCCTGGAAAGCAGTGTGGACTGTTGACCATCTCCTTCCATGCTGACAAATGTTGCACCCCCTTAGAATGACATAAGATACTAAGCCAATTATTAGTCATCCATCTTTTTTTTCATATTGGCATCATCCTTGGAGAAGGTAAAATGCTGCTCAGTGCTAGGCTCATATGCACCTGGGAAACATATTCTGAGAGCTCCATGATGTTTCTCTTCATATAGTCTAGGGGGGTACGTCTCAGGTCATTTACACCCACATGGGATATGACTGAATCATACTGGTACTTGTGGCCCTGTGACCTGAGTGTATGCATAATGTGGTGAATCCTAGTCCCTGATAAGCAACTGACCATGACTTTCTCCTTAATCAACCTGGTGAGAAGGTCATGTGTGTGTCTCTCGATGGAGTCTCCAATGACTAAAATGTTGGATTATGTTGTGGCTTGTTTATAGGGTTAGAAGTAATGGCTCCTTGAGATGTGACTGTATGTGCTGATGTGGGTGTTGTTTTGAAAGAGTGCATTTGGGGCTGCTGAAGGTATTTCTTATGTGTACTTCATCCAGGGATATTTGGAGTTTAGGAAGGCTGCATTTAAATGCCTCAGCATATGTGGGTCTATATATCTACTTTGAATTGTGTGTGATGGGTGTAGCATGTGTACTACTGAAAACCTTATTGATATTACTTTTATGTGAGAACTTTGCCTCTAATGATGTTGTGTAAATACATTTCTCACATGCCACATCAGTTTATCTGAGAATTAACTGGTTGTCAATAAACATAAGACAATTTCTACATTGCCTCAGGATGCCCATATCCTCAAAGCTGCCAATGGAGATAGTGGGAAAGTTCATATCCATGGCAACAGACCCATCTGAAGTAGTTTACTTCATTTGGTCTTCAACCTGTGGGAATACGGATCCACATCCGCTCCGAGCTCCAGACTCTTCCCCTTACCTATAATACACCTCCACTGCCTTCCATCCCCAGATCTCATTTGCAGCGATTAGTAAAACATCGTGTCTCTAGAGTTCCAGCTAGCAGGATGATTTTGATTGTAAGTTTTTCTAAATTTTCTGTTACTTTTAGCTGTTTCAGGTTAGTATAGGTACCCTTTCTCCCCTCCCATCGCTTTGGCATCGAGTGCAGGTTTGTAGTTGTAGTTAGTTTAGAGTAGTTTGTCTGTGGTGCACCCCCCCCCCTCGTAGTCATTCTAGTGCGGTGAGTGGGTGTGTTACTAGTCTAAAGAAAGAAAGTTTTTGGTCTGTCTCTTTCTTTTTTAAGGCTTCTTGTTTGATAGTATGGATGAAAATCTTATCTTTAAGTGCTGCATAAGCTCTCCCCAGTGGATGGCCGCACTCTGTGTGTGATGTGCTTAGGTGTGGCCCACCTTAATGTGGAGTGCCCCATTTGTTCGGGGTTCAATCCTCAAGCTTTGAAGGATAGAAAGGCCAAGTTGGCCCTCAAAGGTCTTCTGCTTGCCACTGATCCTCCTTCCTCATCTTCGGCTTCAGTCGCAGTGGCTGCTGTGGCTGCCTCTCCCACTTCTCTCCCTCTGTCTTCCCCTCCCTCCCAGGCTGGGACTCAAATTCTTGCATCTAAGCCTGTGGTAACGGAGCAGAGGAGAGGTAGAGAGTGGCGAAAGAAAAGAGGAAGAGGTCCCCAGACCTCTCGTCCCCGAGAAAGTCTGCACGGACCTGTGACTCCCCTCGGCTCTGGTCTCCGAGGTTCTCTCCGGAGCCAGAGGAGGCACGTTCAGTCTCCTGGGCCTCGGTTTCCGACCGGTCAGGTCGGAGTCCGTGGTCTCATCTCAGTCGACCTGTCGACCTGTTCTTTATCGGACATGGATCTGGATAATATGATGAGGCGCTTTATTCGTATACAGATCCAGATGGAGGTCTTGCCAGCCCCCTCCCTCAGGAGGGGGGAGTTCACTTCCCTTTTTTCAGCCCATTTCTCCTTCCCCGATCCGACCTTTGGCTTCGAGTTCTCAGATCCAAGGTTGGCCTTGGTCAGGGGGTTGGCACTGACTGTTCTTGCGTCCTCGACACCGACAGCTGCCTGGAGGTCGGATCCGAACCGCTCTCGGACCCGGAACCTGGGTGTCTGATATGAGGGAGTGGATCCTTTGGAGACAGCATGGAGATCTGTGCCAGCGGGGAGGTTGGTCTGCCCCCAAGCCCTCCTCTGATGAGTCTGTGTTTCTGGAGGCTTTCAGCACAGGTCCATCTACGTCTTGGGTGTCCCCTCCCATGGATCCTTTAGTGGATTTGATCACCTCGTGGGTATGGAAGGAACCAGATACCATGAAGCCGATCCCCAAGCACCCCGATAAGGTTCTGAGTCCCCCTATTGATAGGCCTTCCTGGAACAAAGGCTCCCCAGTGGATGCCATGATGGTAGCAGCAGCCACGAAGAAGGAACTATCTCAGGAAAGTTCCTCGGTCCACCCTCCTAACCAAGAGTCACGGATGATGGACCAGCTAGGGAAGTGGGTGTATGCTTCAGCTACCTTTTCTATAAGAGCGCTGAACTGCTTGGCCCATGTCACGAGACTCCAACGCGACCTAGTGAAGGAGCTGGAGGAGTCTCCACTCAAGTCCATGTTGCAGGAGGACAAGGCTTTGTTCTCTGCGAAAATGGCCACTCTGAGAGCAGTATCAAATACTTCCTTGCAACTCCTCTTCCATGCTATGGAAGGAGTGGCTAGGGCGGCTGGGTTTGACGTGTCCATGAGGCATAACGCCTGGCTCAGGTTGTGCCAGTTCACCAAACTCTTTAAGGCGTCCTTTGCCAATGCCCCTTATGACAGCTCGACTCTTTTCGGTAAGACCGTCAAGGAGACACTAGTCCAGAGTGAGAAGGATGGGAAGACACTGTCTGCTGTCAAGATCCGTTTCTCTAACCCTCAAAGGTCCTTTTCCCAGAACCAGAGAGGGCAAAAGAAGATGTGGTTCTGGAATTTTCAGTATTCCTGGGACACTCTCGGCTCTTCTTCCCTTAGAGGCAGAGGAGGACAGAATGGACGCCGGCCCAGAGGCCGAGGGGGTCTGCAAAACTTCGTGTCTCAAGAACCATTCTCGGACAGACCCGGGCAGCAACCCTGAGGAGTTGCCCGGCTGCTCTACTCCAGAGGCAGTTGGGGGACGATTGTCCTTGCACCCAGCGGCATGGGAGTCCATAACAGTGGACCGCTGGGTGCTTCAAATCATATCCAGAGGATATTTTATCTCCTTCATGGGTTCCCCCATACCTCCCAAACACCTCCCGGACGTTCCACCCACGCAAAGGGAGGCAGCAGCACAGGAAATTTCCAAGCTGCTAGGAAAACAACCCATCCAAACTGTCCCCCCAGATCAGTCCGAATCTGGCTTTTACTCCAGGTTCTTTTTGGTGCCAAAGAAAATGGGGGACTTGATGCCCATCCTGGACCTCTCTACCGTGAACCTGTCAGTTGCCAAAGAAAAGTTCCGGATGGTCACACTACAGTCTATCATGCTGTACCTGCAAGAGAGCGACTGGATGTGCTCATTAGATCTCCAGGATGCTTAATATCACATAAAAATGCACAGAAGCTCCAGGAGGTTCCTCCGCTTCCGGCTATGGGCCAATCATTATCAGTTTCGAGCCCTACCCTTTGGTCTCACCACAGCCCCCAGGATGTTTACCAAAGTGATGGCAGTTCTAGTGGCTCACCTGAGGTTTCAGGAGATTCAGGTCTATTGGTACCTGGACGATTGGCTCCTCACTGCTCTCACCAGACATCTACTTTCCCAAACCAGGGATTACTTTCTGACACTTGCTCTGAGTTTGGGTATCACAATCAACACAGTCAAGTCTCTGCTAGAGCCTGTACAGGTGATAGATTACATTGGTGCCAGGATAGACACACTACAGTGCAAAGTGTTCCTGACCTTGGAGAGAGTTCAAAACCTCAGGCTGCATGTCTCCCTAATTTACTGTTCTCACCTCCCGACAACGGAATCAGTGTTGAGGGCCCTGGGCTCAATGGCGGCGACCATAATTCTCCTTCCATGTGCTCGGCTACACATGCAGATTCTTCAATGTGCTCTAGCGGTTCAGTAGTCCCTGTTGGATTTACCACTAACCTATCCTATCCACCTGAGTCAAGTGTGTCGGTCATCCCTCATATGGTGGATGAGCTCTCTGGACATTTTGGAGGGATGATCCTTTGTTCCAGTCCCGGCCCAAACCACAGTGACCACGGATGCCTCCCAACTTGGGTGGGGGGGGGGCATTGTTCGGGCAGGACAGTCCAAGGCTTGTGGTCCCCCTTAGAGACCAGCTTGCATATCAATGTCCTAGAGATGAGGGTGGTCTTTCTAGCGTTGCAGGCCCTTCATGCCTTTCTTCCTCTGGGGATAATTGCCATTCAATCAGACAACATGTCAGTAATCTGGTATATCAACAAACAGGGAGGGACAAGATCTTATCCCCTTTGTTGCGAGGCCATGAGAGTGTGGGAATGGGCGATCTCCACCGGTCGCTTTCTCATCGCAATGCACATTCCGGGATGGTCCAACATTCTAATGGACAGGCTAAGTTGGACCATTCTGATGCCATACGAGTGATCTCTGAATCTATCAGTAGCAGAACAGATCTTCAGTGAGTGGGGTCAACCTTGCTGCGATCTCTTCGCATCTCCTTCCAACGTGACGTGCAGCAGGTTTTTCGCTCTGAATCTCCCACCAGGGGAGTCCGCCAGAGATGCTGTAGTTCATGCTTGGCCTCCCGGTCTTCTGTATGCTTACCCACCAGTTCCTCTCATCCCGAGGTTTCTGCAGAAAGCTTGTTGACTGAGGAGCAAGGTGATCCTCATTGCCCCATTCTGGCCTCGTCAGGTATGGTTTCCCTTCCTTTTGTTTCACCTTCTGGCTCCACCTTGGATCCTAGATCCCATTCAGGATCTGATGTCACACCCATCGGTGGTGCCTCATCCGAGTCTGGACAGCTTGGCTGCTCCAGTTCCCGTGATTGTTAGGACTTTCCTCCTCATTTAAGTCTATTTTGGTAGCTGCTCATAAGTCTTCTACCAGAAAGGTTTATCTCAGCAAATGGAAATGTTTTTCTTTCTGGGCCTCTCAGAAGAGTTTAGATCCTTTTATGGCTCCTATTTCCACCATTCTTGGTTTTCTAGCTGATATTTTCCAGCATGGAGCTGGTTCTTCTACTGTCAAAGTTCAGTTGGCTGCCATTTCTCATTTTCATGTGGGTGAGAATTCTGCATCTTTGGCATCTTCTAGACTGTGTAAAGCCTTTATTAAAGGCACTTTTTGCTACACCCCTGTTCACATTCTTGGCTTAACCAATGGTTATAGTACTGTCTCACAGCTTTTAATTGCCAGATAAAAGTAACCATGATATTACATTACATTAAACACTTGTGATGGAAAACTGTTTGTTTCTAGCAGTTACCTCATTTAAAAATAATTCTGCAAACAGACTTTGTAGTATAATGGGCTTTATACAGTTTTCAACAAAGAGCAAGTGACTTTAACAATAAAATCCACCACCATGCCTAAAGTGATAAAAAAATTAATCATAACTTAGTCCATAAAGTTACCTCATCTGATGTTGTCAATAGTCAGCCAATCCTTGACAGTGGGTTCAGTTCCGAACCTTAGAACTGACTCTGCCATATCTTCCAGATCACGCTCTCCAATCTCTCAAGCCAGACACTACCCATGATGCCCTCTCTAAAGTTACCTCAGATCTCGTTTGCCACTTCACAGACCAGACACATTAGTTTCCTTTTCTCGAGCCTTAGCTATAACAGTGAGTTATTGTTTAATTTTCTAACTCTCTGAAATAGTTCTTTATTCCCCTTTAAGAAATTCCTGTCTAGTTCCTCGTACATTATCTACCCACTCCTCTTAACCTTAATGTAGCTCTTTATTCTGGTTCTTGCCCTCTCCTGCCATTGGAAGAGCTTAAGTACCATTGCTGGTACATTCTTCCTATTCTTCTTGCGTATTAATTATTTAGGTATTCTAACATACCATCGCTGGTATCTCCTACCTTTAGTCTTTAAAAAAAATATATATCCTTTGCGTCTTTCTCTCTGTCTCTTCCAGACAAATTCCAGCTGGTCTAGGTTCAGTTGATACTTCCTATCTTGGAAAAGACAACTGGATGTGTTCTATAGACCTCCAAGACGCTTATTAGCACATAAAAATGGAGAAAAGCTCCAGGAGGTTTCTATGCTTCTGGCTAGGAGCCAGTCATTTCCATTCAGAGCATTGCCTTTTGACCTCACCACAGCCCCCAGGTTGTTCACCAAATCCATGGCAGTGGTTGCAGCTCACCTCACACGGCAAGATTTTTGAATCTTTCCATATCTCAATGACTGGCTCCTTACTGCTATCACCAGGCATCTGTTAGAACAAGCAAGAGATTACACCATAAACCTTTGTACATCTCTAGGCATAACAATAAACTTTGAAAAGTCCACCCTTCAGCTGTCAAAGCAACTGGATTTCATAGGAGCTCATTTAGATACTGTTTCAGGTATTGCGTCTCTCCCTCCAGAGAGACTTCAATGCATCAGATTCCAAGTCAGACAAATCCTTCAGAACAACAGGGTTCCAGCAAAACTTGTTCTTCAAACATTAGGCTCCATGGCTGTATCAATCACGCTAGTTCCTGTGGCAAGGTTTCATATGCAAATCCTAAAGTGGTTACTAGCTTCACAATGGTCTCTGATACACCAACCAATGTCTCACCAAATTTTGATCACCAACCATTGCAAACAGAATCTCAGATGATGGCTACACTCTGACCAGATTCTATCATGTCGTCCATTTACTCTTCCATTTACTCTACAAACCATAGTGACCATGGCTGCTTCCCAGATAGAGTGGGGGCATTGTCTGGGAAAGGCAGTTCAAGGTACATGGTCCCAATTGGAGACAACGTTGGTAGTCTAGTATATAAACAAACAAGGGGAATCAAATCCTACCCTCTCTGTCGAGAAGCACTCAGAGTTTAGCAATGGGCGATTTCTTCCTACCGCTTTCTGACAACAATGCACATTCCGGGAAGTTCCCAACGTGATAGTGGAAAAGTTGAGCAGAATGATTTTTACCTCATGAGTGGTTTCTCAATCCAATAGTGGCGAACAAGATTTTTCACCATTGGGGCCAACTTTGCTGCAACTTTTTTGCCTCTCCCATGAACAACAAGTGTAGAAGTTACTTTGCCCTAATCCCCTCTCTGGGGAAGTCACCCAGGGATGCTCTTCTCCATGATTGGCCTCCCGGTCTGCTATATGCCTTTCCCCCAACTCCTCTCATATCGCAATTCCTAAAGAAAGCCAAAAGGATGGAGAATACTGTAATCCTCATTGCCCCCTTCTGGCCTCAACCAGTTTGGTTTCCCTTCCTTTGGCCTCATCTAATACGTAAACTATGGATTTTTGACCTTTGACACAGCTCCAGATCTCCTAACTCACCCAGAGGACATGGTTCATCTGAATCTCCAGTAGCTCAAGCTCACTGCGTGGCTTCTCCAATTCCCATGATCGCTTGGCATCCTTTACTCTCCTCTTCTGTCCAACAAATTGTTATTGCGCATCACAAACCTTCGACCAGAAAACTGTACCAAAGCAAATTGCAGAAATTTGCTAAATGGGCCTTGAAAAAGGGAATAGACCCTTATACTAGTCCCATTCATGAAGTTCTAGATATTCTAACTACATTGCTTCAGTCTGGTTCCCCTACATCCATGATTAAAGTCCATCTAGCATCAATTTTAAATTTTCATTCAGGCCTAAATGGTTCTTCCCTAATGTCTCACAAGTTTTGTAAAGCTTTCTTAAAAAGACTCATGATACCTAAACCTCCGATGTTATGTTGTCCATCTTGCCTTCCTTCTTTCTGGTTGGGTTCGGAGCTGATCTTGGCTCCAACTCGGCCACTTCTAAAGCTCAAAGACTCATTACTGGCTCGAGGTTAACCTCCTTACTAAGACTCCATTTGAACCAACAGCATCCTGTGACTTGAAATATTTGTCCTGGTAGACTTTATTCCTGGTCGCTATCACTTCCACAAGAAGAGTTTCTGAGCTCCAAGCTCTATTCTGCAAATCATTCTACTTTGTTTTTTATAACGATAGAGTTGCACTTAGAACAAATCCATCATTTTTACCAAAGGTGGTATCCAAAACCAGTATTTTTCCCTAATTTTTCTAACAAAGGGGAATATGTCCTTCATTTGCTAGACATACACAGACAAGTACATTTTTACCTTCACAGGACAAAGGCTTTTAGAAAATCAGATCAGCTATTTGTAGCTTTTTCTTCCCTCCATGTGGGTAATCCGGTTGCTAAGGTTACCTTAGCTAAGTGGCTCAGCAATTGCATCATGTTTATTTATCACTCTAAAGGTCTCCAACTTCCTAAACCAGTTCTAGCCCATTCAGCAAGAGCTGTGGCAACATCAGCAGTCTTGAGAGCTGCTTTAGTCAACATCTGTGCAGCAGCTACATGGTCTTCTCATCATACCTTTATCACTCATTACAAACTAGATCAGGTCTCGAGGGGTTGAGCATCCTTTGGCTCTATGGTGCTTAGTAATATTCTTCTGTGAGACCTCCCAAAGCTAAAGTAGCTAGGGATTCTGTCCCACTGTCAAGGATTGGGTGAAGATTGACAACATTAGATAAAGAAGTTGTCTTACCATAATGTTCCATCTGTGTTGTCGATCTTCACCAATCCTTGACATACCCACCCTCCTTCCCCCATCCTAAGTCTCTTAGTAGACTGAATTATTCCTTAGCTAGTTTCCTTTTAAGGACTCGTATATGGCCTCGGTAAATATTATATTCAGATCACCACATTTTTTTCTACTTTTCTATCTGCTAATTTCTTGAGCAAACTCAATCTGAGGTAACTTTAGAGAGGAGCATTATGGGTAGTGCCTGGCTCGAGAGTTTGGAGACCGCGAGCTGGAAGATATGGCCGAGGTGGTTCTGAGGTTCAGAACCTAACCCACTGTCAAGGATTGGTGAAGATAGACAACACACATGGAATGTTATGGTAAGACATAACTTCTTTTTTCCTTTCCTAAACATAAAAACAAATGTGAGCAAATGTTTTTTATGGCTGTCTGTAGGGTTGTCAGGTATTTATGCAGAGATGAAAAAAAAAAACATTAGATATGTAATCCTTTTACTTTTTTCTTGAAAGGCAGGCAAGGTTGTCTAGTACACAGAGAGACACTGATTTTTCTGATGACAAATTCAACATTAATTTAACTGGAGAGATTAGGGCCAATTCTACCAGATCAGCAGTTGGCATTTTAGCTTTTTTTTTTAAATATTTGTGGAGGTTCTACTTGATCATCCATTCTTAGGTTTTCTAAGCTTTAAAAACTGGATATTCATTATAGCAATACAGTAGGACTTGCTTTGAATGTCCAGCATAACATGCCTTAGACCAACATCCCATTTATCCAAGAAGGTACATGACTTGGAACTCTTTCAGGTCACATAAAAGTTGAGGTACTCCATAAATTCATTGTTTGATTACCTGCTTAGTCCATTTCATGACTGCCAGGGAGCCATAGCCTCTCCCAGTATTCACTGAGCCATATGGCTGTGAAATTAATCCTGGATGAGGGGCACACCCCCCCCCCCACACACACACACACACATACATTGTCTCACATATTCTCTCTCCATGTCTATTCTGTCTCTATCTCTCAGTCATTCACAGAGTTTTCGCATCTATAGGTTGTTTGATCGGTAGCAGATGTTTGGGATATTGGAATAAACAAGAACATCTGTTGAAATCCCATGCAGACACAGGGAGGATTTGTAGATTCCACACCAAAGACATCCCAGCTGAGAATCGATCTTGAGAACCAAGTACTGTGACTTAGAAACACAAGCAGCACATTTATTTTATTTTTTTAACTGGGTAAAAGAAGTGGTCCTAAAAACCATTTTCAGTCATGATGCAAACCACTTAGGCAATTTCAGTAAGTTAAACAGATCAGAACACACATATTCTTACAAGCATAAGAATACATCAAACATCAAAATACTAGTACACATCAGAATGTGAACATTGTTTCAGTAAAAAGAAAACAA
This sequence comes from Protopterus annectens, assembly GCF_019279795.1. Lineage (NCBI taxonomy): Eukaryota > Metazoa > Chordata > Ceratodontiformes > Protopteridae > Protopterus > Protopterus annectens. The sequence goes on from NC_056737.1 coordinate 937,963,907, forward strand.
ATGGCAGAATGTAGGCATTACTAATTCACATTAACAACACAAAATGCATCAGTACAGTATGTTAATACTAGCAGTTAGAGAATAACCCCATGGGAAAATAAGCTTCTACAAAGTTTAATATGGAAAGAGGTATAAAAATGGGAATTCCTATGGCTTGTAGTTGTACACACTGTGCATAGTCAGGTGCATATTCATATAGTTACAACGTATTGAAAATAAGTAGAGTATTATTTAGATGATGAACATTTTCAGTATGGCATCGGGCACGATGCCAGGGCACTTCTGTGGGCTAGGCTTGTAAAGGCTCCAGGGCAATTAGCCTAGTACACACACATGAACCTATGAGCTGAACAAACTGCAACTGGTCTGTGCCTCAAAATTACAAATGGTTATATGTGTCTGGATAAGCAGAACAAGATGCATGAATCCCAGAGTTTAATTTGATACAAGAATGCAATACTTAAACAAATGGAGAAAGTAGTTTATGTTGAAATATAGACGGACTTCTACTAAATTATATAAAGTTAAGCAGACTGTGTTCATTGTGCCGATAAGTACAATATCATAAATTTGTAATGTCTACACTGAAGCCAGTAGTAGGAGTAGTACAGTTATATCCTATATAAATATTTGTTGGAGTTGAGTAATATGGATGTAATGGGATCCTATCTCGCCTACGTTCATAACTGATGGGTTCGGAGACGATCCATCGGCTCCGACTCGGCCAACTAGTACACTAGAACGAAGTATCTTATTGGCTGGGCTACCCCCTATCCCAGGATGCACCACACCTGCTTCCCCAGATCTCGTTTGCCGCTTTACAAGCTAGACGTGGTCTCGACTTGGCTGGAGCTAAGTGTATTTTTTATTACTTTTCTGGTCTTTTGACCTGGGGTTTTCTTCATAAATTAAATCAACAGCTGTTTTAACAGCTATTCCGTGCATTGTTGAGTGTTATTGGTCGGTTTTTTATATCGGTTGGTCGGGCGAGGCCCGTTTAAGTTAGAGGGCCTTTGCCCTTCTTAGTGGAGTGAGTGTGTTGTTTATTTTACTCCTTTTCCTTTCCGGGCAAAGCCCGTTTAAGTTAGAGGGCTTTTGCCCGTTGTTGTGTTCCCTTGTTGTTGTTGTCTCCCCTGTGAGGTAAACCTTGTCTTCAGAGGGCTCGCGCCCCTTTTTTTTTTTTCTCGCGCTCTTAACAGTTTTGGTCAGTACTGTTCCTTGTGTGAAATTAGATTATTGCATAGGGTTATTCACACTAAAATGTCTAAAGAGCAAAAATCTGGGTTCAAAAAGTGCACTAGGTGCAATTATAAAATGTCTATCACCGACAGTCATGCTATTTGCATGTATTGTTTAGGGCCAAAGCATTTGCAAGAGACATGTAGTGTGTGTCATGCTTTTTCTGCTAGGGTTCTTCAAGAAAGAAAAAATAAATTGATCCTGAAGGGCCTTATTAAGCTTTCTTTTGAGGAAGCTTTGGCTTCATCTCCTGCTACTGCTTCTAAAAAGAAAAGGTCGTCGGCTCCGACCAGTCCGTCAGAGCCGACTACTAAGAAGCATAAGTCGACCTCTTCTTCCTCGGCTCCACTGACTTCGGAGCCGAGGGTCGAAGGGTCTGCCTCGATGCCTCTTTCCTCGGCTCCATTAGTTTCGGAGCCGCAGGTTGGAGCATCGAGAGGCGAATCACCTCCCTCGGTTCCATTGGTCTCGGAGCCGGTGGAGGTGTGCAGCTCAGACTCTTCCCCCTCTGCTCCGAAAGCTCCTTTGGCGCCGATCCTTGTTCATACTGTGTCGGACCCGGTGCCGATAGTGTTGGAGCCCTTTCGGAGCCAGTCCCCTACATTGTCTGAGCCGAGAGAGAAGTCATCTCGACCCCTTTCTACTTCCTCTAAATCCTCCAAATTGTCTGATTCAGATTTGGATAGGGTTATTCAGAGGCTTTTCCGTCTCCGTTTTTTGCAAAAATGGTCTCGGCTCCAGCCCATTCGGCCCCGGAGCCAATCCCCCCCTCGAAACTTTCGATTCCTCCTCCAACCTCCTCGGAGCCGTTGGAGTCGGTGATGGTGGAGCAAGGCGGAGCCGTACAGTCGGAACCGAGACCCCTTCGAGGTTTATCGGTTCCGACCATTGTTCCTACCCTGTCCTCGGGTTCGGGGTTCGGTACTAGGACTTCCTCAGCCGGGGCCGAGGGGAACATCTTGGAACTAGGTGCCTCGGTGCCTAGTCTTCCCCTCGGAGCATCGGCTGCGGGGATTCCTAGTGCCGTCGTGATCTCTCGGCCAGTGACCTCCATGGAGTCTGGAGGTCCTGCCTTTGAGGCCATGAGGAGCGCGCTGGCCATGTCCTTGCCGGCTCAGCAGGTTTCCATCTCACCGTCCCTAGACCTGGAGACTGGTGCTTCTGGCGTACTGCAGTCCCATGACAGTGGGGCCCCAGGGCCTGAAGATACCCCCGTGGGGGTATCTTCCGGGGGGTCCGTCCGAAACCGCTTCGGATGAGCCTCCACAGAAGAAATTGTGCAAGAGGAAGCACGTAGACTCCCAAGATGAGTCTGCCACATCTGACACTGACCTCGATGATGCGGAGGGGTCCCCAAAATCATCTTTGGATGATGTCTCTTTCTCAGATATCCTTGAGATTCTGAGACAGAGAGGAGATTGGCAGGCCAAAACCCCTTCCGCTGAGGAGTCAGTCTTCCTCAAGGCCTTCGGGGCCCAGCCCTCCACCTCCTGGGTGTCTCCGCCCTTCGATGAATTACTTGATTTAGTTTCTCGAAGGGCTTGGGAACACCCTGACTCTGTGGAACCGGTGCCTGCAAGACCCAACAAATTTCTTTCAGCCCCCCCTCAAAAGGAATTTTTAACAAAAGGAGTTCCTGTAGATGCAATGGTGGTGGCATCTGCCACACAGCAGGACGTGGCAGAGGCTTCAACGTCTATCCACCCTCCTAATAAGGATTCCAGGAGCATGGATAGGTACGGGAAGCGTACCCTTTCTTCAGCGGCATTTACCTTACGGTCGCTGAATTACCTATGTCATTTTACTAGGCTCAAAAGGGACCTCCTTAAAGAGCTAAGTGAGTCCCTCACAGGTAATCTACCTGAGGCGTTAGCCCACACTGTTGGCGCCCAGATGACTACCTTATCTTCCATTGTGAACTTGTCCATGAGGCTCATCTCGTATGCGGCCGAGGGGGCGAGTAGAGCAGCGGGAACAGGCGTGGCCCTCAGGAGACACGCCTGGTTACGCTTGTGTTCCTTTGCGGAGGCCTTCAAGTCTTCCTTCGCCGATGCCCCCTTTGATGGGTCCTCTTTGTTTGGACCCAAGGTGAAGGACACACTGACTCGGTGCGAGCAGGAGGGCAAGACCTTGACTGCCATTGGGGCCCGTTTTTCCGCTCCCTCTAGGCCTTACCCCAAGGCCCAGAGAGGAGGGAAAATGTGGTTCAGGAAAACTCAGAGGTCTTTCCCTACTCCACCCAGTGATCCCCCCTCTAGAGGCAGGGGGGGGAATTCGGGAAAACGCCGCCCCAGAGGTGGCAGAGGCCCCCGTAACTCTGGAGACCGCGATTCCTTTCATGGTTCCTCCTACGCTCAACGTCCCTGAGTTGGTGCTCGACTGTGCAGCTCCGGAGCCATTTGGGGGTCGTTTTGCGGAACACCCACAAGCTTGGGAAGCTATTACCAGTGACCAGTGGGTGCTCCGGATTATTACCGGAGGCTATCTCATTCCCTTCATCAAGCCCCCCCTTCCCTTCAGGGAAATCCCGGACGTGCCACCCAGTCAGCGGGATCAAGCAGCAATAGAGGTTTCAAAGCTGCTAGAAAAAGGAGTCATCCAGCCTGTCCCCGCCGATCAGATCGGATCAGGAACTTACTCAAGACTATTTTTGGTGCCAAAAAAGACAGGGGACTTCAGGCCCATTTTGGACCTCAGTTCATTGAATCGCTTTGTGAAAAAGTCCAAATTCCGAATGATCACTCTTGAGTCCATTCACCCACTATTGGAGAAGGATGTCTGGATGTGCTCCATAGATCTCAAGGACGCTTACTATCACATTCTGATAAGTCAAGAGTCCAGGAGTCATTTACGCTTCCGCCTGGGAGACAGTCATTTCCAGTTTCGAGCACTGCCCTTTGGTCTCACCACAGCTCCCAGGGTGTTCACCAAGTGTCTGGCAGTGGTGACTGCTCACCTGAGAAGTCTAGGATTCCAAGTGTTTCCATACCTAGACGACTGGCTCCTTACTGCCACCTCCAAGCATCTACTAATTCAGGCACTCATGGCCACAGTCACCTTGGGCCGTTTCCTAGGAATTACTTTCAACTGGCTAAAATCTGTGCTACAGCCATCTTAGCGTATTACCTTTATAGGAGCAGAGTTAGACACAAAAAGGATGCGCGCCTTCTTACCGGCAGCAAGGATTCAAGTTTTGCAGAAGCAAGTTCGATCCTGCCTCCCTCTATCAAGAGCTCCGGCCAATCTGATTCTACAGGTTTTGGGCTCGATGGCATCAACTATTCTCCAAGTCCCCTTAGCCAGACTGCACATGCGGGTGCTGCAATGGCTACTGTCGGTTCAATGGTCCTATCAGGAACTCCCCTTGAACCACTTGGTTATGATTACGGAAAGTTGCCGTCAAGATCTGCGTTGGTGGCTCCTCCGATCCAATCTCGACCAGGTGCGACCTTTTATCCTTCAGTCCCCCGTTGCCACTGTGACCACGGACGCCTCCCAGGTAGGGTGGGGGGGGTCATTACCTGGACAGGTCTGTCCAAGGCACATGGCAACCCCAGGAAGCGCATTTGCACATCAATATCCTGGAAATGAGAGTGGTGCTACTGGTACTACAAGCTCTCCATCACGCTCTCCCGCAAGGTCTGATTGCTGTCCTATCCGACAACATGTCGGTAGTTTGGTATATAAACAAGCAAGGTGGGACCAGGTCATACCCACTGTGCAGAGAAGCCATGAGACTTTGGCACTGGGCGGTAGCTACCAACCGCTTCCTAATGGCAACGCACATACCGGGGAAATCCAGTGTGATTGCGGACAGACTAAGCAGGACTATCCTGTTACCCCACGAGTGGTCCCTCAACCAAAGAGTGGCTGCGAAAATCTTCGCCAACTGGGGTCTCCCTTGCTGCGACTTGTTTGCCAGCCCCCACAATGCGAAGTGCAGAGAGTTCTTCACTCTGACCCCCTCTCAGGGACAGATTCCCAGGGACGCTCTAACCCACATTTGGCCCCCCGGTCTCCTTTATGCCTTCCCTCCGGATCCTCTCCTGCCGAGGGTGATACAGAAGGCAATTTACCTGGAGAGCGACATGATTTTGATTGCCCCGCACTGGCCTCGTCAGGTTTGGTTCCCCTTCCTTCGGAGGTATGCGGTGGAAGGTCCATGGTTTCTGGACCCGGTGCCAGACCTGTTGACTCATCAGTCAGGACAGTCTCACCCATCTCTCAGGTCCTTGAGGTTGGCGGCATGGTTACTCCACTTCCATCCTTAGTCAGGGACAATTCCCTCTCTCCGGAGGTTATCCACATTTTGTCTTCTTCTCACAAACCTTCCACTATCAAACTGTATTCCAGCAAATGGAAAAGGTTTGCCCTTTGGGCACAGCGACGAGGTATAGACCCTCTTACCGCCCCAGTACCGGAGGTCTTGAATTTCCTGGCCTCTCTTTTTCAGTTGGGCTCCTCAGTTTCCACGATTAAGGTTCAGCTAGCGGCCATCTCTAATTTTCATGTTTCTTTTGAACCTTCATTAATGGCAAACAAGCTTTGCAAGTCTTTCCTTAAAGGAGCGTGGCTCCTTAGGCCCCCAATATCTCATCCTGTCCCCCCTTGGGACCTAAATTTGGTCCTGGCTGCCTTAACTGCCCGCCCCTTTGAACCGGCAGCTACCTGCGATATGAAATTCCTGTCTTGGAAAACCGCTTTTTTAGTGGCCATAACTTCGGCCAGGCGGGTTTCAGAGCTTCAGGCTCTTTGTTCTAATCCTCCTTATTTGATTTTTCACAAACATAGAGTGTCCCTTAAATTAAATCCCTATTTTTTACCAAAGGTAGCATCTTCTTTCTGCATTCAACAGTCTCTAGAGCTCCCTGTATTTTTTCCCGAATTCTCCAATAACGCAGAATATATCCTTCATCAGTTGGATGTCCATAGACAACTGCGTTTTTATTTGAACAGAACTACTCAGACACGGAAATCAAATCAACTGTTTGTGTCCTTTGCAATAAACAGGTTGGGTCAACCAGTAACTAAAACCTCCATAGCCAAATGGATTAAAGATTGCATCTGTTTCATTTATTCGCAGGCTGACAAAGAGCCTCCTTTTCCAGTCACGGCTCATTCTACCAGGGCAATGGCTACTTCTGTAGCTTTTCACTCCAAATTATCAATAGATGATATTTGTGCTGCAGCTACCTGGACTTCTCCGCACACTTTCATTTCTCATTACAAACTAGATGTGGTTTCTCGAGGCAGGGCTTCCTTTGGTTCCACAGTTCTCAGGAGTGTTTTCCAATGAGCCACCCGGGATTTAAGTGCTAGGGACACTGTCCCATCAGTTATGAAAGTAGGCGAGATAGGATCCCATTACATCTTTTAGTTATGTACTTACCATAACTTCGGATGTATGGGATCCATCTCGCCTACATTCATACGACCCACCCTCCTTTCCCCCTTCCATTCAGATTTAGAGGAAATGTAGGTGCATTTGCAGATCTTCTCTTGAAGAACTTTAGTTGGTTGGAATAACTGCTATTTTTCTGTGTTTGCATGTTAGTATGAAAGCGAACAAACAAGATCTGCGGAAGCAGGTGTGGTGCATCCTGGGATAGAGAGTAGCCCAGCCAATAAGAGACTTTGTTCTAGTGTACTAGTTGGCCGAGTCAGAGCCGATGGATCGGCTCCGAACCCATCAGTTATGAATGTAGGCGAGATGGATCCCATACATCCGAAGTTATGGTAAGTACATAACTAAAAGTTTCTGACTGTCCAGCTTCTCTGAAGCAATTGCATTTGTATTAATATTATTGGTGAGATTTTTATTGAAATTTTATCACATCATCAGTTTGCCTAATGTTTTCGAGAATGATTTTGCAATAGGCAGGTGTTGCCTTTAGGAAGACTTTTTCAGTTAAATCCATTTTGTATGTCGGTCTACCTAGAGATACAGCTTTACATCCTCTAAGACAATAAATGTGCTTACTTTCAAATAATTTACTTTTAAGCAAGGGTCAGTAGTTGTGTAATAATTTGCAGTTAATGGTATCTGTACCATAGGTAAGTACTAGACTGACTGCCTTGTGGACCATTTTAAGTCTACCCAGTTTAACACTGCACCTTGTGTCTGTGAGTCAAACATCTTAACCATTATACCAACCCCCAATCATTTAAACGTCATATGGCACTAACTCACAATGCTGCCAGTGGCATTTGGGGAGTGTAGTTTAGTGGTGTTTACTATTGCTGGAGAGATTAATAAATCTGAGGATTTTATTTTTAGTGGTTTGGAGTAGAGAAGAGCTTTGGGAAGAGAGTATGGAACTGATGAGCAGTGCATAGTCTGACTTATAGCTCTTCTGGCTTTATGTCTCAGTAAGTATAATATTTTAAAAGAAACCTTTAATGGAGTCAATACCTCCTTGACTATTATTTCTGCATGGGAAGAAAAGACAAGATTAGGATTGAGTGCGATTCCTAAATATTGCTGAGATGTAGTTACTGGCAAGGATGTTCCAGTGGGGTTATTGATTGTCGTACCAGTTATATTTTTAATTTTTAAGTGGTACCAAATCATATATTTGTTTTTATAGCATTAATTATAAGTTTATTTGCCATAAGGCATAACTAACTTGAAGCCCTTCGGCAGTGCCTTAGAGATGGACTGTAAGTTTTTGCCAGTTTTGGTAATAAACATATTATCTGCATAAAGAAGACAATTTATGAAAAATCTCAAGGCAGATCATTGATGAAAGGCAAGAATTACTGTGGGCCTAACACCAAATCCTGAGGGACTCCCATGGATATAGAGCTTATTAATACTTGGGTGTTGCAACCCATTACACCAAATGTTCTACCACCTTCACTACCAGTATATAAGAAATTGAAGGAAAAAGAGGGAGAAAAACAACAATTCCAGTCAAGGATGAAAGAAACAAGAATTCAAGAAATCAGTCACAAACTTACCAAAATATATCCAATTCAGCCAAAAAAACGAATTAAAAACAGTCCACTAATAGTTAAGATAGCAGTACATGGCAAAAGAAGGGATAGTGAAACTTTATAAGCTAAATGATAGATGAGTAGAAGAAGGATACTGAAAAGCAGAGCTCTTAAATGAACACTTCTAAGGATGCATAGAGAATAGGGAGGATATTTTTATTTAACTGGTCAATAAAATGTACCTGACCCAAACCCATGTGATTTCATAGAGGAAATGATCATGAATGAAAAAGCTAAAAGTAGATAAGGCAGTGAGACCTTATGAGATTTTATTTTAGAATTTTAGAATTCTTTATGACTTGAGGGGAGAAGTGGTATTGTTGATGTTCATTATTTCAACTGCCTCAGTGGCATTTTGAATTATCTGCCAAGGTAACACAGTACTGGCCAGCTTTCATAAGCTCAAACTTCCCTCTCTTTCTGTGACAGCTGATTGGCTGAGCATATCCCAAAAGGGAAGCCCTAAGATGTCACAGGAATTGAGTGTTCAGTCTTTTTCTGCCATTCAAAGAAGAAAGTCCTCTGACTCTTCACAGGATTCAGTGTTAATTTTTCCAGCTTACAGTTAAAATAAGCCTCATTTGGGGACCCCTTTCCTTTCAATTTATTATTAGATGTTTTATTTGTTATGTTTATTTAAAAATATTCATTTTAATCTTGTATTTCTGTCACTGTTACAATAATTCCTGTGCACGTTTATGCTTGTAGGAGTGTTTATTTGGCTTCTCTCTTTCACTGTTTCTCTCAGAAGTTCAGTGTATATGTGCTGTTAGACACTAAATGTCTGTCTTTACTGTGTTAACACTGCTTTATTTTCATCTTTTGAAAGGAAAATATTGTGGAACTTGGATTTTTCAGCATTTATAGAATGTTAAGTTGTCAATCTCGCCTTCATTCTTGCTGGATGGGTTCGGAGCCGATCCTCGGCTCCGACTCGGCACTTGCTTTAGCTCGAGAACTCCTTTTACCAGCTCGAGGCAACCCTATATCCCATGATGCAAGGCGGAACTACCTCAGATCTCGTTTGCCGCTTAGCGAAAGAGGTCTCCTTTGCCAGCTGAGGTGAGTTTTTCTTAGTAAAATAAGAAAAGTGTAGTTAGGAGTTTAATTTTCCTTTTTTGAGCGTTAGTTTAGTCTGTAATCTAGTTACAGCCCACCCTTTCCCTCTTTTTCAGTCCTTTTGTAAACTTTTATAAGTTTTAAATTACAGTAGTTTAGTCAGGCCTAGTTCCCCCTTAGTTATCCCTTCCTGTGTGTTTGTATAGGGATTAAGTTGTGTGTTTGTGGGGACTGTTTGTGTCTATACTTTTTAGGATGTCTAGAGAAGGCAAGGTCTCAGGCTTCAAGAAGTGTGACCAGTGCTGTCAGAAAATGTCCCTGACAGACGGTCACACTTCTTGTGTGTATTGCCTGGGGCCTTTGCACCTGCAGGACTCCTGTGCGTTGTGTCATGCTTTTAGCCAGAGAGTCCTGCAGGAAAGGAGGAACAAACTTATCCTCCGAGGTTTACTTAAACCTGAAGGTTCTCCTCCTAAGTCAGGAAAACCTCATAAGCCACCGAAGGCTCAGGCTACAGTGTCCAAGCCTCCTCCGGTGGCTTCGGCTCCGTCAGAGCCGACATCGGCTCCGGCTGGAGTCGATACTGTTTCTTCTAAAGTAGTGGGTTCGGTGCCGGCCGGCTCCGATACCCTGACTACAGTGGCCTTGTCGGCTCCGGCTGGAGCCGACACCTTATCCAGCATCGGAGCCGAGATATCCTCGGCTCCATCTGGAGTTCAAGGGACTTCGGCTCCGATGGTTTCGACCCATAAGAGATCCCAGTCCCCTTCTATTATGAGTATTCACTCGGCTCCGGGGTCTCCTCTTTTATCGGAGCGGAGCCATCGGAGCCGGTCTTCGAGATCTTCCAGGCTGTCTGACCACGACTTGGAGAGGGTGGTAAGCAGGCTGTTGAAGTCTCAGGCACTGGCCCAAATGCTCCATAGCCCGTCTCAACAGACTGCGGCTATAACCCCTATCATTGAGCTTCCTCCTCCGACTCCACACCAGAGTTCGGAGCCGGAGCTTCTTGGGACAGCGACTGTTTCGATGCCGGAGCCGATACATCCTTCGGCTCCGTCGTCCTCGGCTCCGATCTCTTCCTTGAGACCTTCCTTGGAAGGATCCGGTCGTTGGGTTTCCACTGTCGGCTCCGAGGGGGCTAGTGGCATCGGACACTTGTCTGACCCCGCTCTCCCTCTCGGAGCTTCGGCTCTGGTAAGCTCGGCACCGACATCGGCCTCGGAGCCTTCTCTCTCTTTGGAGCCGACCATTCCTGTCTCTTCGGAGCGGGTGTGTTCTGGTCTCCCGGGGAGAGGAGCCTTTGAGGTGATGAGTGTCCTGGCCTCAGAGCCAGGTCAGCGGTCCGTCCCTCTAGCTCCTCCCTCATCAGTGCCTGCAGATGCCTCTTGCCAGCCTCTTGCTCTCAGGCCCAGGGATCCATCGCCCCAGGTTTCCCCACTGGGAATTTCCTCCTCTTCCGAGGTTTCTCCTGATCCTGCAGGGGAACCCCCTCGGAAGAGGACGTGTAAGAGGAAACACACAGACTCCCCCGAGTCTACTGCATCTGATACCGACTTAGATGAGTCGGAGGGTTCCCCGGTCCCCTCTGAGGATGTCTCCTTTTCAGACATCCTTGAGCTCCTCAAACAGAGGGGGAATTGGCCCTCCATTGACCCCTCCGAGGATGAGTCGGTATACCTGGAGGCTTTTGGATCCCGACCCTCCACCTCCTGGGTATCTCCGCCTTTCGACCCACTCATGCAGGTAGTGGCTCGGAAGGCGTGGGCGGCTCCAGATTCTGTGGAACCTGTCCCCAGGAGACCATCCAAGTTCATAACAGCCCCGTCGGATAAACAGTTCCTTTCCAAGGGTGTCTCTGTGGATGCTATGGTGGTGGCGGCGGCCACTAAGAAGGAACTGGCGGATCCTTCAGTACCTGTCCATTCTCCTAACAAGGATTCTAGGACCATGGACAGGTATGGAAAGCGGATGTTTTCTTCAGCGACCTTTGCTATGCGTTTGCTGAATTACCTTTGTCACTTCACCAGGCTTCAACGAGATATTCTCAAGGAACTGGGAGAAGTAGTCCAGGATCCTTCTGCTGCTGGGGCTCAGGAAAAGATTGCCTCACAGCTTGCTATCCTGAATTCCATATCTAACTCCTCCATGCGGCTCATATCTTATGCGGCCGATGGAGCGAGTAGGGCCGCAGGCACAGGTGTTGCTCTTAGACGCCAAGCCTGGATGCGGCTGTGTAATTTTGTGGACCCCTTTAAGGCGTCCTTCACCAACACCCCCTTTGATGGTTCGGCTTTGTTCGGACCTCAGGTGAAGGATACTTTGACCAGATGTGAGCAGGACGGTAAAACTCTTTCTGCCGTTGGAGTCCAGTTTTCCACTCCTTCTAGACCTTATCCCAAGGGTCAGAAGGGGGGGAAGATGTGGTTCTGAAAAGCCCAAGGAGCTACACTGGACACACGTGGTCAGTTTACCCCCAGGGGCAGAGGGGGTAACAATAATAGACACCGCCCTAGAGGCAGGGGGGGTCCTCAGAACCAGGGCAACAGGGAATCTCTTCCTGAGAAGCCCTTTCAGCATCCCTGAGGTGTTGCCCGACTGTCCACCCTTGGAGGCAGTCGGGGGAAGAATTTCACTGTACCCAGTAGCCTGGCAATCCCTATCCCAAGAGAAGTGGGTACAGTCGATCATATCCGAGGGTTACAAAATCCCCTTCTAAAGGTTTCCCGTACCTCTACAATCCCTTCCAGACATCTCACCCGGTCAAAGGGATTTGGCAAGACAGGAGGTTTCAAAACTCCTGGAAAAAAGAGCCATCCAGACAGTGCCGGCAGACCAAGTAGGATCCGGCTTCTACTCGAGATTCTTTTTGGTCCCCAAAAGGACGGGAGATTGGAGACCGATACTAGACCTAAGCAGACTAAACAAGTCTGTCATGAAGGCAAGATTCCGGATGGTCACGCTGCAATCCATTCTGCCCTTTCTGGGCAAGGACAACTGGATGTGCTCTATAGACCTTCAGGATGCGTACTATCACATAAAGATTCACAGATGCTCCAGAAGGTTTCTCCGCTTTCGGCTGGGAGCCAGTCATTACCAATTCAGAGCACTGCCCTTTGGCCTCACTTCAGCCCCCAGAGTGTTCACCAAATGCATGGCAGTGGTCACAGCTCACCTGAGACGTCGAGGATTCCAGGTGTTTCCTTATTTGGACGACTGGCTCCTCTCCGCCACCACCAAGCATCAGCTTCTTCGGTCCAGAGACTACACCCTACAGCTTTGCAAGAAACTGGGAATTTCTGTAAATTTCGAAAAATCCTCTCTGCTTCCTTGCCAATCTATCACCTTTATAGGCGCAGAGTTAAATACCGTCAAGATGTTAGCCAGGCTAACAGATCAAAGGATTCTGGACATCCAAAAATTTGTTCAGCTTCTGTTACTAAGCAACAAGATCAAAGCCAGGTTTGTCTTGAAAGTTCTAGGCCTAATGGCTGCGGCCATTGTTCTTCTTCCACTGGCTCGCTTCCACATGCGTCTCCTGCAGTGGATGTTGTTCACGCAGTGGTCGTACCACAATCTTCCTATGAGACACGAAATCTTGGTAACACAGTCGTGCAGGGCTCATCTACGATGGTGGATATCTTCCCCTCTTCTTCATCAGGGCCGACCCTTTATTCCCCCTCCTCCAGTTGCCACCGTCACCACGGATGCCTCTCTGATCGGGTGGGGGGGGCATTATCAGGGCAGGATGGTCCACGGACGTGGCAACCCATAGAATACCATCTGCACATAAATGTCCTGGAGACGAGAGCAGTGCTTTTAACGTTGCAAGCCCTCGGCGACTTTCTTCCCACCGGGACTATTGCAGTACAAACGGACAACATGTCCGTGGTCTGGTACATCAACAAACAGGGCGGAACCAGGTCCTATCCGTTATGTCGAGAAGCTCTCAGACTTTGGCAATGGGCGATCTCTTCTCAGCGGTTTCTGATAGCAACGCACATCCCCGGCAGGTCCAACCTATTGGCGGACAGGCTAAGCAGATCTATTCTGATGCCTCACGAATGGTCTCTCAATCAATCTGTAGTGGATCAGATTTTTCTGAAGTGGGGCACTCCTTGTTGCGATCTTTTCGCTACCCCTCAAAACAGCAAGTGCCCAGATTACTTCACACTATTTCCCCTTCCAGGCCAACCCTTGAGAGACTCTCTAACCCAGGATTGGCCTCGGGGACTTCTTTATGCTTTTCCTCCCTTTCCATTGATTCCACAAGTCATTCAGAAAGCCACCGTTTTGAGAGCCAAATTGATCCTCATTGCTCCATATTGGCCTCGACAAATTTGGTTTCCGTCTCTACATCGTCATCTTCTGGTGCAGCCCTGGCATCTGGACCCAGTTCCGGATCTTTTGATCTACCAGTCGGGTCAGCAGCACCGGGCCATTCATTCTCTCAAACTCACTGCTTGGTTGCTCCACTTCCTTCCCTAGCCAGGCTACCAATGATCTCTGACTCAGTCAGAGACATTTTAGTGTCTTCTTTGAAGTCGTCCACTAGAACTATTTATGCTAGCAAGTGGCGACGTTTTTCAATTTGGGCAAATGCCAGAAATATTGATCCTTTTACTGCTCCTGTACATTCTGTTTTGGATTTCCTGGCGGAGGTTTTTCATTCAGGATCCTCGTCATCTACAGTCAAAGTACAACTGGCTGCTATTTCCAAGTATCATGTTGGCTTGCATGACAATAACATCATGTCTCATAGGTTATGCAAGGCCTTTTTGAGAGGAGTTTTTCTCCTAAAACCGCCTGTGAAACATCCTCCTCCGCAATGGGATCTAAACTTAATGTTGGCATCCCTAATTCTACCTCCTTTCGAACCGTCTGCTTCATGTTCTTTGAAGTTATTGACATGGAAAACTATATTTTTACTGGCTGTTACTTCTGCAAGAAGAGTTTCTGAGATTCAGGCCCTCTGTATTCGTTCTCCTTATCTGGTTTTTCATAAGGATAGGGTTTCGTTAAGAACTAACCCTTCCTTTCTTCCCAAGGTTGTATCTCAAACCAATATTAACCAATCTATAGATCTACCAGTTTTCTTTCCTAACTATTCTGACAGAGCTGAACAGAAGCTGCATTTTTTGGATGTTCATCGTCAGCTCAGGTACTACTTGCATAGGACTAAACAAATTAGAAAATCAGACCAATTGTTTGTCTCCTATGCAGAAAACAGGTTAGGTCTTCCAGTTTCTAAAGTGACCTTATCTAGGTGGTTGACTTCCACCATTTCCTATGTGTACTCTCTCAGGGGCAAACAACTATCTTCTAAGCCAAAAGCACATTCGACCAGGAGTCTATCCACTTCTGTAGCCTTTCAGGATAGACTTCCCATTGACACTATCTGTGCAGCAGCTACTTGGGCCACGCCTCATACCTTTGTGTCTCATTACAAGTTGGATTTGGCCTCCAGAGATAGGGCCAGTTTTGGTTCCACAGTTCTCAAGAGTCTGTTCCATTGAGCCACCCGGGATACAGGTGCTAGGGACTCGGTCCCATCCAGCAAGAATGAAGGCGAGATTGACAACTTAACATTTAGAAGTTATGTACCTACCATAACGTTCCATGTTAGTTGTCTTCTCGCCTTCTTTCTTCCCCTCCCTCCTTCCCCCTGGCCTGGACAGATCTTGGAGAGTTCCTATTAGATTGCTTCCTCTGGAGCATTGTTATGAGGACTTCTTGTAGGAACCATGGTTCCTAATTATGTTAGGATAGTCTTTAGCAGGGTCAGTTAGCTGCCAAACGAGATCTGAGGTAGTTCCGCCTTGCATCATGGGATATAGGGTTGCCTCGAGCTGGTAAAAGGAGTTCTCGAGCTAAAGCAAGTGCCGAGTCGGAGCCGAGGATCGGCTCCGAACCCATCCAGCAAGAAAGAAGGCGAGAGAAGACAACTAACATGGAACGTTATGGTAGGTACATAACTTCTAATTTGTTGCTATACTCATGACTCTACTTTGTGTTTTTAACATCAGATTGCAGTTTTACAGTGAATTAAGTTATTTGAATGGAGATTTTACTATGACAAGAAAATATAGTTTAAATTGCTATTAAATGCTATTTTATGGTTTTAATGTGGTTAAAGAGTATGGAGATCATTTTTAACATTGATTTGCCACATTGGTTGCTTTTGTGTTTGGACTTTGTTTACTGGAAATTCTTTAACGTTTGCCAGTTTTAAAATAATTTTGATCACATTTCCAGTTGTTCTTTGTGATAATAGCAGAGTTTGGCAAAGTTTAGTTGTGTGGAGACATACTTATTACTAGAAATTGCATGGGCTTATTGTGACATCCAGTATTGTAGGTTTATTATTCTGGATGGTATTCTCTCTCCCAACCTGATGGATACTAACTCTGGTACTCCTCCATCAACTCCAGTTGCACCTAAAATGAAAAAAAATAAAATAAAAAATAAAAATATGCCTTAGCCTTTGGTTAGTGATTCTTTTGAGGCCACTGCTTGGCCAACAGATCATTTACCTTTTACCCCATCTCTCTTTAGTGTAGCTTTGCCATCCACTATGGAATGGGGGTTAGACAAATCTTGTGGAGATGTACCAATACCTGGCACAGGTATGAGAGAACCAGACCCTTTAGGTGCAAGAATAGTCCAGGTGAGAGAGCCCTTGCCAGACATGTTACTTGGTCCCCAGATATTTTATGTAGTAATGGCGTTCACAAGAAAAAGAAACAGAAGATCCAATGTTGTCTTCATCTGGTTTCAACCTGCAGGATAATGGATCTAACTTGAATCTGATGCCTGCCACTTCTACAAGACTTCAGCTCAACGGGCTCCACCTCCCCTACCCACAAACCCTCACTCCGTAGAGGATACCCCAGATCTAGTTTGTCACTATTCCAGGATAGCAGCTCGATCGTGAATCATGGCTCCATTTCAGTGTATCCTTTTAATGTGCCTATTTTGCTTGCTGTTTATCTCATCTATCCTCCTACCCTTTGGAATATTGTTGTTAGGATATCTAGTTGAGTGTTAGGTTAGGTAGTTAGGTGGTTTTCAGGTGCGTTTTTACTGAGTATATTAGTGACAGGCTTTTCCCATTTTAGATTGAGTCTTTTTCTAGTTGTGTATTTTCCAGTAAGTAGGATTTACAGTTGTGGATAGTGCGGCTTTTTCTAATTCTGTGAGTCCTTTTTTTCTCAGATAGTTTTCTTCTAGTGAGTTAGTGTAGGTATATTGCTGTTCTTTTCTTTGTAGGTCTTGCAGTGGTCCAGTAGTGCTGTTCATATGGATCCAAAGGGATTTAAGAAATGAGTCTCTTGTTGGCACAAGCTCCCCTCGCAAGATATGCATGACCACCGAGTTCATTGTTTGGGGGACTGCCCACCTGGAGTCTCCATGTGCCATCTGTGAGGGGGTTTGGTACCAGGTCAGTCAGTGAGAGGAGGGCAAAGCTTGTTCTGATGGGCCTGGCCAGCGCTTCCCCTCTGGCTTCAATGTAAAGGTCAGGTAATGGTCACTGACACTCTTCTAAGGATTCCAAGTCTTCAAAAGGGGACTGTAAGAGATCTGCTTCTGTCTCTGTTCCTGATCCTTCTTCTGGCCTGCCTGATCTGAAGGTCCCAAGACTTTTGCGTTCCCTGGCTGCCTCAGCACCAGCTTCAACTCTGACATCTCTGAGCTGATACTTGGTTTGCCTGTTTTGGGTAGGGCTCTCTGTCCAATGAGCAATGTGCCACATTCGTTCTTGGCAAAAAAGGCTCCTTTAGGTTGGGTAGCTTCCCAATTTTCCCCCTTCATTCCACTAGAGTTTTTAACCAGAGTATTCTCCTTCACCGTCCCATGTCTGAGCTTCTCCAGCTTGACACTGACTGGTGGGTCCTTTGCCACTCAAACGAACCTCTAAACTCTCAGTGGTGGCTTTCTTCACTTGGTCATCATGGTTGGTGGGCAGTCTGAAAACTTTAGATCTGGAGCAGCTGAAGATGTCCTTTTTACAAGTGCAGATGCAATAGGCCTTATTCTTTTGGGTGCAGGCTCTCCCCTTGTAACCTTGGCTCCATCACTCTGGCTTCCTCCCTTGGGCCCCAAGAATCCAAATTCATTGGGCCCAGCTGTGTTTCCATCCTCAGGGTTGAATCTGTCTGCATCGCTACTTTTGGCATTGGCACCCTCCTTGGTCTCTGTGACTCTGGCTGGGTCGGAACCTAGTGGATCTCTGAGCTGATGCGTCATGGCAGGCATCTCTGGGTCTGGTTCAACTATCCTGGTTTCGGCTTCATCCCTCCCACTTGGGGCATTTGCTGTCAACAGCTCAGCCCCATTCTTGGCATAGAGGAAGGGTGTAAGTCCC
The DNA here is from genome assembly GCF_019279795.1 of Protopterus annectens. NCBI lineage: Eukaryota > Metazoa > Chordata > Ceratodontiformes > Protopteridae > Protopterus > Protopterus annectens. The sequence continues at coordinate 937,981,566 of NC_056737.1, forward strand.
CCAGGTTCTGGCACATCTTGGGATTTTTTTCAGATCCTGTGACTTGTTGGCTGTGGGCATCCAGCTTCTGCTTCTGTCTTTAATGTCTTGGAGAGAATGTTCACTGGTAAGGAGATGGGTTGGTCTGCCACAGCTGGTGTGCCATCCCCCCTCTCACCTGTGCTTGCGACCAGCTGTCAGTCTGCTCCAGGAGAGCCCATGATTGTTGGTCTTCAATCCATCCCCCTTGCTGTGGCCCCTACCTCTTCCCCTTTCACTTTGGAATCTCCAGAGTGTTAAGTGTCTGGCAAGAGGTGGGAGGTGGTGCAACAGGAAACACCTGGATCCTCTGAGGAGTCCCTCACTGAGGATATTAATTTTGAGGAAGGAGAGGCGTTCCCCTAAGTCCTTGTAGAATGACTTGTCCTTTGGCAAAGTTTTGGAGCTTCTTCACAAGTGGGAGGTGTTTGGACCATCAAAGCCCCTTCTCTAGAGGAGTCAGTATTTCTGGAAGCCTTGAGAGTGGCCCAGTCCATATCCTGGGTGACTCCCCCTTTGGATACAGTCATTGATCTGGTGTCTTGGAGGGTATGGAAGAAACCTGATATGGTGGAGCTGATCTTTAAGAAGCCTGATAAAATCCTCACCCCATCCAAGGATCATCCTTATTGGAGTATGGGTCTGGCCATGGATGGGATTGTAGTGGCAGCCACCACAAAGAAGGACATTTCAGAGGAGAGTTCCTTGGTTTGTCCTCTGAATAGAGAATCAAAAGCTGGCTCAGGAGGATCCACTGTAAAAGTACAATTTATTCAACTTTAATAAAGTGTTGATGGAGAAGTACAGAGAAGGTCAGAATGAGTTGCATTGTGTTTTTGTAGACTTAGAGAAAGCATATGACAGGGTGCCTAGAGAGGAGGTGTGGTATTGTATGAGGAAGTCGGGAGTGTCAGAGAAGTATGTAAGAGTGGTACAGGATATGAACGAGGGTAGTGTGACAACGGTGAGGTCTGCGTGAGAGTGACGGATGCGTTTAAGATGGAGGTGGGATTACATCAAGGATCAGCTCTGAGCCCTTTCTTATTTGCAATGGTGATGGACAGGTTGACAGATGAGATCAGAGAGGAGTCCCCGTGGACTATGATGTTTGCAGATGCCATTGTGATTTGTAGTGGTAGTAGGGAACAGGTGGAGGAGACCTGGAGAGATGGAGATATGCTCTAGAGAGAAGAGGAATGAAGGTCAGCAGGACTAAGACAGAATATATGTGTGTGAATGAGAGGGAGGATAGAGGAATGGCGAAGATGCAAGGAGTAGAGGTGGCAAAGGTGGATGAGTTTAAATACTTGTCATCAATAGTTCAGAATAATGGTGAGTGTGGAAGAGAGGTGAAGAAGAGAGTACAGGCAGGATAGAGTGGGTGGAGAAGAGTGTCAGGAGTGATTTGTGACAGACGAGTACCAGTAAGAGTGAAAGGGAAGGTCTACAAGAGGGTAGTGAGGCCAGCTATGTTATATGGGTTGGAGACAGTGGCATTGACAAAAAGGCAGGAGTTAGAGCTGAATGTGGCAGAGTTAAAGATGTTAAGATTTGCACTTTAAACTACTTCAATGTGTCCTTTATTAATGCCCCGTTAGAGGGCTCCTCTTTGTTTGGGCCAAAGATTAAAGACACACTGACTAGGAGTGAGCAAGATGGGAAGACACTGTCTACATCAGAGTATGTTTTGCTACCCCTCAGCAAACCTTGTCACGGAATCAGAAGGGGGGGTAGCAAATGTCACAGCAGTCTTTTGAGGATGGTCTTTCTGAAGGTTCTCCCCACTGCGGGTGGCTAACCACAATGGATGCCACCCTCGAGGCAGGGGTGGGCCACAGAACTGGGGCTTTCATGGAGCATTCTCTGAAAGGCTGTTCCAGCATTTCTGAGAGTTTGCTGGACTGTCCTGCTGTAGAGGCAGTCCGGGGTCACTTGGCTTTTCACCGAGTAGCTTGGGAGGCCCTCAACTGGGACGCACGGGTGTTGAGTCATATCCAGAGGCTATAATATTGCAGTTTTAAAAATGAAAAGTTTCAGTCACAAACACCTCATCAGAGACAGCAGGCAGCAGTAGAGATTTAGAAGTTGTTGGTAAACTGAGTCATCCAAGAGGTCTTGCCAGATCAATGAGGATTCGAGGTCTACTCAAGATTCTTTTTGGTGCCAAAAAAGAACACGGGCCTTAGGCTAATTTTGGATGTGAGCAAACTAAATCCCTTTATAAAACAGACCAAATTCTGGGCAATCATGGTGAAGTCCATTCTACCTCTGCTGAGTAAGAACAATTGGATGTGCTCAATAGACCTCAAGGATGCCTGCCATCATATCAAGATAGAGAGATGTTCCAAGAGGTTCCTGCACTTCCAGCTTCATGACAGTCATTATCAGTTCAGGGCCCTACCATTCAGTCTCACCATTGCCCGTTGGGTGTTTACCAAATGCATGGTAGTGGTGGCAGCCTGGCTCTGACTGCAGAGATATCTGGTCTTTCCTTAGTGGGGCAATTGGTTCCTCACTGCCCCCAACTAGAACATCATTAATCAAAGCCAGTTGTGAGATCATTTGGGGATTACCATTAATTATCGAAAGTCAAACCTGCACCCTGTCCAGACACTGGAATTCATAAGTTGTCACTTGGATATAGTTTCCCAAATTGCCAGACTCCCAAGTTTCAGAGTAATCAGTCTTCATTGTCAGGCAGTATCTTTTCTTTCTTATGCAAAACCATCAGTGCATGCTTTTCTGAAAACTTCTGGCTACATGTTAGCTTCCATAGTGTTGGTCCCTTTAGTGAAGTACCACATGAGGGCTCTGCAATAGACTGTCACAGTGCAGTGGCCCTGTTTGACTCATGCAGTGGACCTTCCTGTAATGTTGTCAAAGGTTTATCAAGATTAGATTCAGTGGTGGCTAGAGTTACCTTGGGTGATCACTAGAAAACTGTATGATGTTAAGTTGTCCAGTCTTGCCTTCATTCTTGCTGGATGGGTCCAGATCCGAACCTCGGCTCAGACTCCTGGCTCGAGGCTACCCCTTTTCCCAGAATGCCCAGCGCCAGCTACCCAGATCTCATTTGCCGCTTTAGCTGTGAGATTGCGATCAATACTGGCTCAGGCTTAGTATAACTTTTTTCTTTATTAAATTTAAATAATTTGCTTAGAATTTGATGTATATTTTCTCTTTTATAGTAGTTTGTAAGTTTATTTTATTGTTAGCCCCTTATCTCATCCTTGTGGTGTTTTTTGTGCTGTGTTGGCCGTCGCCCCTAAGTCGCTAGGCCTTCTGTTATTCCCTGAACTCGTTTAACTTTGATATCTTGTCCTTGTGGTGTTTTTTGTGCTGTGTTGGCCGTTGCCCCTTAGTCGCTAGGCCTTCTGTTATTCCCTGAACTCATTTAACTTAGAGTTCTCCCCCCCCCCCCTTAAGGACAGCTATTTAAGTTAGAGGCTCTCCTTTAAGGTCTTTATTAATTTTTAGTTTACTATTGTAGTGTGTCTTTTTGGTAAAATGTCTAAGGAATTTAAAATCTCAGGTTTTAAAAAGTGTGACTCATGCTGTCAGAAGATGTCTCTGACAGATGGGCACACTAGCTGTGTTTACTACTTGGGGGCTCTGCACCTGCAGGGCTGTTGTTCCATTTGTCATGCCTTTAGTCCAAGGGTCCTCCAGGAGCGGAAAAACAAGCTTATCCTCTGTGGATTGTTAAAATAGGATTCTCAGCCAGTGAAACCTTTGAAACCAGTCAAGCTGTCAGGTCCATGTTTGGAACCAGCCTGTGAGCTTGACAAACCAAGTGTGTCGGTGCCATCTGGCACCAACAAGACTACTCCTCCGTCGGCTCCAACTGTTACTTCGGAGCCACAAAAGAGCTAGGTCTCCTTCATTGAAGCCGATTCGCTCAGTGCCACAATCACCCTTACTTCAAAGCAAGTCCAGTCATCGCTCATCTTCTCGATCCTCGAGGTTATCAGATCAGGATATGGAGAGAGTGGTCAGTAGGTTGTTTAAGTCACAGGCCCTTGCTAAAATGCTTTGAGCCCACCTCAACAGGCTTCAGCTCCATCCGCTTTGATTTCGATTCCTCCTCCGACTATGCTTAGTTCGGAGCCGGAGTCCATGGATGCTCTGATAGTGGTTCCTTCGGCTCCGATGACATCCTCTTCGGCTGCGATGTTGGCACCGATTACCTCGATTCTTCCTTCCATTGAGGTATCTGGGTGCCGAAGCTCTCTCGTCGGCTTCGAGGGGGAAATGGCATCGGACCCTTGCTGCTCTTCCTCTCGGAGCGTCAGCTCAGTTGAGCTCAGCTCCCACATCTGCCTCGGAGCCGTCGCCCTCAGCGCAGGGTGGGTTTCTTGTCTCTTCAGAGTTGAAGCCCTCCTTGTGCCGAGACCATGACGCCTTTGAGGTCATGTGGAGAGTGCTGTCCTCACAGACAGCCCCACTATTGGTTCTATTGGTTCCGTCCCTCTTGGTGCCTGTGACAACCTCTGCTCCTCCTCCAGTCCCAAAGCATAGGGAACCTATGTCCCAGGATACCCCATTGGGTGAACCCTCTTCTTCCGAGACCTCCCCAGAGCATTCTGAGCAGGCTTTCCGGAAGAAAAAGTGCAAGAGGAAGCACCAAGACTCCCCTGAGTCTGTCACCTCAGATACAGACCTGGATGAATTGGAGAGGCCCCCAAGGTCCCCCTCTGTTCCTTTTCGGACATCCTTGAGATTCTCAGGCAGAGGCGTAGCTGGACTTCCCTAGCCCCCTCTGAGGACGAATCTGTATACCTGAACGCATTTGGTTCCCGACCTTCCACCTCCTGGGTGTCATGCCTTTTGATCCACTCATGTCTGTAGTGTCTCGAAAGGCTTGGTCAGCTCCAAATTCCATGGAACCTGTCCCAAAGAGACCCAATAAATTCATCACAGCTCCCCAAGATAAACATTTCTTGACTAAAGGTGTCCCAGTTGATGCCATGGTGGTAGCAGCAGCCACAAAGAGAGAGTTAGCTGAAACCTCCTCATGTGTCCATCCACTGAATAAAGATTCTTGTATGATGGACAGATATGGGAAGCAAATGTTTTCATCAGCAATCTTCTCCCTTAGGTCCCTGAACTATCTTTCCCATTTTACTAGGCTTCAGAGGGATCTCCTAAAAGAGCTTGGAGATACCCTACAAGATCCCACAGCTAAGGGAGCTTCAGCCAAGGTAGCTACCCAGCTGGCGACTCTTAATTCAGTAGTCAACTCCTCCATGAGGCTTATTTCATACGCAGCCAATGGAGCAAGTAGAGCTGCAGGAACAGGAGTGACTCTTAGGAGACTTTCTTGGCTGCGGCTGTGTCAGTTTGTGGATCCTTTGAGTGTCCTTCACCAATACCCCCTTTGATGGCTCCTCTCTCTTTGGGCCTCAGGTGAAAGACACACTTACCAGGTACCAGCAGGAAGACAAGACGCTCTCTGATGTCGGAGTCCGTTTTTCCACTCCTACCAGACCATACCCAAAGGGTCAGAAGGGTGGAAAAATGTGGTTTTGAAAATCTCAGGGACCCTTGCCTGATGCACGTGGTGAATTTTCCCCCAGGGGCAGGAGGGGAATAATAACGGCAGACGCCGCCCTCGTGGCAGAGGTGGTCCACAAAATCAGGGTGACAGAGATGCGTTCTCTTCCAAACCCTATCAACATCCCTGAAGGGATGCCTGACTGCTCATCTCTGGAGGCAGTCAGGGGGAAGGCTTTCATTGTACCCACTCGCCTGGCAAAATATTACAAAAGACAAATGGATACAAGCCATTATATCCCCCTTTTGTTTCGAAAAAAATCCATCCCAGATGTGTTCCACCCAATCTAAGGGATCAGGCAGTCACAAAAGTTTTAAGACTGCTAGAAAAAAGAGCCATCCAGGAAGTCCCTGCAGACCAAGTGGGATCCGGAACTTACTCAAGATTCTTTTTAGTGCCCAAAAAGACAGGGAACTGGACACCAATTCTGGATCTCAGCAGATTAAACAAATCTGTACAAAAAGAAAAGTTCCGGATGGTAACACTGCAGTCCATTCTCCCCTTTCTGGGTCAGGACAATTGGATGTCCTCCATAGATCTTCAGGACATGTACTATCATATAAAAATGGACAGACGGTCCAGGAGATTTCTATGCTTCCGGCTAGGGGCCAGTCATTACCAATTCAGAGCTCTGCTCTTTGGTCTCACCACAGCCCTCAGGGTGTTCACCAAATGCATGGCAGTAGTCACGGCTCACCAGAGACGTCTAGGATTCCAGGTGTTTCCTTATCTGGACAATTGGCTCGTCACTGCTACCACCAGGCAACAACTTATAGAGGCACGAGATTACACCATCACATCCTGTGCTCAACTAGGCATCACAATAAACTTTGAAAAAACTGCCTTGTTGCCCTGTCAGTCTATTACATACATAGGAGCAGAGCTAAACACAAGAAAAATGATTGTAAAATTGCCTCAGGAAAGAGTTTCCATTATTCGAAAACAGGTGTCACTTCTCCTTAGGAGCAAAAGAATTCAAGTCAAATATGTTCTTCAAGCTCTAGGGTTCATGGCAGCAGCCATTCTTCTAGTTCCCTTAGCATGCTTTCACATGAGAATCCTTCAGTGGCTTCTTTGCACACAATGGTCCTTCCAGGAATTACACGTCTCACATGATGCTAATTACTGAATCTTGCAAAAGACACCTTTCCTGGTGGATGGTCTTCCCCACTAGTTACTCAGGGCAGACCTTTCATGGAACCCCATCCGGTCACCACAGTGACTACCGACGCTTCCCTGATAGGGTGGGGGGGCATTATCTAGGGGAAGACAGTCCAAGGCACTTGGCAACCTCATGAGTACCACTTGCACATCAAGGTCCTGGAGATAAGAGCGGTGGTCCTAGCGTTGCAAGCTCTTCAAGACTCTTTCCCTGCCGGGACTATTGCGATACAGACTGAGAATATGTCAGTGGTTTGGTGCATAAACAAACAGGGTGGAACCAGATCTTACCCCTTGTGCCGAGAGGCCCTCAGACTGTGGCAATGGGCGATTTCCTCCCAATGTTTTCTGACAGCAATGCGTATCCCTGGGACATCCAACGTAATAGCGGACAGGCTCAGCAGGGTTATCCACATGCCTCAGAAGTGGTCTCTGAAACAGGAAATTGTGGATCTTATTTTCCGCAAATGGGTTCAGCCTTGCTGCAGTCTCTTTGCCTCTCCCCTCAACAACAAATGCAGCAGCTACTTCTCCCTTGTTCCTCCTTCAGGTCAGACACCCAGGGACAGTCTAGTCCACGATTGGCCTCAGGGACTCCTTTATGCATTTCCCCCCTTCCCCTAATTCCAAAAGTCATTCAGAAAGCAAAATCATTGGGTTGCAAAATGATCCTCATTGCCCCCTGTTGGCCTTGACAGATATGGTTTCCTTTCCTTCAACCCCACCTTCTAGCCCAGCCTTGGATTCTGGACTCAGTACCGGACCTCTTGATTCATCAGTCAGGCGGGCTACACCAATCCCTCCAATCTCTCAAGCTCACAGCTTGGTTACTCCACTTCCAATCCTAGCCAGGCTCCCCAATATTTCCCCAACAGTGTGTGATATTATTGTTTCCTCCAATAAGACAAATACAAGGAAAGTCTATGCTAGCAAATGGAAAAAATTCTCTTACTGGGCAGAATCCAGGAATTTAGTTCCTTTTACAGCTCATGTACATGAGATTTCGGATTTCTTAGCAAAACTGTTTCATTCTGGTGCAGTGGCTGCTACCATCAGAGTACAACTAGCTGCCATTTCAGATTTTTACATCGGAGTTTCAAATTCCAGCATAATGTCTCACAAACTCTGTAAGGCCTTCATGAGAGGTACATCTCTACTTAGACCCCCAGTGAAAGAGCCCCTTCCACCTTGGGATCTCAATTTAGTTCCGGCCTCCTTGATACTGCCACCCTTTGAACCAGCAGCTTCATGTTCCTTGAAATTTCTTTCTTGGAAAACTCTCTTCTTAGTTGCTTTTACTTCTGGCAGACATGTTTCAGAACTTCATGCACTATGTGTTCGCCCTCCATACCTAGTTTTTCACAAAGACATAGTTTCTCTCCCTTCATGAGAGGTACATCTCTACTTAGACCCCCAGTGAAAGAGCCCCTTCCACCTTGGGATCTCAATTTAGTTCCGGCCTCCTTGATACTGCCACCCTTTGAACCAGCAGCTTCATGTTCCTTGAAATTTCTTTCTTGGAAAACTCTCTTCTTAGTTGCTTTTACTTCTGGCAGACATGTTTCAGAACTTCATGCACTATGTGTTCGCCCTCCATACCTAGTTTTTCACAAAGACATAGTTTCTCTGAGAACCAACCCAGCTTTTCTACCTACAATTTGTGCAGAACACAATTTGAATCAATCAATTGAACTTCTTGTACTTTTCCCTAATCATTCCAACAATGCAGAATACAGATTACACCAATTGGATGTGCATAGACAACTGTGTTTCTATCTCCATAGAACTAAAGAGATGAGAAAATCAGATCAGTTGTTCTTTTCATTTGCTAACAACATACAAGGCCTTCCAGTTTCTAAAGTAACATTATCAAAATGGTTATCAGACGCCATAGCCTATACCTACCATTTGAGACAAAAAGATCTTTCAGCAAAACCCAAAGGTCATTCAACCAGGTCAGTAGCTACTTCGGTAGTGTTTCAATCTAGATTGCCCATAGATTCAGTTTGTGCAGCAGCTACTTGGGCAGATCCTCATACATTCATTTCTCATTACAAAGTAGATGTGGTCTCCCGGGGCAGGGCTTCCTTTTGTTCTACGGTTCTGAAGAGTCTATTCCAATGGGCCACCCAGGATTGAGGTGCTAGGGACGCTGTCCCATCCAGCAAGAATGAAGACGAGATTGGACAACTTAACATAAAGAAGTTATGTACCTACCATAACATTCCATGTTAGTTGTCCTTCATCTCGCCTTCCTTCTTGCGTCCCTCCCTCCTTCCCCCTTCCTCGAGGATTGAGAGGAGTTTCTCAATGGTTTCACTGGCTAATTTGTTTTGTTATTAGTTGTTTCCCAAGCAAACCATGACAGTTATCTGTATATCCAGGTTTATTAATGGATTATCTTCTATAATTATGTCTAGTGTGAGCTATCTCAAATGAAATCTGGGTAGCTGACGCTGGGCATTCTGGGATAAGGGGTAGCCTCGAGCCAGTAAAGAGCTCTCAAGCTATAGTAAGTGGCCGGGTCGGAGCCAAGGATCGGCTCCGGACCCATCCGGCAAGATGAAGGACAACTAACATGGAACGTTATGGTAGGTACACAACTTCTTTTTCTTGCGCATCCATTGGCCATGGTCACCATGGATGCCTCCTTTCTTAGATGGGGGGAGCATTTCAAAGGGGGGACAGTTAATGGGACCTGGTCTTCCGCAGTGGCCAGTATTCACATACATTTTCTAGAGATGAGGGCTGTCTTCCTCGCATTGCAGGCCTTTCAAGATGCCCTTCTCAGTGGTGTGATTTTGATCCAGATGGACGATATGTCTGTCATTTGTTATCTGAACAAATGGGAAAAACATGTTATTGTCATCGATGCTGAGAGACCATGAGAGTTGGGCAATGGGCGATCTCATCTCAACAGTTTCTGATTCCAAAGCACATCCTGGGGAGGTCCAATATTCTGGCAGAATGTCTAAGTTGGAATACTGTTTTACCTCATGAGTGGTCTCTGAATCCAAGAGCAGCAGCTTAGATTTTTTGTCACTGGGGCAATGTTGAATGCTTCAAATACAATTGGTTTAGACTTTGATTTCCATTTTCTAGTAATTTTTTTTTGGCAACCAACAGAATTAAACTTAATAAGGCCTTTCAATGTCTTGGCTATTCAGATACTGTGTCCCAGCTCAAAAAATAAAATCTTTAGTTACAGCCATTTGCTCGCCCAATGTTTCTGACAGACTACTCTGTAGGGAATGTTTAAATCTGCCAACTCATTACACTCCAAAAACACGTTCCCAGTTGTCTCTTTCTTCTACATCACACCTCTAACATTTGCTATCCCCCTGTGTAAAATTCTTTGAAGTTATCTTGGGATATAAAAGTATCAATGTGAACACTTCCAAGCAAAGATCCTAAACCTTCTGGACTTTGTTGCATACTTAGGAAAAATACATATGTCCTGTCATTATTCTCTTGTAAATTGCTTTTCCAATCTCTTGTCCCAATCTTTTTAACCTCCTCTAATAGATTCTTATAGTTAAAATACAATATGTTATATACTGTAGTAATTCTACCTTGTCTAACACCAACTTCTATTCTAGATCTTACTAAAAACCCCACCAGAGCAGGTCTTTCACTTAAGATTCCACTGTCCCTTTTTTTTTTGCCTATACTCTGATATCAATCCCTGGTAGAGAAGAAAGTCTATAGCCTACAGTCGAGATGTCTTCTTGTCCTCATCCCTCTCTGTTACCTTTCCCTCTCTAGTTATTTGCTTCCAATACCTTTGTTCATTTGCCAGTTTTCTCCAGTAAATTACAGCCCTCTTGTCTATTCTGTACCCATATTTGTAGACATCCCTTTTGGCAAAATTGCATTTCTTCATTTTCGTGTTGGTTTAGTTCTTACGATACGATCTACTACTTTATTAATGTAATGTTTTTTATGGTTGTTATTATTCGCCTTAAGAATCTTTATCCAAAATTCCACTCTGTTTCTTGAACTTCCTCCTGCTTCATCATCATATCTTGTCATTTTGAAATATAACCTTCTGCTTGTGTTATATATATGAGCCTTAACTGTGTAGCTCTAAAATATCCCTTCAAATCAGGTAAACCTAAATCACCTTGTTGTATTTGCAGGATCGGTTTATCCCACTTATGTCTTGTATTCTTCCCCTTCCAGATAAATTCTTTCAACTCTTTATTAACTATTGCCCACAACTTCTTTTCTTTGATAAAACTATGCTTGACCCGTTTATAAGGCTAACGATATTAAAAACATCTTCACTGCTTGTTTCTTACTATCCATAGCCATAAATAAGAGTTTTCAGTTTCACAGTTTTTGTATTATCTTTTGTTTAGTCTCTTCCCACATATCCTTAGCTGCCATAACATAAGCCTTTTTAATCCACATTCCTAAATACTTCATCTTATTGTGTCCTCTGTAAGCATGGGTATTGCTGAACCAATTTGTGTGTGGATGTGTAATTTACACTTGTAGTCTTTGTTCTGTCTTCATTAATTTTATATCCTGAAAAAATACTTGAATCAGTTTCAAAATGTTCCACAACAATGAGATGTCCTTTTCTGGATTTATCAGGTACAAAATAATATCTGCAAATAAGGGCAACTTTTCTTGATTACCATACCAATTCTAACATTGTTTTTCTGAGTTCCCATTTTCTTCAGCAATGGCTATAAATATAAAGGAAATAAAAGCGAAAGAGGATACCCTTATCTGGTTCATTTGTTCAAACACAAGTTATCAAGGAGGGACCCTCTCTCTTTAATTCTTGCCTCCAATCCTTCATATATCCTCCCAGTTAACCTTATTATTGTTTCAGTGAATGCAAATGCTTCCATTGCCCTACTCATATATATCCTAGCTTACTCTGTTGAATGCTTTCTGTGCATCATGAGCCACCAAAACAGTGATATTTTCTTGCATTCTGCTTCTTGATTATCATTGTTCTGTTATTGTTGTTAAATGTTTGCCTCCCCTCCACAAAACCTTATTGATCCATATCTATCAATTTTTGCAAAAACTATGCCATATGTTTAGCTAATCTGGACATAAACATTTTATAACCATGGTTTAAAATTAAAATGGGTTGGCATGAGGCCGTGTCTGAAGGGTATTTACAGCCACTACAACTTTTTTTCTACGATGTTAATGCTTCCCCTCCTTTTAAAATACTGTTAAACAGTATCTTCCAGATCTTTATCACTTTCTTCCTTCCTAACTTCCAAGCTTCCACAGCAGTAGCATCTGTTGTTGATGTTCCTGAAGATTGATTATATCACTGTTTTCATCTGATCCCTTCCTATCTTAACTGTTAGTTGTTGAGCCTCATCTGCGTCTGACCTTGGCATAATTAAGCATTCCATAAATATTTCCCATTTTTGCTCTTTCTTGATTTCCACATTTCTCTGCTTTACACAGTTTTTTTTTTCATAAAAGTTCTGAAATATCTGTAAAACGTCTACAGGATCTCTGGTTATTTTCTTGTTATAGGCTCCCTAAGTTTGGCAGTAACGCAGTTTTTGTGCTTTGGAGTTAATATCAAAAATAGTTGCATAACAGCAATCTTTCTAAACTAATGCATATTATCCAGATACACCCTTATTTTCTCTTTAGACCTGTACATTTTCACTTCTTCTTGTTCTGTGAAATTCTCCTTATTCTGCAATACTTTAACCTTTGTCACCCTGTCTAAGTAATTCCCATTTCTTCTTAACCATATCTGTTTTATTTCTACCCTGTTTTTAAACTCCCATTTTCATTTTATACCAATCACTAACTATAACTTCTGAAGATATTTCTATCTCCCCTAATAACACTCAATTTCCACTAACCATTCCTTAAATTCTTCTCTTTTTAACAGGTAGTGGGAAAGCGTCAGGGTCTTATTATCCTGCATTTTTATCTTAGTTTTTATTGGTGCATGATCTGAAATAGTTATTGGATGGTCTCAAGGCTGTCAATTAAATTAAAATGTTTCTCTGAAATATAATTTTTGTCTAGTCCAACCCAGTTATTTTTTACCTTGGAGAATAATATGTAAATTCTTTCCATTTCCTACTACTGAATTCACATCTTCCATACTAAATATTTTCATATTTTTTTCAGATATCGACTCTCTTTTGTTATATTTTTCATTCTAGGTCCCCTTGATACAGCCTCACTATAGGAAATCAAATTCCAGTCCCCTCTTTTCCCTGCTGAAAACTTATTATTTCTTAAAAAAATTTCTTAATGTCCATGATAGCAGTTTTTGGTGGAATATAATATATGTCTGCATAATCCTCCTCCCTGGCCAATGACCCCTAACTACCACAAATTTACCGTTAGTGTCTTTTTCCTCTTCTATCACTATTGGAACCCATTTAGCAGTTGGTATATACTTTCTCCCCTTCTCTTTTTTCCCTGATATTCTGCTGAATATTCATATTGAAATCCATTTTATCAAATTCACATGCTAATTTCCTTCCAAATGTGTCTTCTGCAGCATTGCTGTTTGCACTGTTTGCACTATGCATTTCTGAATATAATTCAGTATTCTTTCTTTTTTCTCTGTACCTGTAAGGCCATTTGCATTCCAAGATAATTTGGCTAGCATAGCCATGATGAAAATAATCTATTATCTGCACCTGTTGTAAACAGCAGTTTTTTGAATTTATATTTCCATTTGTGTTACATGCACACACCAGTATTTGGCAAGTTGATCTTTTGTATTGTTTCTTCTCATATCCATTTGAAACTGTCACATTGTTCAGTCTTTTTTTATAATGAAAACTATCAAACACAAAACTTAACATGTTTCCAAAACACCCCCAGTCCCTATTAATTTAGTATAAACACATAAAACTATGTACATCTTTGAAAAATGAAGTTTAACCCTCCAGATAGGAACAGTTGCCCCAAATCAACAGCAAGTATCCACAGGCATTACCTAACCTAAAACTAAGGTTACCATGCTACAGCTTGTGTTCACACTTGCACTGATTGCTGTTTGTTCTTTTCTTATCTCTTTTCCCTTCCTAGATGAGAAAAACAGTTTGTATGCTTTCATTAAACATTAACTTTTAGCTCCAAGAAAAAATGCACTGGCTATGTTTAAGTAGAACTAAACTGTACACTGTTCTGTTATATACATTAAAGTATTCAGGCTGCTAGGGAAGCTGCTATTTCTTATTCAGTTCCCATAAACCGTATGTTTCACTTAACTGCTTGCCATTGTAGCCTTACATTTTGCATTTCCCTCAGCCAGGAATGCTCAGAAGTCTCAAGATTAATTGTTTTCACCTATAGACTGTTTCTATGGAAAAGTACTCCGCAATTAATCTTTATAATTTTCACTCAGATCAGAATGTACAGCTGCCTTCAGCTTCATATTTCTTAACTTCCACCAAACATTTGCTAATTAATTAAAAAAGCTATATCTTTGCATTTGAAAGAAACTTAACCTTTCTCATGGCTTTCATCATTTTGTCTTATTTTTAAAGCCTACTTGCTCACAAAACACTTGTTTATAGCTTATGCTAAAGGCATGAATCTAGGTATTCACCCTTGTAAAAATAAGATAAAATATCTTTGTTCTACATATAATATAATAAGTTCACTTTTACATCCCTCCCCACCCCAGCAGCCCAAGATCACAGCATATTAACATCAAATGTTTTTGTCTAGCCTTTCTTCTCTTGTTCTTTTAGTCTATTGTAAAGTCTATATTTCTTACAACTATAAAGGGTACTTGTTTATGTTTAATATCTCTAACTGGTACGGTAGTCAATGAAAAGACCCCCCCACCCCACACACACACACACACACACACACACACACACACACACACACAACATTCCTCTGACTGTACAGTACACAAAACTGTTTTACTATTACTATTTATAACCTGCAGTTTATATTATGAAATGTTTTATACAAATATGAATATGAACAAAAATTGTTTTACTTACCTGTTTCACATTTACTGCAATTTTAGACATTAATGACATAAAGTGAAGTATATCCTTTACAGTCCACCAGCAAGTTTTACAAAGTCAACAAAAGTCCAGTCTTTTTCAGCCACTTGGTCAGTAAAATAAAATTTATATTGATATTCACAAACATTAAATTTACAAAACTTGTACTGAGACTTTGCAGATATATGAGTGGTATATAAGATATGTAGGAGTAATGTAAGAAATACAGTAGAGTGAGGTATTAGAGGACGTAAGCAGTGTTAACAGAGAAGTATTAATGGAGTAGTACATTGGTTTTCTAATTAGAAGTAGGTATAGTAATTTAAGAAGTACAGTATATAAGAAGTACAATAAAGTGAGGTATTAGAATGGGATAAGCAAGTTAAGTGATTTAGTGCTTTAAAGGGAGGTATACGAAAGTTGATGAAGTGTGTTATGGAGCTCTGTCCTAGATGAAGAGCAGGGAGAAAGCCAGGAGGCAGATAGGAGATCTTTTAGTAATGGTTTGAAAAGTTGAAGGTGTGTGATAGACCTGATTGGTGTAGGAATTTTATTCCAAGTTCTAGCTACACTTTTGGAATAGAGACTAACCCCAGCAGCCCTTTGTGGCTTGTAGATATCAAGCAGTCATTTGTTATTTGACCAAAGAGGATAACTTGGAAAATAATATCGGAGTAGGGGTCTAATTGCTGGGGAAGCAGATGGGGTAGGGATGATTTTATGGGTTAAGGTGAGCTTCAGTATAAGATAGGTGGTGAGAAAGCTCAAGCCAGTTTAAGTGTTTTAATGCTAAACAGTGGAGGGTTTGCTGCAAGTGAATCTGACAACTTATCGTATTGTTCAAGTTTAGAACTAAGTGAGGCTTGTAGATTGGTCATAATAAGAGTTCCATAATGGAGACGGGGTAGGAGGTAAGTGGTAACTAGAGTTACCTTGGTAGAGTCTGTAAGGAGTTTCTTTACTCTACATAGGTCGCCTAGTTTTTAATGTTTTTTTTTTAATGCTATTGTGGATATGTAAAATCAAATTTAAGGTTGTCATTCATTGGCATGTCAAGTAGTTTTGTTTGTGGGGTAACTTCAATCATAATAGCATTTAAGGAAGAAATTTTAAAGTTGTTTTTTTTTCATGGAAATGGGATGTGAAAACAGAGAAGTAATTTAGTTTTTTTAAGGGGGGATTAGTAGCAGGTGATTATCTTGTAGCCAGCTTTCAACAGAATTAAAGGCTTCTTGAGTAGTTCTCTGAAGATGTATTAGGTTGTCGGAAAAGCATATTAGCGTAGAATCATCAGAATATTGTATGAGGGAAGCTTGCTGAGAGGGTTTATGTAAATTGTTAGTGAATGCATTAAAGAGTCGAAGGCTGAGAATGGAGCCCTGTGGCACACCAGTACTGACAGGAAGGAGGGGAGAAAACATAGAGAGCCATTTAACAAGACTGGTATCTATCAGTTAAGTAGTTGTTAAACCATAGTAGTTTAGGTTGTGATAGCCTGAGGTAAGACAGTTGGTAGAAGAATTTTTGGTGAGAGACTATTCAAAAAGCTTTAAAGAGATAAAGGAATACAGAGGAAATAAGTTTTCTTTGTCTCTGGCTTTAATAGTATCTGTGAAAGTTAATAAAGCAGTGGTATTGCTATGAGTGTGTCTAAAACCATGTTGTGTGTGTCAGGAGCTTTTCTTGAAGAATATGTTGAAGTTGCTTTGAAGTTGTTTGTGAATGCACTTCTGCAGAATTCTTGATAAAGGGGATAATATAGTGATAGGTCTGAAATTTGTTGTATCAGATAAGATTTCTCATTTTTGAAGGGAAATGATGATTTATTTCATAGAAAAGGAACGTATGATTCCTCAATAGATCTGTAATTAGAAGAGACACATGATAGGCTATGGAACTGACAGCCAGCTTGAAGTATTCTACAGGGAGATTATCTACTGAAGGAGAACAGGGTTTCAGTTTAAGAAGTAAAGATTTGCTGTAGGAGGTTGGGATGGGTTTTATGGTGAAATAGTAGATGTTTGCTGGCCGAGGAGAAAGCATGTCAGGATAGTTGGGAGGAAATTCTTTAGTAAGGTCTTTAATGTTTTCTATAAAATGTGTGTTAAATTGAGCAGTGGAGGGAGAGTTATTTGGATCAGGGTTAGGAGTGGTGAATGTTTCAGGGTGTTGTGCATTATTAATAGACCAGAATTTTTTAGGGTGGGAAGACTGATTTAGTAAAGGGGTTAGTGAAGTAGATTTTCATGTCTGCGATAATCTGGCTTTTGATATGGTTAGAGAGTTCTTTAAAGTGTTGTAGATTTTGGGGAGATCTGTATTTTAACTATTCTTTCTGAGCCCTATCTCTTTTATACATTAGGTGTCTGCTTTGAGTGGATAACCAAGGAGTATGGTTATTTTTTCTTCTTTTTCTTTTAGTTGGAGTCAAACTATTGAGGGTTTTCAAGAACAGTAGAATGTTTATCAGGTTAGATCAGTTAAAGGAGCTTCATTTTTTTTTAAATTAGAGGGGTTATGGAAAGTTCTAAGGAAGTGTTTGACATGATGGATACAGAGTCTGTTTGCATATACAGTGACGTGATCACTGAGGGAATTGGAGAAGGTGCCACTGGAGACATACTTAGTGGAATCAGACACCAGTATCCAGTCGAGAACTGAGCCAGTGTTTTTGGGATAGTTATAATGTGTGGGGTAGGAAGTGATTTGAGTCAATCCAAATAGGTTTATGCTAGTTGGATATTTTGTGAGATAATCTGGCAATCAAAAGTAACGTCACCTAGGACTATCTTTTCATTAGAAGTTTTATGTGAGATCCAGTTTAGTTAGTTTTTTGGGGTTGTAGCATTATTATCTAGGGGGAATATAGAGTACTATAATGCATAGTTGCTTATGGTTATTTAGTTTTAAGATGGGAGATGAGGAGTTCAGCATCATGGAATTTGGGAATAGGTTTATTGTAGTGTAGGATTTCAAGATAGACAGGGTATAGTAAAGCTACTCTACCACCTGTTTTGGGGTTCTGTCAGTCCTGATGATATTATAACCAGGGAGATATATTTTGGAGTGAAGTACATGGGGTTTTAGCCATGTTTCAGTTAAAGCAAGAGTATGCGGTGTGTTGTGGGAAAATCCAAGCATGGAGTTCTGAAATTTATTATGGATGCTACCAGTACTTAAGGAAATTAATTAATTGAAGCTGCTTGGGTGAGTTTGATATAGGTGGGTTGGGGTTTGATGGTTTTGGCGATGGTGGTGTGGTTCCCGTTTTGAAAGTAGATGGGTGGGCTGAGTGGGGGGGGTGGCTTGGGATGAGTTTTGGAGGCTATTGGGGAGTCAGGGTGGAAGAAGGAGCTGGGGTTGGGATGAATATCCCCACAGAGTGGTAAAACGAGAGAAAAAATTATGTTTGGTAAGCTTGTTTTGGTTTAACTGTAACAGTTTTATTTTGGTTTGGTAGGTGTAAGGGTTTAGTAATCTGAATTTGAAGGAAAGATTGGATGAGTCTTTATATGTACTGGAAGTGAAAAGTGGGGTAATTTAGATAGAGTTGGAGCAGATAGTGGGAGAAATATGTACAAGATTGAGTGATGTATAAGTTGTAAAGTGATAAAACAGAGAGTAAGTATGCAGTCATATTTAAGAGAAACATGTTATGTAGCTTTGTAGAGAAATATGTCAAAGAAAGAGGAGCTAGAACATTGGGGAATGAATATTGGCTGGGTTAAGAGTGGATAGCTGAGTGAATGAACCGTGTAAGTTGTGATCATTGTGGTTAGTAAATATAAGAGAGGAAAGAAAGCTAAAGTGCTTAAATGCAGACTGATGGTTTAGGAATTGTGTGTGTATTATTTTGCCCAGGGTATGTCTATATTTATGTGTATACCTTTAAAAAGGGTGGGAAGTAGGTGGAGATCTAGATAGAGAACAGCTCATATAAATGTAATGCCGCGAGGGGTGGCTGGGGAATTACGTCTGAGTGCATTTCATTTATTTTTTTCTCTAAAATACTGGAAGCCGTCTCTTGAACCAGAGCTGAAGCTTAAACTACTTTTTGCTGTATGGCTGCAGAATCCATACAAGACACTGTTTTTTTCTTCACCTCTTCTTGTTGCTTTTCTTTCAAGTTTTCTAAATTTCTTCCTTGCTGGCATCCAGGCAGTGTACCTACTAGCCAGTAACTGACTTTTACTCCAAAAACTGTATAAATGGCGCTCCTTTTTCTCATTTTCTGTTTGGGGGAGCTAAGTCAATGTGCAGTCATCTTGGAACTCTACCACTGGTGCTGTTTTGAGGAGGTATGCCTGGCTATGTTCTCAGAACCTCCCAGATGTCAAAAATTAGATTTTAAATTCTCCTCTGAAAGAGATTTAGTTTTGGTCCCAGTGCTGCAGAGGTTATCAAAAAGTGTGATGAGAGGGGTAAGATGATTCATGGAATCTCTTAAGATATTTCAGCCCTTCTTTTCCAAATTTTATAAAGGATTTACTAACCTGTCATCCATTTTGGCAATGAACAAAATAAACTGTCTCAGAAAAATGCTGGTAAACTGACATTTTAGAAGAAATGAGAAAGAAGGGTGTTTCAAAAAAGAATACAGGGACCCAGCAAAACCAATGACAGTTCAACAAAGGACCTCCCCCCACAGTCTCTTTTTCGTTCCATAAAGCCTGAATTCCACTTTTCTCTTTGGCGACAGATAGTTTCATACAAATGGGTTTTGAAAATCTTTCATCAAGGTTATAGATGGCAGTGGGAGGAAATTCTTCCTTTCCAGGGGGTAATTCCTCATCCACTGAATCAGACTCCTCTATTTCCCCCAGTCCTTCAACACATGTTGTCTCAGGGTGTGATGGGAGCCAGTTCCTTCTTCCCAGGTTGGGAAAGGTTTTTATTCATGGATGGTTTTAGAGCAAAGAAAATGCTTGGATACCAGTTTTGAATCTCTTTCCTAAACGAAGTTGTGATAGTGCCCAAGTTCATAATGCTATCACTTCGCAACCTGTTACCCCTTTCTCCTTATTTAAGTTTCCTGGTAACACTAGATTGGTTTGCTTGTTTATTATCACATCACTATTCATCCAGACTTCAGCTGTTTCTTAAGGTTGTATGTGTCTGGATTACATTGTCAGTTCTTTGCCTTATCCTTTGGACTATCTACTGCACTAAGAGTGTTCACAAAATATCTAGCTCCAGTTATAGCTCATTGCAGGCTAAAGGGTATTCACATTTTCCATATTTAATGACTTGCTTATCTTTGCAGAGTCTTTTTCAAAGTGTCAAGAATCTTTCACTTGGGTGAGCGATCTCTTACAGAAAGCTGGGATTCTAAGAGAACATTCAGGTTTTTTTTTTTTGACATTGTAGCACAAGACTGTTCATGGGTTGCCTGCTAGACACCTTATGTCAAAAAGCTTTTTTCCACATGTAGAAATAGATCTATACCTAGGTCTTTTTCTGAGATTTTCCATTCCGACTTTGATCACTGAAAGGGAATACATTAAGATTTTGGGTCTCATCGCTTCTATGATCCTCGTGATACCCCTGGTAAAACTCTACATAAGAAAGATACAATAATATCCAAAGTCACTTTGGTCCCAGCACTAACACTGATTATCTTTTCAAATATCAGATCTGGGGTTTGTCAGAAGAGAACTCCCTTATTGGGGACAGCAAATATCCCTGAATCCAGATCTCTCCTTCTCCCCTCCTGAGCCAAGGCAGTCAGTCACCATAGATGCTTCAGGAGGGATAAAAGTGCAAGGTATTTGGGACACCAAGGACATACACAAGCACATAAATAGAAAGGAGATGCTTGCTCTGATCAAGGCACTCAACTTTCTGAATTATATTTTGTCCCCTGGACCTCTTCGGGTTATTACAGACAATACCACAATTCTGTGGTACATCAGAAAGCAAGGAGGATCCAGGTCGTACTCCTTTGCAGACTAGCTATATTAGTTTGGGGTATATCTACAAAGCACAATTCACTCTGTAGGTATCGTACATCCTGTCAGAGCAAAATTGTGTGGTGGCAGACAAGCTGTGCAGGACAAAGGCAAACCTCACAAATGGAAACTTCATCAGGAAGTTTTCCATGATTTGATCCATCTGTGGAGAATCCTCAGGTAGACCTCCTGCTTGAACAATCAGCTGGCAAACTTCTGCTCCAGGACTCCATGCAAGAAGGCCTGGAATACAGATGCCTTTTCCTTTTCTTAAATAGGAATGTTCCTGTATGCTTTCCTACCCTTTCTACTGACATCCAGGGTACTTCTGAAGTGTCACTTCTTTCTGGCCAAGGCAACAGTGGTTCCACTTCCTTTTGGAAATGGCCAGGGGCAATTAATCACAAGCTTCTTGCACAGTGGATCTGCTCATACAAGAACAGGGGATTTTGATGCACCATGACCCCAATCAACATCAACTAACTGCCCAGATGATATAGTCTTTATTCTCTTTAGGCATTTGTTTACCGATGACCTGCAGCAGGTATTAATAATGGAAGCAAGAAAATCTGCTGCCAGAAGATCATATATTGTCAAATGGAAAAAGTTTCCTAGTTGGTGCCAGCAACACAACCAGCACCCATTCAGGGATATTGTTTATTTGGTTTTACAATATTTGTGTGAGTTACTATCATTTGCATTTCTTACTCCTTCATCAAGGTTTATTTATTGGCCATTTTATCATGTCTGTCCATGTATCCTCCTGTTTCAATGCATTGCCATGTCAAAGTATTTTTGAAAGGGGTTTTACATAAGTCACCATCAAAATAATTGATGAGTCCTCCTTGGAATCTTAATGTTGTATTAGAGAACCTAACACTTGCTCCATCTGGCTGACTTGAGGTTCTTAGCGTGGAAAACAGTTTTACTGATTGCTTTGACCTCTGCAAGAAGAGTTAGTTCTTATGGTGAGTCAACCCTGTATCCTTTTCCACAGAGTCTGGGTTTCTTTGAGAAGTAATCCTTTTTTTTTAAGCCAGCCAAAATACCCATCTCTCCATTTTCCTTCCTAAACCCAAAAATGAAGGAGAAAGGGTACTCCTTACCTTGGATGGCCACAGACTACTCAGGTACTAAAAAAAATCTTTCAGATCTGTGGATCCATTGCTCATTTGTTGTGAAGGTAAAAAGATGGGACAACCTATGTCAAAAGAGACTATTTCCAAAAGTTTTCTCTGGATATTATCATTTGTTATTCCCACCATGACAAAACTATTCCAGGTGGAGTCAAGGCCCAATCTGCCAGGGCCTTGGCATCAACTATGTCTTTTAGAAAAGGGTTGGATTCTAAAGGAAGACTGCAGTGGCCATTTAAATTATATTGTGGAAGGAAAACTGTTGCTTCTTGCTGATGATATAAAGATCTACTTCAGAGTTAATGTGCAACAGAGTGTACAATGTATGGAAATGTATTTGACAGTAATGGAAGAATGTTCTAAAGCATGCAGCATAAGTCCAAAGCAAAACATGTGCAATAATGTATGTAGAAAAACAGTAACTTATTGAAAGGGTGTACTTATTACAAGGAAAGCAACAACAACAAAAGTAGACAGAGACCTGAGGATATTTATTAAATACTGCACAGCAAAAGAAATCCGCAAAGACAAGCAAGTTCCAGCAAACTTTAAAAGAAGTAACACTGAAAGAAAACAAGGCTTAGCAATACTTTTTTATAAAAAGCTAATAATTTCATATATTGAGTATAATGTGCCTGTCTGCTGAACTTAATTATCTGATGTTATCCATTTCATTATTCTTCACGAATGGGCCTTGGATCCGGACTCGGATCTGACCGGCACAAGTCTCCAAGCAAGATCTAAGGCTCGAGCTCCTCCCACTCCGATAATCCCTCAGCACCGGAAGCTCCCCAGATCTCGTTTGTGGCTTTGTCGTTCAGGCAAAGTTCTTTGGCTTGAGTGAGCAAGAGTGTTTTACAAACATTTATTAGGTGCTGTATTTTTTTTTAACCATAGATATTTAAGTTTAGTCCTTTTTGCAGTAGTTTGGGTAGTTCCATACCTCTCCTCCCATTTTGTTGGTTTATTTTATAGTTCAACCCCCCCCCCCCGCCACGTATGGCACTTGGCACCATTTCTCTACCTTTTAAAAAATTATATGTATAGTGTGAATTTGTTTATTTTGTACCTATAGTGTGTATGTTACCTTTTATTTTAGGATTCTTTTTGTGGTTGGTTTACTTGTTGTGGGCAGTTACTATGTTGGAGAAGACCTCCGGCTTCAAGCGCTGTTCCTCATATGAGCACAAAATGCCCAACTCGGACTGCCACCTTAACTGTGTTTACTGTTTTGGGGCTGGCCATCTCGATGTTGAATGTGATATATGTGCTGCGGTCAACCCTCGAGTTTTGGCTGACTGCCAAAACAAACTGTTATTGAAAGGCATGGTCCAGGGAGGTCCCTTTGCTTCTGGGTCCTCCCCACTCTCATGAAGGCAAGAGGAAAGCCCACAGCCTCCCCAGGGGCTTCTCCTTCTCGCACTCCAAAAAGACCTAATTCTTCAGATCATAGGTCTCCAGATCCAAGTTTAGCCTCTGCCATGTCGGATCTGAGGTCCTCCTTCAGATCGGAGGCCTTTGGATCCATCAAAACAGCTAGCACACTTGGAGCTGAAGACTTTCTCGGCTCCGACAGTGCTCTCGGAGTGTGATTCGGATCCAGTGGGCTTGTCGGATCCTATCCTTGTGCTGGAGGAACCACCCCTTCTGGGTCCAAGCTTGGATCCTAGCATAGTGGCTTCCCCCTCGGATCTGAGATGTTCAGATCCTAGACCTTGGAGCCAAACCTCAGATCTGGGGCATCATAGAATTAGTCTGGGATCCAGATCTGGAGCCTTTGCTAAAGCCACCCACTCCTCTGCATCTTCTAGGGCCTCTAGAAGTATCTTACCTGCAGACATGGACAGGATGATACACAGCTTCTTGAAAGCCCAAATAGAAAGGGGTTGCTGGCATCTCCAGCCTGTTCTGGTGCCAAGAGATCTTCTCCCCCCAGACTGTTTCTCCTCTCCCACCCCAACTGGTTTCGAGACCCCGTGTCTTGACAGACTTTAGGGAGATGTCAACGGGATCAGACAGTTGTGGTGCTCTCAACTCTGTCAGAGTCCCAGACCAGCTTGGCTCTGTTGCCATCAGACTGGAATGGCTCCCGGTCTCAGGATGTTGTCACCGGGTCCCTGTGCAGGGGGTCTGGCCTGCGGTTTCCAGACCACTCTCTGCCCTTAGGTGCTGTAGCATTGGACAGCTCGGGTCCAGTGCTGTCTGTGGGACTGCTGGCTGAGGAAAGTTTGACCGTTCCCTTGCAGGTTGTTTCAGCTCCCACGGGGGAGGGGGTAGCTTCCTCTAGTCTGTTGGCCTTCCAGGTGGTAGAGAGGGCTCTCTCCACAACAGGAGTCTCATCTCCCTTGCTGCTGGGCACTTCGCAGCCCATGTCTATTTTGGCACCTGAGCATTTTCATCCTGTCCAGGGTCAGCCCCCCCCCCCCCCCGGCCTTCAGACAGCATCTCTACCCAATGATGTCTCCTTCAGAGGCATCCTTGAAATCCTAAAACAGAAGGGTAGATGGTCTGTCCAACCCCCATCTTCTGAGGAATATGTTTTTCTGAACCCCCCCCCCCCCTGCAGATGAACTTGTTGATTTAATCTCCAGCAGGGCTTGGAAGGAACCGAACAACATGGAGCCCATCCACAAAAAGGCAGACAAATGAATGAGCCCACCTGTAGACTTTACATACTGGAGTAAGGGTTTCCCAGTTGATGCCATTGTGGTTGCTGCTGCTACCAAGAAGGAACGCACCAAGCAGAGCTCCATGGTACATCCCCCTGAACAGTGAATCTCAGGCAATTGACTATTTAGTCAAGCAGAGCTATGCCTCGGCCACCTATGGCTTGTGAGCATTTAACTACTTGGCACATTTTACCTGTCTCCAAAGGGATTTGTTGAAAGAACTGGCCACCTCTCTCCCTCAGGGTTATTGCCAGTGAAGGGACCTCAAGAAGGTCACCTCCCAGCTGTTGAACCTAGCTTCAATCTCCAATTCTTCAATGAGGCTAATCTCCAACACCATGGAAGGAACCTCTCAAGCAGCTGGTTCAGGCATAGCCTGGATGTGCCTTTGCGGGTTTATGGAGCCCATTAAGTCATCTTTTATGAATGACGCCATTCGATGGATCCACACTGTTTGGACCTACTGTCAAAGACACTTTAACCCACAGCAAGTAGGAGGACAAGATCCTGTCGGCGGTCAGGATTAAATTTCACAATTGGACCTCATGAACTTCCTACATCGGTAGGTCCGGAAGATCATTACTATACTGTGAGTAAGCCCCGTACAGACTTTAATATTATGTCTCCTTGCAATAAGAACAATTATATCACACCAACGACTTCTTCTAATGTTAATATATCTGCAATGTATGTGACAAATGACAATAGTAGTATGCATGAAAATGACAACAATTGTTATTCAAATATCCAACTGTATCAAGATAGTGATGACAGTGAGCATGATAAAGTGTTATTGGAATTAAGCACATATCAGTACAATGAAGATGGGTTAAGCAATGGTATAAATATTGAAAGAGATAAAAATGTAGAAGAGTATGTATCAGAACATTTAAGTGATCAAAGTCATTTAGTTAATTTTTACATAGATCACAACCCAGATAATTACATAAATCGGAGCAACAATAGTATGCAATCACAGGATGTACATGCAGAAGCATGTTCGAATATAGATTTAGTAGTTGATCATAGTGAGCATTTTTTAAGCAATCCACATGTTATAATGAATACAAAGCAAGATTACAAAATATATAATTATTCTTCAAAGAGCATAACAGTAGAACATGCTGATCTATTCTCAAAAGGACTTAGTTATGTCCCATGTATAAAAGGCAACATGGTAGAATCAATATTAGACTTAAAGTTATTTTCAAGGAAATTGAATTTAAAAGTATATTTCAACAATAGTATTGAATGTCAAAATAGGGCAGACAAGATGTTCACAAAACCAAGCCTATTCAATCCACCCATGAATGATGAAATCATGTATTTTGAAAGGAGAAGTGAATATGACGTGAGAACATTTTATAAGAAATACAAATATAATAAACATGTCAATATTACAACAACTGAAAAACAACTACTCAAAGATATAAAAGATGATCCAAAATTAAGAATTATGAGGCCTGACAAAGGTAATGGTATTGTCGTTTTAGACTATAATGATTATAGTTTATATATGACTAACATGCTAATGAGTAATACATATGTAGAAATAAGTAGAAATCAAGTGCATATAGCTTATAAAAGAATAGAAACAATGTTAGATGACATGTTATACCAAGGGGGTATCACTGAAAAAGAACATGAGTTTTTACGAAATGAACATCCAGTTATCAGTGGTATCTTCGGAATACCAAAAATACATAAAGGCCTCAATAATCTGGAATTTAGACCCATAGTAGATGGACATAGAAGTGTAACATGCAATATAAGTATGTATTTGGATCATTTTTTTAAGGAAAGTATGAAATGTTTCAGCTATATAACTAGAGATTCATGGGATTTTTTGAGTAGACTTAAAATTGTTATGAAGAAAGAATACACTTTTATAACAATAGATGTTGTAAATTTATTTACTACAATTCCTCATGATGTAGGCCTTTTATGGCTGGAAGAACAACTATTTGAGACGCATCTTTATGAACAAGATCAAATCAATATATTAATAAACCTGATGGAAATAGTGCTTAACAACAATTATATATTTTTTGAAGGTAGTTATTTTCAACAAATACATGGGGTAGCCATGGGGGCACCCTGTGCCCCCATGTATGCAAACTTAATAATGAGCTATTGGGAACATAATTATTTATTTACAACAGAATTTTGTGACCATCTAGTAATGTATACCAGATATTTGGATGACATATTTATCATATGGGATCAAGATAAAAATACATTGGAAAAATTCTTAGAATATATTAATACTACAGTAAAATTTTTGAAATTCACTTATAATGTCCAAGAAAATAAAATCAATTATTTGGATGTAGATATAATATATGACAAAGAAATGAATATTTTGAAAACACAAATACATAGAAAACCTACTTTTTCAAATGCGTACTTGCATTTTGATAGCTGGCACCCTGGCCATCAGAAAAAAGCCATTGTTAAAGGGCAGATGGTCAGGGCAGCCAGGATGGTAAGTGAAGAACTAGATTTTATAGAAGAAATGAAATATATTATGCAATTATTCATGAATAGGGGATACCCGGAACAATTTTGTGTTGAAATATTCAATGAAGTAAAAAATAAAAGAAAAAAATGGGATTTATACGGCAATATTAAAAACAGGTTCGTTAAACAAAATACTATTGGAAAATGGAGATATATTGGACAAAGATGGTTATAACAACATCCCATTATATATTATCAAATTTGATGATTGTTCCAAAGACATAGAACATATCATTAAGAGAAATTGGGATTTCTTTGTCAATGATAAAATTGGAAGACAAACATTCAATGGATCAATAAAATTCGTATATAAGAAGAGTCCTTCTTTTAAAAATATATTAGAAAATAAAAGAGGTATTGAAAAATACAAAAGTGGCAAAGAAGGAAACTTTAAATGTGGGACATGTAGTACATGCAGTTATATTTATCAATCAGGTACTGAAATTAGGATCAATGAATGTAACATTAGGATATATGGACATTATAATTGTTTTACAGCAAATGTAGTATATATAGCTTTATGTCAGCAATGTAAAGCCTTTTACGTGGGAAAAACAAAAAGAAAATTTAGAGAACGAATTAAAGAACATTTATTAGATATGTAGCATCACAAAAATAGTAATGCTCTAGCAAGACACATTATAGAATACAATGATCACAAATTTAAATTCATGATTGTTAATCAAATCAAACAGGATCCACAAGGTAGGATAACTATGTATCATTTAGATATGGAAGAACTAAAATGGCAAATTCAACAATTCATGTATACCCCCGGGTATAAATGAATATATGACCATCATGCCATTATTAAAATTGAATAGAATATACAATAAATGATACATGGTATCAATTATAATATTATATTTATTTAATTTTGTTTAAAACATTGTTTACATATGCACACAATGATTAATTCAATAGATTAAAATAATTATAGTAAAACATATTCGAACAATAGATTTAACAAAAATTGGATAGCATACTATATGTGCACAACATTATATATACATCAATTGCACTTATATAGATAAGAATTGCACATTATCTATCTCATTATAACATATTTGGGTATACTGGCTGTATTCATGCATACTAGTCATACATTTATATTTTATATTATATACATTAAATCACATATAATACATTCATAAGGAATATTTAACAATATATAGGTTCTAGTTGAGTGTATTTACATTTAAATAGGCATACACTATTAACACACATTAAATAAATTATTCATTAACAAGGGTTCAATACAAGTATCTATAAAAATAAGTATTTTTTAAAATTAACAAATAGATTATTTGGATACTTAATTAGTAGTTTTTAAGTGTATTAATGCATATAATTCCTTAGGAATATATGTATATGAGTTAGTAATGAACAATGTTTTGTATTTAAACATAATGAATTTTTAAAAATGCCATTAACTTTTTAAGAATGTATGGTGGGAAATTAGGCTATTAATTGAGTGATTATTCAATTATTGACAATGTATAAAATGGGTGAGTTGCAATGATAGTATGTATTCTGAAGAAGTTCGGAAGGACGAAACCTAGGTCAATAAAGTAGTGTTTGTTGCAGAGTTCGTGTCGTGGCTTTTTGGAGTTGGTTGGTACTTTACAGTTTTGTATTTGAGCCTGTTTTCATCTCCTCATTGGCATCGGCCTCACCTTGCTTTCTACATCACCTTAACTGTGTTTACTGTTTTGGGGCTGGCCATCTCGATGTTGAATGTGATATATGTGCTGCGGTCAACCCTCGAGTTTTGGCTGACTGCCAAAACAAACTGTTATTGAAAGGCATGGTCCAGGGAGGTCCCTTTGCTTCTGGGTCCTCCCCACTCTCATGAAGGCAAGAGGAAAGCCCACAGCCTCCCCAGGGGCTTCTCCTTCTCGCACTCCAAAAAGACCTAATTCTTCAGATCATAGGTCTCCAGATCCAAGTTTAGCCTCTGCCATGTCGGATCCGAGGTCCTCCTTCAGATCGGAGGCCTTTGGATCCATCAAAACAGCTAGCACACTTGGAGCTGAAGACTTCCTCGGCTCCGACAGTGCTCTCGGAGTGTGATTCGGATCCAGTGGGCTTGTCGGATCCTATCCTTGTGCTGGAGGAACCACCCCTTCTGGGTCCAAGCTTGGATCCTAGCATAGCGGCTTCCCCCTCGGATCTGAGATGTTCGGATCCTAGACCTTGGAGCCAAACCTCAGATCTGGGGCATCATAGAATTAGTCTGGGATCCAGATCTGGAGCCTTTGCTAAATCCACCCACTCCTCTGCATCTTCTAGGGCCTCTAGAAGTATCTTACCTGCAGACATGGACAGGATGATACACAGCTTCTTGAAAGCCCAAATAGAAAGGGGTTGCTGGCATCTCCAGCCTGTTCTGGTGCCAAGAGATCTTCTCCCCCCAGACTGTTTCTCCTCTCCCACCCCAACTGGTTTCGAGACCCCGTGTCTTGACAGACTTTAGGGAGATGTCAACGGGATCAGACTGTTGTGGTGCTCTCAACTCTCTCAGAGTCCCAGACCAGCTTGGCTCTGTTGCCATCAGACTGGAGTGGCTCCCGGTCTCAGGATGTTGTCACCGGGTCCCTGTGCAGGGGGTCTGGCCTGCGGTTTCCAGACCACTCTCTGCCCTTAGGTGCTGTAGCATTGGACAGCTCGGGTCCAGTGCTGTCTGTGGGACTGCTGGCTGAGGAAAGTTTGACCGTTCCCTTGCAGGTTGTTTCAGCTCCCACGGGGGAGGGGGTAGCTTCCTCTAGTCTGTTGGCCTTCCAGGTGGTAGAGAGGGCTCTCTCCACAACAGGAGTCTCATCTCCCTTGCTGCTGGGCACTTCGCAGCCCATGTCTATTTTGGCACCTGAGCATTTTCATCCTGTCCAGGGTCAGCCCACCCCCCCACCCACCCCCCCCCCCGGCCTTCAGACAGCAGCTCTACCCAATGATGTCTCCTTCAGAGGCATCCTTGAAATCCTAAAACAGAAGGGTAGATGGTCTGTCCAACCCCATCTTCTGAGGAATATGTTTTTCTGAACCCCTGCAGATGAACTTGTTGATTTAATCTCCAGCAGGGCTTGGAAGGAACCGAACAACATGGAGCCCATCCACAAAAAGGCAGACAAATGAATGAGCCCACCTGTAGACTTTACATACTGGAGTAAGGGTTTCCCAGTTGATGCCATTGTGGTTGCTGCTGCTACCAAGAAGGAACGCACCAAGCAGAGCTCCATGGTACATCCCCCTGAACAGTGAATCTCAGGCAATTGACTATTTAGTCAAGCAGAGCTATGCCTCGGCCACCTATGGCTTGTGAGCATTTAACTACTTGGCACATTTTACCTGTCTCCAAAGGGATTTGTTGAAAGAACTGGCCACCTCTCTCCCTCAGGGTTATTGCCAGTGAAGGGACCTCAAGAAGGTCACCTCCCAGCTGTTGAACCTAGCTTCAATCTCCAATTCTTCAATGAGGCTAATCTCCAACACCATGGAAGGAACCTCTCAAGCAGCTGGTTCAGGCATAGCCTGGATGTGCCTTTGCGGGTTTATGGAGCCCATTAAGTCATCTTTTATGAATGATGCCATTCGATGGATCCACACTGTTTGGACCTACTGTCAAAGACACTTTAACCCACAGCAAGTAGGAGGACAAGATCCTGTCGGCGGTCAGGATTAAATTCTCCACTCCCCAATGGACTTTCTCCAAGAACCAATGGGGAGGGAAGAAGCTTTGATTTTGTAAGTCACAGGGCGCCTTCCAGGATGCTCCGGATGATTCTTCTTCCACTGGCAAGGGATATTGGTTTCAACAACAGATGCCGCCCCAGAGGGAGAGGGGGTCCGTAGAATCAGGAGAACAGAGAAGCCTTTTTTGAAAAGCCCGGTTCTCAGAGGAAGGCTTGGTATTTTTGCCGAAACCGGTCTGTTTGTCACATTAAAATTTGTTTTGTACACACCACTTTGGGCTGGCATTTCCTTTTTTGCATTTTGATGCTTCACTCAGTTTATTTAAAGTATTGACTATAAAAAGATTTTTCTCCCTTTTCTAGTTGGGGGATTTTTGGCAAACTCGATCTGGGGAGCTTCCGGTGGTGAGGGATTATGGGAGAGGAGCTTGAGCCTTAGATCTTGCTTGGAGACTTGTGCTGGTTGGATCCGAGTCCGGATCCAAGACCCATCTGTGATGAATAATGAAACTGGATAACACAGATGCCAAGTTATGATAAGTACACAACTTCTATTGTTTCAACAAAGATAGGATATAAAAGCAGTACAGAGAAGGGCAAAAAAGAAAAAAATGGATTATGTTCTTCATTAAATGTCAAATAGACAAAGACGACAGGAGTTTACTGTATACAGTCGTGCAAAAAGGAGGCGGAGGTTTGTGTGGAAGAAATATTTAATTACTTAATGGTTTTCCATGGAATCTGAGTTCACTGTATATAAAAAAAACAGGTGTACAAAAACAACAAGGCACATTTTGAATAAAACACGTTTTTAGAGAGATAGTAGCATCAAAAGCACTGGCATAGTTAAAAAAAAATCCATGAAGCCAGTTTAATGTACTTATGCTGGGTGGAAGGAGAAATTCACAAGCTGTTAAAGTCTGCAATGTACATAAATATGTGACCTAGGTAGGCCAAATAATCCAAATCTGTTCTCATACTCTGTCTGTGAACTATATTAAGTGATTTTTTTATGTTCATGTGCTGAATGTTACAGTACATAAAATAATGAATGCACTGTTGTCAGATTTATTCTTAAATATACCAGTAAAATGTAAAATATCAATACTTGAAACAAGACTGAGACTATTATGGTAATATTCAGAAAAACTATGATAATCTTCAAACTAATCATTATCATCGACATTCTTTTTCCCAATTTTTATATGGTGTCAGGGTGTTGAATCAGCTGTCACTACCTCTCTCAACTCAATGCGACTTTTCTGCCTTCTTTCACAGTTATGCCGGACTGTCACAAGATGTTCATTATATTGATCATCGCAGCAATAGCCTTTTTTAAAACAAGAAGCATCTTTATTAAATTATCATGTATGACATAAGCAATGTTACATTTATGTAAATGAAAATACACCATAGCAACACAATTTCAGTTGCAAACATTATACATTACAAACTGTGCAGACACAACTGTAGCTGCAAACATTATACATCACTTTTAACATATCCAGTCATTGTTAGTCGACCATTACATAGGTCATTCAAGTCCTGCCTTCTTTTAAATCTTGTTTCTCCTCTGCGTGTATTGAGCCTACATTTCCTATGTAATTTGCTACTACCCTTTTTAAAGATCCCAGTTCCAGTTGTCTCATCTCTGTTACTATCTTTGCTACTTCTAGTAAAGTTGGTTTAGACTTTGATTCCCATTTTCTAGTAACTGCTTTTCTGGCAGCGATCATAATTAGCCTCAGCAAGGCCTTACTATGTCTCAGCAGTTATGATTCTGTATCATAACTCAAAAAAATAATTTCCCTAGTTACTCCAGTTTGCTCATCCAGTATCTTCAACAGAGCAGTCTGCAGGGACTCTTTAAAGTCTGCCAACTCATTACACTCCCAGAACATATGATGTTCTTCATGTTTCACTGTTGCAGTCAACACCTGTGAGTTATCCCTGCTGTGGTAGCCCTCAGCTGGCCAGAATACCAGAGTCAATGTTTTTCTGTGTCAGCTGCTGTCGCCTGTAGACTGGCGGTCATCAGTGCTATAAAGCAAGGCAGCTGACACCATTACATCAGTCTTTCTTGCCGTGGATCCTGTAGCAGAAGCAATTCACAAGTGTGCCGGTTGGTCGCTTCCAGAGTTTGGATCACAACTGAAAACATCTAAAGTTAAGTACCCCGTTGGGGATCTCTTTTTCTTGCACTAACCGATGTCCAAAAAAGTTAACAATTGTCTCACCTGTGGAAAGCAGATCCCACACCGAGACTTCCATTCATACTGCGTCACTTGTTTAGGCCCAGACCACGATGTCGCCCTTTGCCAGTTCTGTGCCCTCTTTAACGCGAGAACCTTTCGTCATAGAGCTCCTTTTGTAGACAGCTATTTTTGTCCTCCATCTTCTCATATGGCGTCGGTCAGCCAACAATCCATAGAACATCCTAAAAAGTGTAGGGATAAAGATAGAGACAGACCTCACAAGGCTAAGCCTTCCAACGACTCTTATGCTAAGCAGGTCATCAGTTCTCCGGAATTCAGTGAGGCACTTTCGCAGCCCCTGACGTCCAATGTGATTGCTACGCAGTCCTCTGCCGAGACCCTTTCAGAGTCCAGTATGCTGCATAAATCTTCTTCGTCTTCTGAGCCTTTGGCTGTCTGTGCCTCGGTTGGGTCTGGAGCCGCTACACAGGCACCGGCTTCCGAGGAGGTCTTTCACACTACCGATTCCAGTCAGAAACAGACGTCTTCACACCTGACTACCGTTCCTCTCAAACCAATGACTTCTCTTAGGCCTAGACACCAGGCCACACCTAGAAAATCTACCTCTATCCACCATCCTACTCCTGCCCCTCCACCCCAGGTCCAGATGCTTAAGATGGCGGAGGATCTTATTTCCCTTATCAGGGGCAGTCAAGCCACTACTTCTAAGAGGAAAAGACACCCTTTTCCTGAACTATTGACAGAGCAAGATTCTGAGGAATCAGATTATTCAGATTTTGAAGAGAATCAACACCCTCTTACTGCTTATGAGGATTCAGATGCAGATGAATCCATCCCTTCTGCCTCCCCACCACAAGACCTCTTCTTTGGGGAAACCCTCCACACCCTCAGGGAACATTTCCAATGGGGATCTCAGGATTTCCCTCAGTTTAAGAAAAGGCTAAGAGAATTTCTAGATCTACCCCAGCACAGAACCCTTGCCATCATCTCTATTTTAGAAGTGGTTGATGATGTTTTCCATTAATCCAGTTTAGCCCTGAATGCCCTTCCTCCTGCTTCCAGTAAGCCAAACAGGTATTACAGAGTACCAGACACTCACAAATACCTGTACAGAAATCCTGCTGTAGACCAGGAGGTCATTACACAGGGCCCCAAGGGAGTCAGGGTTAGTTCTGCAAAGAACCCTACTCCTTTTGATAAAGATGCCAGTGCTCTGGACAGATGAGGTAAAAAAGTTTACACCTCTGCAACCTTAGCCATCAGAGCTCTCAACTGTCAGTTCCATATGTTAAAATATCATCAGCACACTTTAGAACTATTAAAGCAAAATATTTCTACTTTTCCTGACTGTGCCAATTCTAAGGAGTAAGCAGATTTACTGCATTCTACTTGTCAAGTGGCATGGCACTCTCTACACTGTGGATATGACACACTGGAAGCCTCTAGCAGGGCAGCAGTGTCTGGATCTGTCATTAGGAGACATGCATGGTTGAAGGAACAACCTCTACCTGATCATGTCAAGTCTAAATTAATTGATGCACCTTTGGATAAAGACAGCTTGTTTGGAGAAAAAACAGAAGAGGTGCTTAAAAATGGAAGACAAAGCAAAATCTATGCAAACAGTAAAAGATTTCTTTCAGGTTCAACCTCCTAGATTCAGCAGGAACTTTCCATTCTAAGCACTGGTCCTTTCCTGCTCCTAGCAGACAGAGGCAAGCTAAGCCCCGCAGGGACAGGCCATCTAGGTACCTACAGCAGGGACAACAAGAGAACCAAATAGTGGACCACATCCGCCCCTAAGGCAGGGAGTTCTAAGCCATCCCTCTTTATGGCAAACACTCCCAATGACTCCCTTCCCCCCTCTGCCCTCCTTTCAACCGAAAGCTCTGAGGAATGCTGTCACTCTGCAAAGAAAATTGGCTATCTGTAACCAAGGACCAATGAGTCTTAAAGATCATTTTGCAGGGATGCAAATTCACTTTCAGTGAACTCCCAATTCCCAGAGGGTATCCAGACTTACCTCCCAATCAGTTGGCAGAGGCATTAAAGCAAGTCCAAATTCTCATAGCCCTGGGGGCAGTAGAACCTGTCCATTCCAGGCTTTTCCGTGTTCCCAGAAAGGAGGGCAGTTGGCAACCCATCCTGGATCTGTCCATTCTGAACACATTCCTGGTAGTCCCCAAATTCAAAATGCTAACTCTGCAGCAGCTGCTGCCTGTGCTGACAAAAAATGCCTGGTTAGTGACCCTGGACCTAAAAGATGCATACCTCCATATCCCCATATGCGAGTCCTGCAGGAAATTCCTACGTTTTAGAGTAGGCTCACAGCACTTTCAGTTCTCTGCTCTTCCCTTTGGCTTATCTACTGCTCCCAGGGTTTTCACCAAATGTTTGGCTCCGGCCATAGCATTTTACAGACAGAAAAATATACAGATTTATCTTTATCTGGACGATTGCCTCATCCAGGCAGAGAACAAGGAAAAGCTGCTCCAGGACCTACACTTTGTCAGAACCCTCCTAACTTCCTTGGGTTTTACCATCAACGAGAAGAAGTCAAAGCAAACTCCCTCCAGGAGGATCATTTTCCTGGGAGCACTGTTGGACACAGCATCCCAAATGGCCTTCCTACCCCCAGAAAAGCAGAGTTCCCTGCCTCTCTACTTTACCCAGCTGGCATCCAAAAGTCACCTCACAGCAAGGAAGTTCCTGCAAGCCTTGGGGTACATGGCTTTTTGCATGCTTCTGATTCTTCTGGCTAGGCTACACATGAGGAACCTTCAGCGGCATCTAAGCAACCTTTGGTGTCAACACTCACAGCCTCTAGAGACCTTTCTCCCTCTGATCCCCTGTATAAGGGCTGAGTTGCTCTGGTGGGCTTGGGCCTTTGCCAGGAACCAGGGTCTCCCCTTCATCCACCGCCCCACCAGCAGACCATCACCACCGACGCCTCAGACATCGCTTGGGGCGCCCACCTTGTAGGCAGGTGCACCCAAGGTCTTTGGGATGCCCATCACCTTCTCTTGCATATCAATCAGAAGGAAATGATTGCAGTGCAAAAGGCTCTGACATCCTTCCACCCCCATCTCAGGCCAGGAGTTCTCCTTATCAAAACAGACAACACCTCAGTAATGTGGTAAATCAACAAACAGGGAGGGACACAATCTTACCCTCTGTGCAGGGTAGCCATGAACCTCTGGCTGACTGTCTCCTCCATGGGATTACACCTAATAGCCCAATACCTACCTGGGATCACCAACACCCTGGCAGACCACTTAAGCAGACACTTAATAGACCCCCACGAAAGATCTTTGTGCAAGTCACTTGAGTGTGTGGAAATATGGAGGTGGATCTCTTTGCTTCGCACCTCAACCATCAGCTAAAGAAATTTTGCACCAAGGAATATCACCACCTGTGCCTTGACCTTCCCAAAGAACTCTCTCTTTGTGTATGCCCCCCCCACCTCTTATTCCCAAGTAACTCATCAAGATAAGGGAGAAGGGGCTCAAGACCATCCTCATTGCTCCAGATTGGCCCAGACAACATTGGTACCCCTTGCTGCGCAGCCTGACATCATATCCTTCCAGGCAGCTTCCCCAGATCCCATACCTCTTGACTCAAGCATGGGGGGGGGATGCTGCACCCAGATTTGCAGAGACTCAAGCTATCAGCATGGCTGATACTCCCAAGGTAAGGGAAGGGCTTCTGCTAAACAAGCAGGTCCTAGACATTATCACAGAGGCCAGAAGGCCCAGCAACAGAAAATCTTACGCAGGGAAATGGAAAAGATTCTGCTCCTGGTGCCATTTCAGAGGGGCCAGTTCCTCACAACCTTCTGTTCCTCTTATCCTGGACTTTCTAGCAGAATTACTTAATAGTGGCCTCTTCTTCTCTTCTGTTAAAATCCACGCCTCAGCCATTTCAGCTCAGTTTAATACAGACCAGCCCCTGTTCTCTCACCCTTTGATTAAGCAATTCCTCAGAGGGGCTTCTAACATCAGACCTCCCAGAAGGCCTCCCACGCCAGCCTGGGATCTTAATTATGTTTTGGAAAAACTAACCTTACCACCCTTCAAACCTGCTGCTTCAGCAGAACTGAAATTCCTCTCCTGGA
Source organism: Protopterus annectens (assembly GCF_019279795.1). Classification (NCBI taxonomy): domain Eukaryota; kingdom Metazoa; phylum Chordata; order Ceratodontiformes; family Protopteridae; genus Protopterus; species Protopterus annectens. The sequence continues at coordinate 938,018,567 of NC_056737.1, forward strand.
AAACTGCTTTTTTGCTAGCTATCACCTCAGCCAGAAGGGTTTCTGAACTTCAGGCACTGATGGCCATTGAGCCCTTCATCATTTTCCATGCAGACAGGGTTTCCTTTAGGACTAATCCCTCCTTTATGCCCAAGGTGATATCTATTGTGAGTCTCAACCAAGCCATTCATCTGCCTACCTTCTTCCTTAACCCTGAAAACAAGGGGGAGGAATTCTGCACTTTCTGGACATGCTCAGGCAGCTCAGATACTACCTGGACCATACTAAACCCTTCAAAAAAACAGACCAACTTCTTGTCAGTTTTGCCCAAGGGGCAGAGGCGAAGCCCATTTCCAAGCAGGCTGTCTCTAAATGGATATCACACTGTATCCATTTCTGCCACAGATTTCATGGAAAACCTCCCCCTAAGTTTATTCTACCCATTCCACTAGGGCAGCCTCCTCTTTCACAGCATTTCTCAGAGGAGTTCCCACCAGGGACATCTTGGAAGCTGCCACCTGGACCTCAGTCCATACCTTTACAAAGCATTACCACCTTCCTCTTTTCTGTAAAGATAGGGCAGAGTTTGCCTCTGCAGTACTGCAGGGCCTCTTTACCTATGCCTAGGTCTCTAACTAATCCTGCCACCCCTCTCTTCAGCTTTGGGAATCCTCCCACAGGTGATGGCTTCAACAGTGAAACACAAAGAACATACTACAGTTGTGTACACTTACCATAAATATAGATGTTCAAGTGTATTCACGGTTGCAATCTTGGTTTCCCTCCCTCCTTCTGTCCTCTTTCATTAGAAAGACATAAGCTTCTTGGGGTGGTTGTTTATCACCAGGACCACTTTGCCATTTTTCCTGGGCATCCTGACTGGTTAGGGCAAGAAAAAATGATGTTATGGTGTCAGCTGCCTTGCTTTATAGCACTGATGACCTGACGTCCTTCTACAGGTGACAGCAGATGACACAGAAAAACATTGACTCTGGTATTCGTGCCGGCCGAGGACTACCACAGCAGGGATAACCCACAGGTGATGATTGCAACAGTGAATACACTTGAACATCTACAATTATGTTAAGTGTACACAACTGTACTTTCCCAGGTACGTCTTTCTTCCCCATCACACCTATCACAGTAATAACCTTAGCTGTATGGGTTATATTCTGCCAAGGATATAAGAGCTGGCCAACTTCCAAAGCTTCAGGGCACCTTCCACGCACCTAAACTGTTGCCAGGCAGTTCAAGGTGACCAGGCTAAAACAGAAACTTGTGTGCCAAAACGTTCACAGCTCTACTGCCACTGAAGAGTATGCTCTTCTGAGGACTGACAGTTGGCTTATTCTGTTACTTTGCTGGGCAGATAAGTTTCCTTTAGGGGGGAACCTTCCATTTAATAATTGTTTATTTTTGATACTTTTCTGTTCAAGAAAGTCATTTTAAAGGTAGGAATTTGTGTTTCAGTGGACTATCACAAGACTATTGTACTGTTAAATGGGAGCACTGTTTTTTTCCTGTCAGTTTAAAGTAACTGAAAACCATTTTTTTCTGTAAATAAATTGTGTTCATTTTACATGCTGGGGATGGAAAAGTGTTTTAAACTGCTTTTTACTGTGTTTGTGAAAGAGACTTTTCAAGACTTTTTGTTTTTACCGGTATTTGCTGTTTGTTTTCCCTGAGAAAGAGGCACAGTTTTTAGCTTAACCATGGAACAATCTGTCAGTGTCACTGTTGGCCCTTTTTCCAACCTCAAAACAAACAAAAAAAAAAAAGCATTATACAGACAGCCTTAGCCATCCCAACAGGCTAGTAATTTGCCTCAGACTCTGCTGTGGCCATTAATTGTACCTCAGACCACTCATCTTTTAAACTGGATCCCTCTGGTGTAACATCTACAGCCACTATGGACCAGGGGTTAGCTGTGTCCTCAGTTGCTGTTAGGGACCTCTCAGTGGGCAAGGGTTAGTCACTCTTGTTGGTGCTGTGAGAGGGAACAGGAAAGGTTTCTTTGTTTTGCCAGAATGTTCTTCCCATCCTGGTGAAGCTGCTTCTGCCATTAATAACTCTGCTGGTCCCATTTTCTTGTCAAAAAGAAACAGAAAACTAAACGTGTCTACTCCTCTTCAAATTTCCTTATATACGAGTAATTTACTGTGTCTGTCTCAGTGCTTAATTCAAACTATTGATCCTTCTTGTAAAGTAGTTTCTAGTAAAAGAAAGAGTGATGCATCCTTTCCTGAAGATATTATTTTTCATTGGGACAGGGTTTCTTGGGTGAACTAATCCTGCATTTATGGCTATTGTGGTATCTAAGTTTACGTCAGGTCAAACTGTTTATCTCCCCATTTTCTTTCCTGAACCAAAAAATGAAGGAAAAATGATATGCCGTACCTTGGATGTCCACAGACAACTTAAGTGGTATCTTGACAGAACTAAATCTTTCAGATCTTCTGATCAATTGTTCATTTCTTGTGAAGATAAGAAGGGACAACCTGTGTCAAAACAGACTATTTCCAAATAGCTGTCTAATTCTGTTATTTTTTGTTAAACTCACCACAGCGAAACTATTCCAGGCAAGGTCAAAGCTCACTCTTTCAGGGCCTTGGCTTCATCTATGTTTTTTTAGAAAGGGATAGATTCTAGAAGTGTTATAGAAGCTGCAACTTGGTTCTCTGTACATACTTTTAGAAACCATTGTAAGCTTGATTCCTTTAGAACTGTCTTTTTCAATAACCATCCTCCAGGGGTTCCTGGACTCTTATTCTTCCACCTCCCAAATGTAGTAAGTTAGGGTAATCTACCCATATAGCGAAGCTACTGCAGCAGTTATCAATATGATGAACATTGTGCAGTTGTGTAAGTAAACGTACCATAATAGTAGGTCTTCAAATGATCACAGCTGCAGTAGCTACTCCCTCCCTCCATCCCCCTTAGTTTTTGGTGTGATGTTTATGCCAGGGTGTGGTTATTTATTTTTATCTTCCTTGCATTGTCCTTTTAAGGATTAGCCTCCCTGTGTCTGTTGGCAAGAAGGTTCTGAAGGGCTTAGTGCCCAAACTTGTGTTTTAAGTCAGCTCATTTCAAGCTGCCAGACAGTTTGGGTGCATGAAAGTTGTCCTGAAGCTTTGGAAACTGGCCGGCTGTTATATCCTTGGCAGGATATAACCCGTAAAGCTAAGACTACTGCGACAGTGATCTTTTGAACATTTACTGTTATGACAAGTACATTTTCTGTCATGTAGTCCATCTTTTCTTTGCTGGATGTCTTCTTTTCCTGTTACCTTCCTCCTGTCTCTTTTAAATCTTCTGCACGTTGTGTTCTGTTTTCCTGTACATATGCTTGAACCATTGCACTCTCTTCTCTTTGACCCTGTCTGTAATTGAAACTACTTTGGCTTCTACTCTGATTTCATTTCTTCTTCTGTCCTACAGTATGAAATGTATAGGAAAGAAGAACCCTGGTTGATAAAGTGCACTCTCAGACACGAACACAAAGTCAGATAAAAAGAAACTGAGTGCACACCATGGTAGAACACAAACACTTTAATGAAACAGGAATGCTAAAGCAATGGTAAGCGCTTTCACTACCGGGTAGGTACAGGTCTGATGAAGCTACCTTGATGGTAGTAAAAGCGCTTACCATTGCTTTAGCATTCATGTTTCATTAAAGTGTTTGTGGTCTACCATGGTGTGCACTTAGTTTCTTTTTATCTGACTTTCTGTCCTATAGTATGCATGCTACCACCCATCTCAGTCACCTCTACATTCCTGAACTGATCTGCCTTCAGTGTTGAGGTTTTTGCACCTTACATAAGTACTGGTTGCACCACTGTTTTGTACACTTTACTATTTAGTAGTTTTCTGTCACATACTACCTCTGAAACTCTGTGCCAGGTTGCTGTAGTCCCTCTGCACCTTACTATTCAGTATTTGTCTGTGACACACTACCCCTGACACACTGTGCCAGTTCAGTATAGTCCCTCTGCACCTTACTTTTCAGTATTTTTCTGTTGTGCACACTATCCCTGACAGTCTGTGCCAGTTCGCTATAGTCCTTCTGATTCTAGCTTTGACCTCATCCTTCATTCTTCCCTTCTCCTCAACCATACCTTCCAGATACTTGAAGCTGTTGTCTTGCAACACTGTTTTCCATTCTATCTCAGTTTTCATCTTTGTCTGTTTCCCCATGCCATGATAACTGTCTTGTCTATATTCTGTTGCATCCCATGTGGTTTCAGTTTTGTATTTCATTCCCCTATCATTTGTTGATGCTTCTGTTCAGAGTCTGCTTACAGTGCCATATTGTCTGCATACAGCAACTTTGTTGATCTATCCCCTCCAGCCTGTTTGTTAATATAGCACATCACCAGTATGAACAGCACTGGGCTCACACTCAAACCCGGATGCATCTCTACACCCATTGGGAAACTGTCTGTAAGCCTGAACACTAATCATATTTGTGTCTTTGAGTCCTTATATATAGCCTGCAATAATTCAGCCAGTGTTTCTCTGATTTTAAACCATTGTAGAACTACACATATCAGCTTTCTTGGGACCTTGTTATATGCGTTCTCCAAGTCTAAGAATGCCCATTCGATTTTTACTTATCTCTAGCTTCTGCTCCATTATCTGTCTCTTTGCAAACATCAGGTTATTTGAGTTTATCTGAATCTCAACTGCTCATCTTCTATCTAACTTTCTTACTCTCCATATTCATTTATGAAACATCCTCTCCAGCACTTTTATGCAATGCAACAGGAGTTTTATACCTCTCTACAGGTCGCAATTGTGAATTTTCCTTTTGTTCTTGTAAACTGGCACTAAAATGCGTATTCTCCAGACATCTGGGATGTCTTATCTACAATAACTACAATAACTTGTGCTGTTATAGCCAGTGGCGTATAAACTAACTCGGTCTTTTCAGGATAGCTGTACCCTCCCCCTGAAACTTCCCCTCTATATTTTAATCACTAGGTGAAACTGTGAACTGCAAATGTCACTCACTTACGCAGACCCAACTTAGAAACTTAGCATATGAATGCAGTCACTACTATTTTACCTTAGGAAACAGTATATTATCTTGCATGTATAATGTTTCTACCTAAGGTAACAGTACACATTCAGCTGTGCCACTGTCTTGAGGCATACTTGCTGGCTGATTGTTTTTTCTGATTACTTTGCTGGCTGCCTCGAGGTTAATCCCGCTCCTTTCACCCTCGCTATGCTCATGCTCACTCTGCTCCCCTACCCTACCCCCATTCCCACCCACATCCACTTTCCTTAAATGTATACCTATCCAAACCATACCCCTTACTCGCCTCAACCTGTCTGCACCCATCTTCTCAATTATCAATCCTACCTCCTCAACCCCACACTCTCCACTAAATATTCCAAACACTACTCTCTAACAGCTCACTCTACCCTTCCCTTCTCCTACACTTTGTTCAGTTACTCCACCTCTCTACCAATCATACACCTTTACTACTCCTTATTAGCTATTACTCTTTTACTCCACTTTCTTTACCTCACCTATAGCTCCACCTTCCTCCACTCATACCAAATTAGACACTTCCACTCTCCACCCATTACTCTGTCCTCCAATTATACTGACATCAGCCCACAACTTTATATCAATGTATCCTCTCTTCTCATATCTTTCAAACACATACACACATACTATCCTAATTCCTCTACTTCCAGATATCAAAAACTGATTGCCAAACTTAAACATCTTCTCTTACACTCGCTAACACAAATTAAACTCCAAGCTGACATCCATCCTAACCCAGGCCCCAGTAACTTCTCACCCTGCCTACACTCCCCCCCCCCGCCATCCCAACAAATTCTGCTCAGTCTACTGCACATTCCCATTCTGCACCCCTTCTTCCAAAAACCTGTAATACTGATCTGCTCTTTGCCAGTTTCAGTCTTTGTAGCATCATAAGTAAAGCTAGTGAATTAGATGCTGCCCTAGCCACCTACTCACCTGACATAGCTTTGATAACTGAAACCTGGTTAAAGCCCCATGTTAAAGACAAAGAAGTTACCACAACTGGCTATAACATCATTAGACTAGACAGATTAAACAAGAGGTGGTGGAGGGGCCATTATGTTTAAAGACACCCTCCGAGCTGAACAGCAAAAACTGTGATCCTCATGACCTACCCAACTCTTTAAGTCCTAACTACTCGCCTCAAAATCAACCCAAACAAAACAATAATTATCATTGCCACCTGTCTCCCTCCAGGTAGTAGCATTCCCACCATTGACCAACATTGAAAGTCTACTTTCTTGGGCATCTACTAATTTCCACCAAGAAACTATAATCAGTGGTGATTTCAACCTGATTGGAACTCCTGCTCATCCAGTACCCCTCAGACTTCCTAAACCTCTTCAACTTTGCCCAAATCATAACCTGTCCAACTCGCACAGACAAACATTCTAAAAAGCAGTCAGCATTAGATTGGATAATGACTAACGACTAACAAACCCAACCTACGTTACCTAGCCGGTTGACTTCCAGACTCCCTCAGCAACCATACTCCAATTTCTACATAGAAAACTTGTCCATACTCAAACCAGCATCACTTACAAATACATCTGTAACAAGAAAAATTTCTCCCTGTCTACTTTTAACCTACTACTCCAACAATGTGACTGGATGTCACTTAAAAACATACATCTAGACCTGGCTGGGCAGTATTTTAACAATGCTGTCCTTAAAATGCTTAATAATCTCATTCCCTATAGGAAAGTATGCTCAAAAGCTAAGCATCTACCTTTGCTATCCAATGATACTAAGCTCCTACTTAAACACAGAGATGAAGCATGGTCAGCTTATGATACCACTAAAGACAAAGCAAACCTCTTAACATATCAGTAGCTACAGAATCTAGCTAAGAAACAAACAAACTTACTTCCAAACCTGTCAACAGAAACACCTAAACAACCCCCAAAACGTCTGGCAAAGCATCAACTATCTCCTCAGCCCTGGTCATACCCCAACCCCTGCCCCAGTCACCTGAGACAGCTCTGACTCTATTGCAACTCAATTCAACTCACTTTATAAATACTATAAACTCTCTGCTAGGTAGCCAGACTAATCAACCACTTACTCTTCCCACTCCTACAGCAGATAACCCAAACCCCCTCACTTTTTCTTCCACTCAAACTAGTTACATCAGAATTCTCCTAGCCAAGCTAAAACTATGCTGTCTTACAGCTGACCAACTTCCTAAAAAATTTCTAAATTTTGCTGCTCCTTCTGTTGCCTACCCCATATCTATCTTGATTAATCATTCCATTGCAGAACAATACATCCCACTTCTCTGGAAAATATCATACATCATTCCCCTCCACAAAGGTGGACCCTCTGAAGAACTAACCAACTTCCGTCCCAAAGCCACCCCCCCTTGCAAAAATCTTAGAAAAATGCATCCAGAACCAGCTCCTTGACCACTTCCTTTTTCACAACCTATTATCTAGATCTCAACACTGCTTTACACCTAAGCATAGTACTACCACTGCCCAAATAACTTTCATTAACACCATTCATCATCTCTTAAATGAAGGCCAGCTTGTCTCTTCTGTTTTTCTCGATATGTCCAAGGCCTTTGACACTGTTTCCCACCAACAGCTACTAAATAAACTCTCATCTTATGGCCTCAGCTCAGCATCCCTGACCTGGTTACATAGTTGTCTTTCCAATCGACAGCAGGCTACTAAATGGGAGAGCAGTCTTCCCCCCCTACTCCCCATCTCGGTTGGTGTACCCCAAGGTTCCATACTTGGTCCTTTCCTGTTTAGCATATTTACAAACAACCTCAGCTCTGCAACTCATCTAGCCTACATGGTTCAGTACGCTGATGATTCTGCACTTTTCTGCTCAGGCCCTCACCCCAGGAACTTCAAACAGAAATGCAGACTTCTTTTCAAGACATAGAATAAATACCTTGCTGAAATTCAACCTATACTAAACCCAAACAAAACTAACATAATAGTCTTCGGTAACAAAAAAACCCAAATTATGCCAGTCCCCTCTCTCAATCCTCTCTTCAAACGGAACCAAGATAGTTCCCACAAACTAAAATAAACAACTCTGTGTCACAATAGATGAGAATCTAAAATTTGATGAACATATTTTTGACAATCAAAAAAGTTCACATCAAACTTGGCACCCCCTATAGGACAAACCATTCTTTCCGCAAAGTGCCAGGCTGGCCACTGCTCGGTCATACCTACTTTCTACTTTCCTCTACTGATCTCATATATTTACAAACTTGTGTAAGACTGACCTCAATAACCTAGAATCTTGTTGCCACAAAATTGCCAAGTTTGCCATTAATCACCCACACAGGACTCACCACTGCACTGCTCTCTCTCAGCTCAGCTGGCTAGAACTCCCTAACCTTTTATCTTTCAATGAACTTACCATGGCCCACGAAATAGTTCACTAACCCAGCAACTGCCCTGCTTTTTCTAACCTAGTCCAATCTAGTATTAATCTCAGGTCCCTCAGATCCTCTGACAAGTTAATGCTAAAGGTTACCCACAACTATCATGGCAACTCCCTCTATTCTTACAAAGTTGCCAAATTTTGGAACACTGTTCCTCAGCCCATCACAAAAAAGCCTCAATCTTGAGTTCAAACAGCTGCTAAAAAAACTACCATACTCCAGGCTAATTTTTCCTAGCTCACTTACTACATCTCTCATCCTATCTCTGCCCTTATCCTGCTGCTTCTAGCCTTCCACTTTCACCTCCATCTCTCTGATGAATTGCTGATATGCATCAGCTTCATACTGCCGCACTGTTTTTACATGGGTTTATATGAATCTTTGCTCATAAGTGTACATGCATTGGTAATGGTGGTGGTGTTTCTGTTAATGCTTCACTATAGAATGTGCACAGTTACTTAAATTCATGTTTTCTATTTGTTTGTTTACAATTGTTTTTAATTTGTGTTGGTATACACTCTTATTTGAATTTGTACTGGATATTTGTTTTTTTATAATTATTGTTGTTAGTCATCTTGCTGTGTTGGTGCTTTTCTCCTGGGCCTGTTGTGAAAATCACTACCCGGTTAACAAATGTAATAAATACATAAATAACTGATCTGTATAGATACTTGTGTTATGAAGTAGTGCCAGCTGTGCCAGAGAGGGTAGGGCAGTGCATGTATAACATATGCCAGAATAGCTAGCTGGAGTTTTGTAAAGAATTTTATGTCATTTGCATATCAAACTTATTTATACAGATGCTTGTGTTAAAGTATTTGTAAAGCTGCTTGTGTTAAAAATGCACCAACGGTGGGTCCTGTTGGACAGAAAAGAAATATACATGTATGTCAGGCTGTGTTGTGGTAACTGCTGAAATGTATATATGTTAACAGAGAATGCTGGAAGGGAAGGGTTTAAGCTCAGCCCAATTTATCTTTGGAAAAATAGTTTGAAATTAAATTACTTGGTATAAGCTGTGAAGATTGTATCTCATAGGTCTGAATGCAGCCAGAGACACAATGTCTGTGAAAACAAGGACTATGAAATCCTACTATATTGACCTTAGTGGTGAATTAATTGCTACCCTGGAAGGGTGCAAGTGTTGAAATGGTTGTATAGCTTCCAGATACTGTAACACATCTTAGCAAAACTATCTGTGTGTATTGTGACACATGTGCAAGATCCTGGTTCAGCTTCTAGTAAAGGGGATAGTGTGAGAACCACAGAGTCAGGTGACTAGATGTTATGTCATTCTGTAATCCAGCATGAAATGCTTTAATATTAGATGAGAAAGAAGTCTCAAGGCAGTCTGTTTGTGAAACCTGACAAGAAAGACCAGTCACCCACATCACTTTGCCTTGCTCTATTAAGGAAATAGGAAACAGTAATTGTGTAAATCAGTCTGGAAAATATAGTGAGATTACTTAAGTGTTTTTTTTTTTGTATCTGTGTTATTTTTAATATTTTCAATGATTGAAACTCTGGTGTGAATTGTAAATAGATATTCAGTAGTTTCATGTTCTTTTATTTAGTGTTAAATATATTTAAACTTTTCATTGTGGCAGTTTTTTTAGGAAGTATTTAACCTTTGAGAGTACTTATATTTATTTAGTGACACTGTGGCCACTCCTGAAAGTTTTGCTGTTTGGTCAACATTACCATTGGTATTAGCATTAATTTCTCTCAGTATAACTGTATACCCTGTTAAGACCCGTAGAGTAGCTGTCTGGTGGCAGTGGAATTACCTTATAGCCTGGGCAGAGGAGGCAGAGCGGGTAATCTGTGTCAGCCTTTCAAAGGTGTGTGCATGTATGTGTGTGTGTGTGTGTGTGTGTGTGTGTGAAAATCAAATCTCAGAGTATGTGTGTCAGCTACTTGAAGAGTTACACAGAGCTTAGTGGTCAGTGTGGATTCTTATTTGGAGCCTGGGGTGAGAGAGAGAGACAGACAGATAGTCCAGTCCCAGGAGTGAAGTGTGTTACCTGTGTGCCATTAAGGGAAATTGTGCTTGGTGCAGAAAGCTGCATCTGGAAATACTGTGTGTTTGTTTCTCTCAAAATGAATGTTCCCCCACCGGTATCTGTGATAAGGATTGGGACTCCTTGATCACTGGCCCAGAGGAGGGACATTACATATTGGTGACAGTGGTAGGATATTAATTTAACTTTTGTAGCCTGTAGGTAGTTGTCACTGAAGGTGTGTGTACTCTCAGCAGCCATAAGGTAAACATACAGAGTTTCATTTTCACAACAGATTTATTTGTTTATTTTATTTTAGTCAGGGAAATCAGGCATAGATTTCAGCAGAGGATTATGGCAAGCTGACAAAACCACTTGGCCAAGGTGTGCGAAGCCAAAGGTCTGGTACATGCCAACTTGACTAAAGAGGAAATTATTTCAGCCTTAGTGACAGCTGCAGCATGGACCAGCAACCAGGAAGAGAACCAGTCTGGTGATGGAGATTTGCAGCCTTCAGAAACAGGACAGTTCAACTTTTCCTCAGAGGACTTAAAAACACACCTGGAGTTACAGACTTGAACTGGAGGCCAAATGTTTGGAATTAGAATCGGCAGAAAGACTGCGGCAGGCAAACCATATGGAATTAGAATCAGCAGAGAGACTGCAGTGTTTAGATGCTGAAGAAAATGAGAAACAGCACCAATATGAGAGGGAGATGCTGACTCTTTGACTCTTTGTCAGGGTCATGGAGGTAATGGGGAAGGGAATAACCGAAACCCAGAAGCAATAAAGGTCAGTAAATTTCTTCCACAGTTTAGAGAGAGTGGTAATTGTGATAGCTTTATTCATATATTTGAAAGAGTATATAAACAGTATAATGTTGACCAAGGGCTCTGGGTACTGTTCCTGACCCCCTTAGTCCATGGTAAAGCTGTAACTGCTGTTTCTAAATTGTCTGATACTGATTGTTTAAACTATGATAAGGTTAAACAATGTTTATTAGAATGTTTTAAGTTAATACGTGAAGCTTACAGAAAAATTTTTGTGAGCATAGATGCAAAGCAAATGAAAGTGTATGTAATTATATTGTTAAGCACTTATTTTCATAGGTGGGTGAGTGGGTGTCAAGTCACTACTTTAGAAAGGCTGGCAGACATTTTGGTGAGGAAACAAGCCCTTAGCACTTTGCCTGAGGACATGAGAATCTGGTTGACAGACCTGGAGTGTAACTCTGCAGATGAGCTGGAGAGAAAACGGGATCACTGCACAAGAAGGGGGTACCCAGTGCTTCACATTGATATAAGGGAACCCATGGTGGGCAGCCTAAACCACTCCAACAGAGTCAACCAGTAATAGGGGAAGCCACTAGTTCAGGTACACTGCCAGGATCAAGGTTTAGATGTTTTAAATATAACCAGAGGGGCCATGTAGCATACAAAAGTCCACTGAAGCAAGGTGGGGAAAAAAAGGTGAGGGAGCCAGCAAATGAGAATAACAGTATGCCAGTGGTAAATTGCCTGGAGACAACAGGAGTACCAGACTATCACCGGAGTTTATATCCTATCTTACTGGATGGAAAACAGGCCACTGCTAAGAGAGAGAGAGTGAGAGGGAGACATCTTCTGACATGGCCATTGTAAAGCCTGCAGTGGTTAAAGAGGAGCAGTAGTTGTTTGGGCAGTTTACTCCAGTCAGAGCTTTAGGAGGACCCCATTCCAAATACCTTTGGCTAGGGTTCGCTTTGACTGGGATAGTGGGAAAGGAAACAAGCAAGAAGGTATATTTGAGGATATCCCTGCCCATGTCGTGATAGGGAATGATTTTGATAATGCAGTACCTTGTGTGCATGCAGTTACACACAGTCAGGTTTGGAGACAGGCATGTGGGTCTGGTAGTCTGGGGGAGACCCAGACAAACATCACACCTGAAGCCAAGGCTGGTGAGTCGGCTATTTCAGGGAGGGAGCTATCCTGTAGCAGTGAGCCTGCAGGTGAGCCATAGCTGCTGGTAGGTGCTGATGTTCCCTTGGACAGAGTGACTCCAAGGGCAGAGGAGAGTGGTGGTACCCAGGATGACAGTGAGGCACCGCTTTCAGAGGATTCCAGACTTCCTGTGGAAGGGGAACTGGGAAAGGTCACAGAGTTGCTAGTTGAGACAGGCTCAGCTGTCAGAGCCTACATTACGAGGTTTGAGGGAGGTAGCTAAGGAGGCACCTGATTGTCAAGGAAAAAGAGAGTCTGTATAGTGGAACAGAGGGTTAATGTACAGAGAGTGGACTCCTGAGGGAGGGCTAGAGGGTGAAGAAATAAAGCAGTTGGTAGTGCCCAGAGCCTACTGTCTGGCATGTCTAGCCGTAGCCCATGACATTCCTTTTGCAGGTCACATGGGCATAAAGCATACCAAGAGACATATTATTTAGAACTTTTATTGGCCTGGGATTGCAAGGGATGTAACAAGGTACTGCAGGACTTGTGAGCAGTACCAAGCCAAGGAGACAAGGTCAAAGCTCCTTTGATGTCTTTGCCTGTAATTGAGGAGCTGCTTCAGAGAGTAGCTATGGATATTGTGGGGCCTCTGAGTACCCCAAGTTCCACAAGGAAGAAGTATATCCTGGTGGTAGTAGATTATGCTACTAGATGACGTTGTGGCTCTGTCCTCCATTGAGGAAGAGCCACAAGGTCAAAGCTCCTTTGATGTCTTTGCCTGTAATTGAGGAGCTGCTTCAGAGAGTAGCTATTGATATTGCGAGGCCTCTGAGTACCCCTGGTTCCACAGGGAAGAAGTATATCCTGGTGGTAGTAGATTATGCTACTACATGACGTTGTGGCTCTGTCCTCCATTGATGAAGAGACGGTGACAAATGCTTTGTTAGAGATGTTCAGCACGGTAGGTTTCCCAAGAGAAATACTCACTGGCAGACATGCCAATTTCATGTAAGACCTGCTGGCTTGTCTGTAGGAGTGCTGTGGGATGAATCACGCTACCACCCTCAGCCTAATGGTCTCATGGAGAGGTTAAACTCTACACTAAAAACGATGCCACGGGCATTTGTAGACCAGTTTAAGAGAGAGTGGGATAAATATTTGCCTCATTTGCTGTTTGCATGCAGAGAGGTACCCTAGGAAGCCACAGGTTTTTCACCCTTTGAGTTGCTGTATGGGCATAGGGTGAGGAGGATTTTACATTTGATTCACGATGATTGGGAGGATGAGTGTGAATCCCACAAGGAGTCTGTTGTGGCATATGTTCTAAACCTCAGAACAAGGTTTAGGGAGCTCATGGGCTTGGTCCAGGAGAAACTGAAAGGAGCCCAACAACAGAAAAAGGTCTGATGTGATAGGAATACTTGAGTCTGAGAGTATGTTGTGGGACAGCAGATTATGGTGCTCATTCCTGTCAGACGCAATAAACTACAGGCAGCTTGGGAAGGACCCTTCAAAGTGGTAAGGAAGATTAGTGATGTTAACTACATGGTAGAACTGCTAGGCAAAAGCTAGGAGCACAAACTGTACTATGTTAACATGATGAAGCCTTACCATAACAGGGAGGCCCTTGTGCTAAGTATTTGCAGTAGGTGGCAAGAGGTGTCTGAGGGGGATCTGGTGACTGATCTCCTCCGTGAGGCTTGGTTTGACACCTCGGTAGAAGGGATCAGCAATGCTAATGCAGATGGGCTGTCAAGACAGGGTATGGGTTAATGTATTCCCAGATAGGTTCATTTCTCTCAAGCAGCATTTCTCCAGGGTCACTTGAGAAACTAGCTTGAGTCTTCAAAGGGGGAGAGGTGTGATGATGTGAGGTAGTGCCAGCTATGCCAGAGAGAATGCAGTGAATGTGTAACATATGCCAGCATAGTTAGCTGGATGTTTGTAAAGAATTTTAAGTCATTTGTATATCAAACTGATTCGTATAGATGCCTGTGTTAAGAATGTGTTTGTAAAGCTGCTTGTGTTAAAAATGTAACAGTAGGTGGTCCTGCTAGACAGAAAATAAATATACATGTATGTCAGGCTGCATTGTAGTAACTCTTGAAATGTATATATGTTAACAGAGGATGGTGGAAGGGAAGGGGTTAAGCTCAGTCCATTTTACCTTCAGAAAAATAATTTGAAATTAAATTACTTAGTATAAACCATAAAGATGGTATTTCACAGGTATGAATGCAGCCAGAAATGCAATGTCTGTGAAAACAAGGACTAGGAATCCTGCTGTGTTGTCCTTAATGGTGAACTAATTGCTACCCTGGAAGGGTAGAAGTGTTGAAATGGTTTTATAGCTTCCAGATGCTGTAACACATCTTAGAGAGACTCTGTGTATGTGTGTTGTGACACGTGTGCAAGATCCAGATTCAGCTTCTAGTAAAGGGAATAGTGTGGGAACCACAGAGTCAGGTGACCAGATGTGACGTTATTCTGTAATCCAGCACTGAAATGATGCTTTAATACTAGATGAGACAGAAGTCTCAGGGGAGTCTGTTTGTGAAACTTGACAAGAAAGACCACTCACCCACATCACCTTACCTTACTCTAAGTAAATGAGAAACAGTAATTCTTTAGATCTTTCAGGAAAATATAGTGAGATTATTTAAGTATTGATGTTAAATTGTCTATCTCGCCTTCGTTCTTGCTGTTTGGGATCGGAGCCTATCCTGGGCTCCGACTCGGCCATCTTCAATAGCTCAAGAGCTGTTTACTGGCTCGAGGCTACCCCTTATCCCATAATGCCTAGCGACAGCTACCCAGATCTCGTTTGCCGCTTCAGCTACGAGGTGTGTTGTTTCTGCCTCAGGCTTGTATACTTTTGTATATTTATGTAATTATATTTGTTTAAACTTCTTAAAAACTAGTGTATACTTCCCCTTATAGTTTTTAGTCTCTGTGGGTGTTGTTTGTGGACATCGCTTCTTTCCACAGCGCCTTTTTTTCTTAAGAACTCATTTAAATTAGAGAGTTCTCCCCCCCCCCCCCTTAGGACAGCTGTTTGACTTAGAGGCTCTCCTTCCCTTCTTTTTTACTATATTAAAAAAAAAATCTGTTGTGTTCGTTTAGTAGTGTAGAGATTTTTTCTTGTCTGTCTGTATTGTGGTACTTGGATTGTGTTGTTGTGGTAAAGTTATGTCCAAGGATACGAAAGTTTCTGGCTTCAAAAAGTGTGACTCATGCTGTCAGAAAATGTCTCTGACAGATGGGCACACTAGTTGCGTTTATTGTTTGGGCGCTGTTCACCTGCAGGTCTCTTGTTCTATTTGCCATGCCTTTAGTCCAGGGGTCCTGTAGGAGCGCAAAAACAAATTAATCCTTCGGGGTTTATTGAAGCCTCAGGATTCACCAGCAAAGAGTTCTCAGCCAGTGAAATCCTGTAAATCTGTCAAACCGCTGGCTCCACCTTCGGAGCCGACTCCTGTACTGGAACAACCGAGTATGTCGGTTCCGGCTGGCACCGACAAGACAATTCCTCCATCGGCTCCATCAGATGTTTTGGAGCCATCACAGAGCCATAAGAGACTGAGGTCCCCTTCTTTAGAGTCCATTCACTCGGCACCTCGGTCACCATTATTACAAAGTGAATGTAGCCACCATTCTTCACACGCCTCTCGATCCTCTAGGCTTTCGGATCATGATGTGGAGAGAGTAGTAAGTAGGTTGCTTAAGTCACAGGCACTAGCTAAATTACTATCCAGCCCACCTCAACAGGTATCGGATCCAACCGCCTCTATTTCCATTCCTCCTCCGACTCCATTGAGTTCGGAGCCGGAGATCGTTGGTGTGTGGGTAGTGGAACCGTCTGCTCTGATCACCATCTTTCCTTCGGCTCCGACTTCGGCTCTGATTACCTCGATTGTTCCTTCTATCGAGGAATCTGGATGCCAGGGCTCTCTCATCGGTTCAGAAGGGGGGAGTGGCATCAGACCCTTGTCCGACCTCGTTCTCCCCCTCGGAGCTTCGGCACAGGTGAGCTCGGCTCCAACATCGGCCTCGGAGCCTTCGCCCTCGGTGCGGAGAAAGATTCCTATTTCTTCGGAACCGGAGCTTTCTCTGCCTCAAGGTCGAGATGCCTTCGAGGTCATGTGGAGTGTTCTGTCCCTCGAAACAGCTCCACTACCAGCTCCATCGGCTCCATCCCCCATAGTGTCTGTGCCAACCTCTGCTCCTCCTCCTCCAGACCCGAAGCGTAGGGAACCGATGCCCCAGGACACCCCATTGGGTGTTCCCTCTTCTTCCGACGCCTCCCCTGATCACTTAGAGGAGCCCTCTCAGAAGAAGAAGAAGTGCAAGAGGAAGCACATTGACTCCCCTGAGTCTGTCACTTCAGATACAGACTTAGATGAATCGGAAGGGTCCCCGAGGTCCCCCTCTGAAGATGTTTCTTTTTCGGACATCCTTGAAATGCTTAGGCAGAGGGGGAACTGGACTTTCCTAGCCCCTACCAAGGATGAGTCTGTATTCCTGGACGCATTCAGCTCCCGACCTTCCACCTCCTGGGTTTCTCCTCCTTTCGACCCACTCATGTCTGTGGTGGCTCGAAAGGCTTGGGTCAGCTCCAGGAACTGTGGAACCAACTCCGAGGAGACCTAACATGTTTATTACAGCCCCCCAGGATAAGCAATTCCTTTCCAAAGGTATGCCCATTGATACCATGGTGGTAGCAGCAGCCACCAAGAAAGAGTTAGCAGAAACCTCTTCATCTGTTAATCCCCCTAATAGAGAGTCTCGGACGATGGACAGATACGGAAAGCGAATGTTTGCTTCAGTGACCTTCTCGATGAGGTCCCTGAACTATCTATGTCATTTTACTCGCCTTCAAAGGGATCTCCTGAAAGAGCTTGGAGATGCCCTTCAAGATCCTACAGCTGAGGGCGTACAAGCCAAAGTAGCTTCCCAGTTAGCGACTCTTAATTCCATAGACAACTCCTCCATGAGGCTAATTTCCTATGCATCCGATGGAGCAAGCAGAGCCGCTGGCACAGGTGTGGCCCTCAGGAGACATGCTTGGATGCGGCTGTGTCAGTTTGCAGAACCATTTCAAGCATCCTTCACCAATACTCCCTTTGATGGCTCCTTTCTCTTTGGGCCTCAGGTGAAAGACATGTTGACCAGGTGTGAGCAAGAAGGCAAGACTCTCTCTGCCATGGGAGTCTGTTTATCCACTCCCTCTAGACCTTACCCCAAGGGTCAGAAGAGTGGGAAGATGTGGTTCCGGAAATCCCAGGGATCCTTGCCTGACACACGTGGTGATTTTTCCTCCAGAGGCAGAGGGGGAAACAACAATAACAGACACCGCCCTTGTGGCAGAGGGGGTCCGCAGAACCAGGGTGACAGAGACTCCTTCTCTGGCAAGCCCTCCCAGCATCCCTGAAGGGTTGCCCGGCTGCCCACCTCTGGAGGCAGTCGGGGGAAGACTTTCTCTGTACCCAAAAGCCTGGCAAAATTTAACAAGAGACATTATATCCGGAGGTTACAGAATTCCCTTTCATCAACCCCCCCCTTACAGTCAAAAAAGGCCCTTCCAGATGTTCCACCCAATCTGAGGGAGCAAGCAGTCATAGAAGTTTCAAAACTGCTAGAAAAAAAAGAACCATTCAGGAAGTCCCCGCAGACCAGCTCGGATCCGGAACTTACTCAAGATTTTTTTTGGTACCAAAAAAGACAGGGGACTGGAGACCGATTCTGGATCTCAGCAGACTAAACAAATCTTTACAAAGAGAATAGTTTCGGATGGTTACGCTACAGTCCATTGTACCCTTTTTGGGTCAGGACAATTGAATGTGCTCGATAGATCTTAAGGACGCGTACTACCATATCAAGATGGACAGATGCTCCAGGAGATTTCTTCGCTTCTGGGTAGGGGCCTGTCATTACCAGTTCAGAGCTCTGCCCTTTGGTCTCACCTCAGCCCCCAGGGTGTTCACCAAGTCTATGGCAGTAGTCACGGCTCACCTGAGACGTCAAGGATTCCAGGTGTTTCCATATCTAGACGACTGGCTCCTCACTGCTACCACCAGGCATCAACTCTTACAAGTGTGGGATTATACATTCACATCATGCACTCAACTAGGCATCACATTAAATTTTGAAAAATCTGCCTTGTTGCCCTGTCAGTCTATCACTTACATAGGAACAGAGTTAAACACAAGGGAAATGTTTGCAAGATTACCACTGGAAAGAGTTTCTACAATTCATCAACAAGTGTTAATCCTAATACAGAGCAAAAGGATTCAAGTCGGTATGTCCTTCAAGCTCTGGGCTCTATGGCAGCTGCCATTCTTCTGGTTCCATTGGCACGTTTCCACATGAGAATTCTTCAGTGGCTTCTTTTCACGCAGTGGTCCTTTCAGGAGCTTCCCATGTCTCACATGATCCTGATTACAGAAACATGCAAAAGGCACCTGTCTTGGTGGATGGACTCCCCACTAGTGTCTCAGGTAAGACCTTTCATACAGCCTCCACCGGTAGCCACAGTGACCACGGACGCCTCCCTAATAAGGTGGGGGGTGCATTATATAGGTAAGACCGTCCAAGGCACTTGGCAACCTCATGAGTACCATCTGCACATCAATGTCCTAAAAATGAGAGCCATGCTTCTGGCGTTGCAAGCCCTTCAAGACTCTCTTCCTTCTGGGACCATTGCAATTCAAACAGACAACATGTCAGTGGTGTGGTACATCAACAAACAGGGTGGAACCAGGTCCTACCCCCTGTGTCAAGAGGCACTCAGACTGTGGCAATGGGCAATTTCCTCCCAACGTTTTCTGATTGCGATGCACATCCCTGGGAGATCCAACGTCATAGCGGACAGGCTAAGCAGAGCTATTCTCATGCCTTATGAATAGTTTCTGAATCAGGAAGTTGCAGATGTTATCTTCCGCAAATGGGGACAGCCTTGCTGCAATCTGTTTGCCACCCCTCTCAACAGCAAATGCAGCAACTACTTCTCCCTTCTTCCGCTTCCAGGTCACATACCCAAAGACGCTGTTGTCCACGATTGGCCTCAGGGCCTCCTTTATGCTTTTCCCCCATTTCCCCTAATACCAAGACTCATACAGAAAGCAAAATCGTTGGGTTGCAAAATTATCCTCATTGCTCCTTATTGGCCTCGACAGATATGGTTTCCGTTCCTGCACCCCTACCTTGTCGATCAGCCCTGGATTCTGGACCCGGTTCCAGATCTTCTGATTCATCAATCAGGCGGGTTGCATCAATCCCTCGAAACACTCCAGCTCACAGCTTGGTTACTCCACTTCCAACTTTAGCCAGGCTTCCCAGTATCTCCCCAGCAGTCCGGGATATTATTGTTTCCTTTTCCAGGAACCAAAAGGGACAGAAGAAGATGTGGTTCTGGAAATCGCAACATTCCCAACCTGCTCCGGACAACCAGTCCTTCCATGGCAGAGGAGGACAGGGAGGACGCCGCCCTAGAGGCAGAGGGACACCGAGAAATTTTGGGTCCAGAGAATCCTTCTCTGATTGGCCCTCGCAACAGCCCTGAAGGGTTGCCCGACTGCTCCACTCTGGAGGCAGTCGGGGGCGCTTCTCGAGGCATCTGGCGGCATGGGAGTCCATTATGTCAGACCACTGGGTGCTTCGGATTATATCCAGAGGTTACAAAATCCCTATGCTTCATGTTCCCAGACTCAAGAACCTCCCTGATGTACCACCCGATCAGAGGGAGGCTGCAGCCACAGAAATCCAGCAGCTGCTAGAAAAAAGGGCCATCCAACCCGTCCCCCCAGACCAGCTCGGATTAGGGTTTTACTCCAGGTTCTTTCTGGTGCCAAAAAAGACGGGGGACCTGAGACTAATTGTAGACCTCTCCCTCTTGAACCTGTCTGTAACCAAGGAGAAATTCCGAATGGTCACTCTTCAATCCATTTTCCCCCTGTTGCGGGAGAACGACTGGATGTGCTGAATAGACCTCAAGGATGCGTACTACCACATCTTAATGGACAGACGATCCAGGAGGTTTCTCCACTTCCGGCTGGGAGCCAGCCACGATCAGTTCAGGGTCCTTCCCTTTGGCCTCACCACAGCCCCCAGGGTGTTCACCAAAGTTTTAGCAGTGATAGCGGCCCACCTGAGACTTCAGGGAATGCAGGTCTTCCCGTACCTGGACGACTGGCTCCTGACTGCCCCAACAAGGCATCTACTCTGCTCAGCCAGAGATTTTTTTCTTCGCCTAGCCCCCCAGTTAGGCTTCACGACCAATATGGACAAATCCTCCCTTGCTCTGACACAAGTGATAGACTTCATAGGGGCCAGGTTAGATACGAGAAGTCTACGAGCCTACCTCACTTCGGAACGACTACAGAATCTCAGTTTACATGTGCGGGCCATCCTCCAATCAGAAGCTCCACCTGAGGAATTGGTCCTGAGGGCACTGGGCTCTATGGCAGCGGCAATTACACTCCTTCCGTGCGCTCGCCTAAACTTGAGGGTACTACAGTGGACCCTTCAAGTACAGTGGTCCTTCCAGCTTCTTCCTCTCAATCACCCTGTCTCTGTCAGCAAGGCTCGCAGAAGGGCCCTGTTATGGTGGCTTCATTCCCCAGACCTCCATACAGGTCGCCCCTTCTGCGCTCCACCTCCCCTCGTCGCGGTGATCACGGACGCTTCTCGCCTCGGGTGGGAGGACATTGCTCAGGCAGAACAGTCCAAGGCACATGGAACAACTCAGAGACCTCCCTGTATATCAATGTTCTGGAGATGAGGGCAGTGCTGTTGGCGTTGCAAGCACTTCACAACCTTCTTCCCATCAGAACTATTGCGATACAGACGGACAACATGTCAGTTGTCTGGTATATCAACAAACAGGGGGGAACCAGGTCTTATCTTCTCTGCCGAGAGGCCATGCGAGTGTGGGAATGGGAGATCTCCACCAACCGCTTTCTGATCGCAATGCACATTCCGGGACGGTCCAACATTCTGGCGGACAAACTCAGCCGCACTATTCTTTCCCCTTACGAGTGGTTTCTCAACTCCCGAGTAGCGAAGCAGATTTTTGTAAAATGGGGGCAACCCTGCTGCGATCTTTTTGCCTCTCCTTCAAATACGAAATGTGACAACTTCTTCTCCCTGATTCCCCCACCAGGGGAAGCCCTGAGAGACGCTCTAGTGCATGCTTGGCTGCCCGGTCTACTTTATGCCTATCCTCCTCTACCCCTGATGCTAAAGATGTTACAGAAAGCCTCTCGGTTGGGGAGCAAGATGATCCTCATTGCCCCGTTCTGGCCTCGACAAACTTGGTTTCCTTACCTGTGGTCTCACTTGGTGTATCCTCCCTGGATTCTGGATCCCAGCCCGGATCTGATCTCCCACCCATCAGGCTTACCGACCCCGAATCTGGACAACCTGAAGCTGACAGCTTGGCTGCTCCAGTTCCACTCTTAATTAGGACTCCCAGTATCTCCTCACCAGTCAAAGCCATCTTGGTGGCAGCGCATATACCTTCCACCGGGAAGATTTACCGCAGTAAATGGAAGCGCTTCTCCGTCTGGGCGGAACATCATAATTTGGACCCCTTCACTGCTCCGCTAACGTCCGTTTTGGACTTCCTTACTGGGCTTTTTCAGCAAGGGGCTAGCTGTTCGACAGTCAAGGTACAATTGGCAGCCATCTCCCATTACCATGTAGGACACGAGACAGGTCCTTTGATGTCAGCTAAACTATGTAAAACCTTCCTCAAGGGTACTTTTCTGCTCAGGCCCCCTATCAAAGAAGCCATATACCCCCTTGGGACCTATCGCTAGTTCTTCAGGCCTTGACTGCTTCCCCCTTTGAACCAGCTACCTCTGCTGATCTTAAATACCTGTCTTGGAAAACAGCATTCCTGGTAGCCATCACTTCTGCGAAAAGAGTTTCGGAACTTCAAGCTGTTTCTGTAAAACCCCCTTACTTGGTTTTTCAAAGGATAGAGTGTACCTCAGGACCAATCCATCCTTTCTACCTAAGGTGGCCTCAGAAACCAATATCAATCAGTCCATCAATCTTCCTGTTTTCTTCCCTAATTATCAAAATAAAGGAGAATACAAGCTGCATTCGTTAGATGTGCACAGGCAGCTGCATTTCTATATTCATAGGACTGCTGGTCACAGACAATCTGATCAGCTGTTCATTTCATTTGCCAAATTCAGTTTAGGTAAAGCCGTTTCGAAGGTCACCTTATCACACTGGATTTCCCAATGTATCCTTCTAGCTTATGAGGCTTCTGGGAGGCCCGCACCTCAAAGGGTCCGTGCACACTCCACTCGCTCCATATCTACTTCTACTGCATTCAGATCTAGAGTCCCCTTGGATGATATTTGCTCGGCAGCCACTTGGGCCTCATCTCATACCTTTATTAACCACTACAAACTGGATGTCACTTCCAGAGGGAGAGCATCCTTTGGCTCCGCAGTGCTCCGGAACATCCTTCCATGATGGCCGCCCAAGATTCGGGTAGCTGGGGACTCTGTCCCACAGGTTGCTGACAAGTGAAGTCCCTACTCCAGATTAAGAAGTTATGTACTCACCATAACGTTCCATCTGAGTAGGTGGCTTCATTTGTCTGCAACCATCCCCCCCCCCTCCTTCCCCCTGGCCTTCAGAAGAGTTAGATGGTGGTATTATCCCTGCCTTTCCCTGTTGGGATACCTTTTCAGGTATATAGGAGGGCAAACTTGATCTGAGGTCATTTGGGGTTGGCAGGGGATTATGGGTGAGGGGAGGAGCTAGGAGCTCGGATCCATAGCTGTATAAATAGTTGCCGGCTCGGATCCGATATCGGATCCAAGACCCACAGGTTGCAGACAAATGAAGCCACCTACTCAGATGGAACGTTATGGTGAGTACATAACTTCTTATTTTTAGATAACTGGTTTTCTCAACTTATGTCTGGGATTAGCTATTACAAACAAGATCTGGGTAGCTGTTGCTAGGCATTATGGGATAAGGGGTAGCCTTGAGCCAGTAAACAGCTCTCGAGCTATTGAAAATGGCCGAGTCGGAGCCGAGGATCGGCTCCGATCCCAAAAAGCAAGAAGGAAGGCGAGATGAAGACAACTAACATGTAACGTTATGGTAGGTACATAACCTCTTTTTTTTCTGTATCTGTGTGAATCTTCCCATCTGTGTTATTTTTAATTGAAAATCTGGTATTTATTGTAAATAGATATTCAGTATTTTAATGTTCTTTTATTATTTATTATTAAATATATTTAAACTTTTCGTTGTGGCTGGTCTTTTTAGGAAATATTTAACCTTTGAGAGTATTTATATTTATTTAGTGACACTGTGGCCACTGCCAGAAGTCTTGCTGTTTGGTCAACATAACCACTGGTATTCATATTAATTTTACTCAGTATAATTGTATACCCTGTTAAGAGCTTTGAGTAGCTGGCTGGTGGCAGTGGAACTACCTTATAGCCTGGGCAGAGGGAGTAGAATGTGTAATCTGTGCCAGCCTTTCCCAGGTGTGTGTGTGTGTGTGTGTGTGAAAAAATCATATCTCAGAGTGTGTGTGTCAGCTACTTGGAAGAGGGATACAGGGCTTAGTGGTCAGTGTGAATTGTTATTTGGGGCCTGGAGAGAGTGAGTCCAGCCGCAGGACTGGGATGTGTTCCCTGTGTACTCTTAAGGGAAATTGTGCTTTGTGCAGAGAGCTGCATCTGAAAATAGTGTGTGTGTGTGTGTGTGTGTGTGTGTGTGTGTGTGTGTCTACTTCTCTCAGAGTGAACATTCCCCCACTGGGTGAGGATTGAGACTCCGTGATTACTGGCCCAGAGAAGGGAAGTCACAATTTCCTTGAACTCTTTTGCTCCAGTCATCATCCAAGTCTTCAGTTTAGTCTCTGTTGACCTTAGAGCCTTCTCTGACCAATGGTTACAGCTGATTGTGGCCAGCAATGGTTTATGCTGTAGCCCAGCTATTTTACCAGGATAACTTTAAAGTTTCTGGTTCTACCCCAATGCTCTTTTCTTACTGGGGGAAGTTTGCC